>NC_064617.1:209550604-209877271 GCF_023898315.1 Schistocerca nitens | reverse complement strand
CACTGAAATCTTTGTGCTGAAACTAGTGCACCATCACTTGCTATTTGGCTGAAACATGCCTGAATTCAGAATGAATTTTGGTGCCCAACCAGCCTTTTCTTCTTAGCACTCTTCGATACACTCCAGAATAACACACTCCATCTCCTTTGCTATTTTTAATTGGAGAATTTTGGTATTCAGCATAATTATTCATGTTTTTGCAGGTTTGCATCAATGATTGTTTTTATTCTTGCTGTGGTTCTGTTGCCTCATTATTGTTCATATTACCAAAATTTTTCACTAAGGATCATTGAATGTTTAATCATGACTTGGCTTGAGTCATTGTTCCATCAGCGTGCCTGTAAACAACAGATAACCATGACAGTAGTTACTTCATTGTTACGTTTTGCAAACAGAGTATCGCCTGTGTAGGCAATATGTTTTGATTTCATATTAAATGAAGCAGCCCACCATTCACATGTATTTCTTGCACATATCAAAATGTAGGCTTTTCAGTTGTCATCTTAAGTCAAGAAGGTGAATGAATATTAACAAGTAAAATACACTGTTGAAAGATAGTTGGTGGACTTTGTCATTTAACCGAACAGTCATCAAACCATCTTGGGTTAGCAAGGAATGCTAATATTTGAGAACGGACATCTTGTCGAACCATAAGGTTAATATGAGGCACTCTTAATTGCAATGTGAGAGTATTCTCTCATTTTTAAATTGATAAATGCTTACAATTCTTGATAGCATTTTGCACAAATTACTCACTTAGGTCCTGCACACTACTTTGTTAAATACTCTGTAGAGAATATCTTGGCAGTATTTCTATCACTGAACTGCCTTTGCATCCAAATGTGCTTCGTCGAGAACCGTCTTTCTGTCTTAACAACTACTCAGTCGACTGACTGCATGTACTAATATTATCATATCAGATTTTAAAAGTTTGATGTCAAGTGCAACTAAGTGTTAATTAAAGGATATGAAATAAACAGTTTTTTTACTCAGGTCTTGTTCTCACAACTTATTTTGGCCCATGTGACATTCACGTGCATGATGATCACGGTTTGAAAAGTGAATAATGCATCATTTAATTGTGGACACAGCAGGATGTGAAAAAGATATTAACACCATGTGTTAAAAAGACACTTGTTGCCATGTAGTTAATGTATTATGGCTGTGAGACTGATGAAGTGGGGGAGTAATGTGGGCAGCTGAATTGTTTTTATTATATCTTAGAATTCATTTAGTGAATAAATATCCTGTTGTTATGCAGAGCAACTTGTGATACCAAGGGATAAATGAAATTACATCCCTTCTCCACATACAAAGTTAGTTATCTTCTTTTGCTGATACACTGAAGAGTATTAAGAAATATGTAACTATTCTTTACACCAAAGCTCTTTAGTTGTATGCTCCCAGCACTCAGAGTTGTAGTTACTAAAAATACACTGATAATCCAAAGCATTATGACCACTGCCCACTGTGAGGTTGGATGCCACCTGCTGACATTTCGGGCATGTGACACACTATGAAAAGTATGTCAGCATAACAGAGATACAGATAAGGGCAAAGATACAGGCTATAAGTAGGGAAATCCACTGAGATAAGCAATTTTGTCAGAGGGCAGATTATTATTACAAAAAGCCTGCGAACAAGCATTTCAAAAATGGCAAAGCTGGTTGAATGTTCACATACTAGTGTTATGAACATCTACGGAAAGGAGTAAGAGTACAGTGAAACTACTACTAGGCGCCAAATGGTTGGGCATCCATGACATTTCACTGGACATGGGGTTTGGAGGCGTGTCTGCTCTGTAAAGTAGGATAGATGGTGATCTGTGGAATCTCTGCCAGAAAAGCACAATGGTGGTGCACGCACAAGTGTTTTGGAGCACAGCGTTCGTTGCACATTGTTGAATATGGAGCTCCAAGCAGACCCCTACATGTTCACATGTTGACCCAACATCGTCAATTAAGGTGCAATGGGCATGGGACCATCAGGATTCAACCGTCAACCAATGGAAATGTGTAGACTCTTCAGATTAATCACATTTTTGCTACAGTAGGTCAATGTTCATCTCCACAAAAGCTGTTATTGAAGTGAACAATGGCTGGAGACACGCAGTGCGCCATGGATGCAGGTTGGAGGGAGAAGTATTATGCTATTGGAGACGTTCTCCTGTGGTTGCATGGGACCTGTGGTAGTAAGAGAAGACAAACTGACAGCCACGAACCACCTGTGCCCTTTTACATTTGTCGTCCTCCCCGACAGTGATGTCATCTTTCAGCAGTATAATTGTCCATGTCTCAGAGTTGCAACTATGCTGCAGTGACTTGAGGAGCATTATAGTGAACACACATTAATATCTCAGCGACGAAATTTGCCTGATGTAAATCGTATGGAACCTATCTGTGTTGCTATCAGGTGCCATAACTGCGTATGCAAATCAGCAGCCCATTATTTACATGAGTTACATGACCTGTGCGTAGACATCTAATGCCACGTACCTCTACAAACCCACTATCAAACTGTCAGGACCATGATATGCAGAATCAATGACGTATTTCTTTCCAAAGATGGACAAACAAGCTATTAAGCAGGTGGTCATAACGTTTTGGCTCATCAGTGTGAATTGCTGTTGACTCCTGTACACACATACTGAAGTAATTAAATCATAGTGTGGAAAGCAGAATAACTGTTGCTTCAAAACATTGATGTGATGTTTTCCCCATAGGTGATCATGATGCAGTTTTAGTGCTACTGCTTGTCCCACGTATGCTTTGGAAGGCAGATATATTACTATCTCAAGTTCGTGACAAATTTCCAAATGTGGAAAAGATTGATCGAGCAGCTATCCTAAAAGGTCACACTGTTGAACAGTTTTCCTTCAAATCAAGATTCAGCCACTTCGTGCATTCACTCCAGGTATTTCTTTCCACATGCAATTACAAAATTCTGTAATTACATTACATTTCCTAAATGTTGAGCACTTTTATTTAAGTTTATGATCTAATAATTTTTGCAGATGATACTTCATCAGTTCACATACAGTCTCAATGCGTGCTCTCCAGAAACATTCCTGAAAGTAGGAACAGCATATCCTGAAATGGCTGCACAAGAAAAAGCAGTAGATGCATTTGTTGATCTCTTACGTCGAGATCAGGTAATGTTGATAAGAGAGAAAAATAGCACTTTAAAGTGTAGTTTCCAGTCTACATACATAATTATGGCAATTCTGCCAGTCATAGTACCATATCATAGTTAGCTTATACTTAATGCATTGCCGACTTGATTACAAAAAAATATTTATTTTGTATTTGTAAATAGTGCTTGGTTTTGGAGTGTGCATGTATGTGCAAGCCCATTAATCTTTGAATGTCTGTTCTTATACAGTTGGATGAAAATGTCATGCTTGATGCTCTTGAGAAATGTGTAACATTCTTCAGCACAATGTTCCCTGTGCTCTTGGGGGATGAGATGAAAAGTAACCAGACAAATCTCCTAGCCGATGCTGGCAAAGCCTTATCAAGTGCCTGTGATGCAATTCTGACAGATGCCACTTCAATAAAAGCTCTTATGGAGGTAAAATGCCCTTAAACTTTCATGTTGGCATTTATCAGTAATATATATTTCTTTTTATCTTATCTTTATTAAGTAGATTGGATCTAGTCAAATGAAATGTTGAGTAATAAGCAGTGTTGATGCAGGTAAGACTGCCAGTATAGGAATTCAGAATAATTCCTTATTTCTTAAATGTTTTTAATTGTTTTTTTATTTTTTATTTTTTTATTTTTTATAGAGTGGACAAGAAACAGGAGAAATGAATCTTTTGTTGCAACACCTGATTTCAACATCTGAGAATGTGCTGCAACTTTTGAAACAGATTAGGCGACGCTTACCACAGGATCATGCTTTGTCAAAACTAGGCTTCTCAGATGAAATTGCTGTTACTCTCATGCACTGTTGTCAGCACGCAACACGTATCTGCAAGGTTTTGCAGCAGGTGCTGAAGGGTGCAATTCAGCAAATAGCCATCAGTGGAGGTAATGCTCTGTTCCAAACTAACATTATACTGCGAGTGTTTCAAAATTTTGATGCATGCTGCAGACATATCAGGAAAGCTTATTTCATAGTTACAATAGTTCACAATGACTATAAACTTCATTAACACTATGTTCAGTGAATGACGACTCAGCTGTCCTGTCAGTTATAATACAACCACTTGTTTGAACATAATCTAAAAAAATATGTAGTATTGAAAAAACTTTCTCTTGCTTATTTATATTTTCTTTACAATATAAGTATGTGACTATAGTAATAAAGTTGATGTTGATACCATAAATTACAATGAAGTGATTTAACTGTGTGAATAGCAGTGTTTTGGCAAGTATTCATTAATAGATTTTTCCCTGAATTAAATGACAGAACTTTGTTATTGATTCACCTGTGGATTCTTGGTGAAACATTGTATATTATATTAATGGAAATGAAACACCTGCCTTATTTCACAAACTTTGTTATTACTGTACGATCTAGGTTTTAGTTTGTAAACCCATTTTTAGTGCATAACTGATCCCAGAGATGAGAACCAAGCAAAGATAAGCATGCCAACTGTTTTAAAATATTGATTCTTGACGTAAACTGCAAAAGTTCCGACAATTTTGACAGAAACTGCACAAGTGGGAACTCTCCCTGCAATATATTCTAGGTTCTCATAACCCTCCTGGCCTCAATCTTAATTAGTCATTGTCCTTAACCATCTAGCTCCTTCCCTGTTCTGATTCCAACATTACATAGCCCTCTATCCCACCATCGTACCCAGTCGTTTACTTCTCTCCTTTCCCATCCCCCCCCCCCCCTCTCCTCCCATCCTCTCTCTCTCCATCTAATCTCCCAATTGCACCAAGCTGCCCTGCACTCTCTCCACCTCGTCCCTGCACACTTTCACTAGCAGCACTTCACTGTCCCCCACCACCATTCTGCTATCCCTCTCCCTCCCCACCCCAGCCTTCTCCTTACCCCCACCCTGCTGCCTCTCTCATCATGCGCAGCTGCTCATAGTCTGGCTTCAGCCGACAGAGACTGTGGTTGTGTGTGTGTGTGTGTGTGTGTGTGTGTGTGTGTGTGTGTGTGTGTGTGTGTGTGTGTGCATGCCTGAGGCCTTGTTGGCTGAAAGTTCATTTTGTGACAGTCTTTTTGTTGGGCCTATCTGTGACCCACCATCTCCGCTGTATGGTGAGTAGCAGCTATCCTTTTCAAAATATTGTTACATTCCATCCTGGATTTTCCATTATTTAAACTATGTTATTTCCTTTTCAGTATATTTATATTGTTCACTGACAGTATTATGAGCATGATAGATTGCTATTCACCCTATACAGATAATACAGAGTCACAGACAGGTGCAACTAAAAGACAGCTAAACATGTGAATGTTGGGCCGAAATGCCTTCTTCGAAACCAGCAAGATGGGAGAAACAATCAGGGTGGTGGAGGTAAGCAGGAGGCTGGTGTGGGAAGGGAGAGGGGTGGCAAGGTAAGAGTGGGGCAGTAAAGCCCTTCTTGTAGTAGCATGCAGGGCCATGGTGGAGACAGGAAAGGGCAGCTAGGTGCAGTTGAGGTTAGGCAAAGGGAGGAGGTGGAGGGGAAAGGGAGCAGTAAGGGAGAGAAGTAGAGGAGTGGAAGGAAAACTGTGGGTTTATTGGGGGAATGGAAGGCTGTGTAGTGCTGGAATAGAAGCAGTGAAAGGGGTAGGTGGGTGAAGGCAGTGACTAACGAAAGTTGAGGCCAGGAGGGTTACAAGAAAGTAGGATCTATTACAGGGAGAATTCACAACTGTGCAGTTCAGAAAAGTTGGTGGTGTAGGTAGGATCCAGATCGTGCAGGCTGTGAAACTGCCATTGAAGTGAAGATTGCTATGTTGGGCAGTGTGCTCAGCAACTGGATGGTCCACCTGTGTATTGGGTACAGTTTCTTAATGGCCATTCATGTAGACAGACAGCTTGTCACTTGTCAGGGCCATGTAGAATGCAGCACAGTTATTGCAGCTTAGTTTGTAGATCACGACTGCTTTCACAGGTAGCCTTGCATTTGATGGGATAGATGATGGTTGTGACTGGACTGTAGTAGGTGGCAGTATCTGTGCCCTTGTGTCGCGTGTTTTACCTGTTTCTTATGATGGGGCCCTGTGGCTTTTTCCTGTGGAAACAGGAATAGTACAGGTAATAGTAACATTTGCATGTGGAAGGAGGGGGCTGGAATCGCTATTTCTATTGTAGAAGAAAGAAAATAAAGAACAAGAATAGGTGTTTTAGGATTGAAGAAATGTAGACGATAAGCCCCTAAAACAGATTTCCGTCCCATGTTTTGGATAAAAGTAAGATATCATTCACGTGAATAATTAATTCTTGTCCAAAGGACAAGTCTCTAAACTGATAAGATTTCACATCAAATGCACATGCAGTGTTTTTTCATGAATAATCTTACCTGCCAGTATCTGTCCATCAGTTCCATTGAGATAAAATACTTCCCTTACTCAAACATGGCTAATGAGTCATCAATACACATAGGTGTTTCTCTCTTCCTGTTTCTGTGTATCAGTTTAACGTCCTTGTATCTCAAAGTGCCTCCCTCCTATTGTTTCCTTAATACTAGTAAAAGTTCATTATATACACTTACACTCCTTTTTATTACCTTATTTTCTACCATTTTATTTATTTCCTCACTTATGACTGGTGTTATACTTATTGGAATTGCAATGGTTTGCAAAAGAATGGTTCATTATCTTTTATCTTGAACTGCAAATGTGTTCACCAATTATTCCTGATTTATCAGAAAATACATCTGTATAATTCAATAAAATCTTATATAAATAGTGTTGTTGTTTTGTTAGTATACTAGATTCCTTGGCTTTGATCCTTATTTGCTCACTGAATTCAAGCTTTACTACTGCTTCCTCTTAATACTTGTGCAGTAGTCATTATTATCTACTAGGCAGTTTACCTTAAATGGTGCTCCATCACTAGTACCTCCATTATTCCAGTGCAATACTCCAGTATCAAAATCTGACTTTATACTTTCTAAACCAATCAGTGCCTAATAACATACGTAAATTTACATTTGGCACTACCAACATGGTCTGCGTAAACTTAAAATTATACATTTCTGTATCTTTTCTCGAATTTGAGTTTCTTTCTTTGCTGTTGTTCCTACAATGTGTACTCCTGTCACAGGTAATATAGGGCAAGCATTCTTATTTTTGATGATCTATAGGAATTCTTGGTACACAAATGAAATTTTGCTTCCCAAATCTATATAAATATCTACCACTTTTTCCCCATGTGTTTGCTATTATATTGGTTTTGTTTGTTTTTCCTCTGCTACTTTATCCTCTTCTCATTTAGGTATAAATTGAATGAAAGAAATTAATCGTTCAGTAAATGGGCCTATGACAGAGTTGTTACCTCCTGGATCCATTTTCAATCACTGTTATAGGATAATTAGTATTATGTGAACTTCATTTAGAACAAGATACGTTGTGCTTTGTTGTATGCTCATTGGAATATTGCTAGATACAAATACTTGTGAGATGTTCTTAACCCTATTACTTTTCTTCTTACAGCATCCATTATTGGTTCTCCTATCTACATAACAGTAGTATATTCTTTCCTCTTACAACACTTTGTTCTATAGTGATACCCTTCAGTGTTCTCTGTATGCTTATTTCCTAGGTTCTGATTGTCTTCAGGATTGAAATCTTCTCTTTCTTTATTTAATGTAACTAAACCACCTGTAATAATTGCTAACTGATCTACACTAGACTGCCCACTGTACAGCATTTCTTTTCGCACAAAATAATCACCTATCAAGAACCTGAACTAAATCTTTTTTATCTAGTGGGTTGACCAAATATTTAGATGTAGTTAGTGCCATTCAATATTAATAATTCTCGTCGTAATTTTTCTTGAGTACTAGCTGACCAATATTTTCTCTTAAATTTTTTCCGGAAATGTTCCCATGATTTAAATTCTTCAGAATGGGCTGTTCCCCATTCTGCAGCATCAACTACTAAATGAGCCAGTGCAAAATTTGTTTTCTTAGAATCCTCCCATTTCTTGGGCATAGATCTAGAAAGTATTCTTAAAAAATACATTGAATGCATTCACCATCAGGCTTAAATTTCGGAAACTTTTGAATTTCCTTCTAACAGCTTAGTAATAACCCAGGGCTAGATACAGCTGTATTATTTCTAAGTTCCTGCATAGTATCTTCTAATTCGTGGCACAATTTCTGAAGTTTACTCTCATGATCAACCGCATTGTCCACAGAATTAATACTAGCACTAGTAGTTGCTACTTTCTCTTGCACCCATAGATGCTTCTCCAAATTAGTTACAGTATTTGGATCATTAGCAATTTCAGTAATTCTTCTGTTTAGTTATGATACTTCTACTCAATTTTGTGTATCGGAGATTTGATTGCTTATACAGGATGAGTCACTAACTTGCCACATACTTTGAAAGTATGATAGTAGCTGAAAAGGTTGTGGGACAGCGGAGGCCATGATGTGAACGTCAGCTTTGTTTTTTTAAATGGGATGCTATAGTGTGGTACTTATTTTCTGATAGCAGCTATCGAGATGAATCCAATGCTGTATAACAGGTAGGGTCTTTGAATATCAACGTAGGTCAGAAAGGTGGCATGAACATTTACAGAAGGTGTTCGAAGTGATGACCATTGGTATCAATGCAGTGCTGCAATCTTCTTATCGTGGATTGAATGGTATTCCTTATCACTTCGTCACTTATTG
Organism: Schistocerca nitens; assembly: GCF_023898315.1. Classification (NCBI taxonomy): domain Eukaryota; kingdom Metazoa; phylum Arthropoda; class Insecta; order Orthoptera; family Acrididae; genus Schistocerca; species Schistocerca nitens. Next base: position 209,868,476 of record NC_064617.1, on the reverse strand, counting down.
ACATACGTGCTCTGACAATTCTCTCTCGTATATCATGTGAATAGTAAATATTTGCCAAATACGGTGTATCCCTCTAATGTGCCATTGACATGTAAACACCATTTGACGGTTTGGCAATACAATATCAATAGGAACGGTAACACCAGTATCATTGAATCAAGCGAATGTGAATGATGTATCCCTTTGAAGAACAAGTCAATATGCTCCTCATTTATGGAGAATGCCAACGAAATTCAGTGAGAGATAGACTTACATGCTGAAAGATATCCTCAATGTACTCACTCTACACAAATAAGGTTGGGGTCAGTTTCATCGTAAAATTGTAATTGATTGTAATCTGATAACACATTTACAACTAAAGCGGCACATAGCCGAACCTTTACAACTATGAGTTTTAATTCTTTCACGGCCGAAGGCCTCCAGTCAAGAAATCTTAAAAATCAACAAGAAAATTTTCGAGATTTTAAAATAAATTACCATAACCTTTCAAGGGCAGAAGGCTGCAATGTTCAAGCTTGAAATGTAATTTTAAGAATAAGATGGTTCCAAGGCTGAAGGCCCACAATTAATTTTCCAAAATTAAAAAAAAATATAACCATAAGCCCTAAGTTTTAAGTAGCTGAAACCGGACTAAAGGAAAAGACAACACAACGGCAATAACCTTTCAGCAAATATCCACTTGCCGGAATTCAAACTTACTTACATAAAACACAGTAAAACCAAGAATTTTTTTATCGTTGGCTATGATAGATTATAAACAGACAATTAAACACCGATGAGAGAGACAACAGCACTCAGAAGCCTCCAGGGGGTCGGTCTGACCTCGTTCACTTAAGTGAGAAACGTGGTGAGCCCAACTACGCTTGATCCATCGGAACCAAACCAAGGGACAGCCACGGACCGACCGACCGACAAACGACTTACTTGCCACCAATTGGTACATAAGAATTCAAACACACAATGTTATGGGCGTGAATATCCACAATCAATTATGTATATGTATTAAGCTGTCAAAACTAAACACCATGTTGGACAGCGACAACAGGTGAGGAAAGAACACTGCCTGAAATTATGGTAGTGGCCAGGGCAGGTATCCAGAACACTAACGGCCACAAGGCAGAAAATTCTGCTGGTGCACTTGAATTTTAGTCAACCAATATAGTTAGATCCACCGCATGGCGTCTAAATTTTAGCAATAGAAACACTCGGTGTTGCTCACAGGAAAACCTCCCCAACAGCAAACCACTGAAACGAACCACACAACATGAACGGACGTGGCTTGGGTACTTGAATCCACTACTTCAACTTTGACGTCCTGGGTCGGTGAACCACGAAGTTCGTAGTGATCAGACAGCTCCACACACGCTCAGACTCTGCGCAGGGACTGCCAGCAGACCCAGCCGACTGCAATGTGTAGAGTAAACTTCCCTGGTCCACAGCAACCAACTGACTACCCTCAGAATGCCGACAACGTCCTCACGACCCGAACTGGCCTACGACAGACAATGACCAGGAAGTAATAGCAGTCGAGCAAAGATATTACGAGAGGGAATATACGTGCTGCAAACACCACTCATGGTCAGGCAAAGCAGCAACTCACTGACAGTAGTAATTCAAATTAACGTAGTGAGGTGGAAGTACATTAAAAACAGGGTGTAAAATACATGATGGAAGGAACATGAGCCACGCACAGCTCGTGGAGATTCATAAAAGACATTGTTTATAAAGACGTTCCAACTACACCTGAAGAGACAATTGTCAGAGCATGTGCTTCGATAAGTGCCGATGTGGTAAGGAACACCACTCAATCCGTGATAAGATGATTACAGCACTGCATTGATACTGATGGTCATCACTTCAAACACCTTCTGTAAATGGATGTTCATGACATCTTCGTGACCTTCAAAGACCTTACTGTTAAACATCACATTGGATTCATGTTGAAAGCCACAAACCAACGCCATATTGTGGCCCCCGTTGTCCCCTGCAACTTGTGTCCCACAAACTTTTCAGCTACTATCATACTTTCGGAGTTATTCTAGCTGGCAATAGTTAGTGACTCACCCTGTGATTCTGAAATTAGTTGTATTAAGTTGGGTTAAAAGTTCATAGTGTTTTTGTTTTGCATGTTGGTATTCTGGTTGCCATTGGTTTATTTATTGATTTTAAATTATTATTATTATTATTATTATTATTATTATTATTATTATTATTATATTTTAGTTCACTGCTGCTGTTTCAGTTCACATATTGTCATTTGGAGATAATGAGTGGAGCTGTGAATGCTAAAAAACTGTGTGCCAAGCCGAGAAATCAGATTATTTCCTACATTTTCTTCTGTTGTAGTTCAGTGGAGGGGTGCCAGTAGTGGAGGCAACTAGAAACATTTGCACCCGAATGGGGTAATGCCACTGAACAGAACATGGCAAGAAAATGGTTTTCTCATTTGAAGGAGGCTCGTTTTGATATTAGTGACTCCCCATGTTCAGAAAGGTCTTTGGGGTTTGATGAAGGGCGTTTAAATGCATTAATCCATGATTATCCATATTAGGGTACTCAAGAACTTCAAATGTGGTGAACTGTGATCATTCCACCATCGTACAATGTTTGCATGCAATGGGGAAGGTGCAAAAAATCGGGTGTATGGTACTGCATGTTCTGAACAAAAATCACAAGAATCAGTGGTTAGCCAAATGTGCATCTGTGCTTGCTCATTATCAATTGCCTTATGAACAGTATCAACCATTACTATTCTGTATCATTCCTGGTGATGGAAAAATGGTGTCTTTATGCTAACATCAAGAGAAGATAGGAATGGCTGAGCCCAAACAAAGCAGCAACTCCCTGTACAAAGACCTGCTTGCATCCCAAACAACAACATTATGCTTCTGGCGGAAGACCAATGGTGTGGAGTACTATGAATTGCTTCCCTGAGGTGTAGCCATCACTACCGACATTTATTGTCATATTGTCAACAACTGAGGCATCGTGCAGACACAGTCGATGAACAAGGACCAGGAGGATTGCTTGAAGTGATGCTAGTCTGTGATAATGCCCACCTGCATTCTGCTAGACAGTGAAAAACATTATACAGTAGTTTCGTTGGGAAGTCATTCTGCACCCACCTTATTCAGCTGAACTTGAGCCCTCAGATTTTTCACCTTCTCTGCTCTCTGTTGAATAACCTACAAGGAACTTGCTGTCTGGATTAAAATGAGCCCTGAATGTGGCATGAGGAATTCTTTGCCTCAATATCATATGATTTCTACAGTCACGGAATCGGAAAGTTTCTCCAGTGTTGGCAGACTGTTGTAAATACTGAAGGAGAATCTATTGTTGGCGACTAAAGTCTCTATTATATGTATCTGTTGTGCTTATTAAACTTGTGGGAAAACACTATGAATGTATGCACCAACCCAGTTGTTAGTTGACGCTTCTTGTTCTATCATTTCATTTATATTTTTAAATTGTTCTTCAGTTTCTTCCCTTGCTGAATCACAGTGCTTCTTTATTTCTGTTTTGAACTCCTTAGGTAAATTCACTAAGGTTTCCTCCATTTTAGAAATTTTATTTACTTTAGTAATATATCACCTAATTGTTCCCACTTTTCCCCTAGGGATTGAAGTATCATAATACTATTGTACATTTAATCTAATTTATTACCTTAGCTGTAAGTGTAGTCATATTGTTAGTATTGTCATCACACAATTAGGCACTTCATCTAATTTTTCTGTTACAGTACAGCTATCCATGCTATGGGTTGTGACAAGCATACAGAAAATCTAAAAGTCTACACAGTCTGCAGCATTTTCCATGTTGCATAAACATTTTAGCACCATTACCCAACTATATTTAATAATGCTGTCACAAATCTTTACAAAGTATGATGCACTACACAAAACTGTAGGCAGTACAGGGTACAGCACACCTAATTTGTTGTTCAAATAGCTGCAGGTTGCTGCCAATACAGATATGCAGCTGCTAAGTAGCCATTGCCCCAGTTAACTGCACCACTGCTGAAATGTGTAGCAATGGATTGATGCTGTAGGAAGCTGCAGTTGCACTTGTAGCCTCGAAACCGCACACAGAAATCCTTAATCACATCGACTTGCTGCTTTGTGACTTATGTGCAGAGAAGTTATTGAAATGCATAAACAATCATGGTTCCTGACCAGGTTGCTGTGGTCAACCGATTTCCTTTGTCACATTTTGTGACAATTCAAACTTACTTGATTGGTACGCAATCAAAAAATTCTTTTTGTCTTAAATATTGTAATTACTCGAAGTGACCCAACAGCATGTGCACTTGTATTTCTCCTTCACTTGTTTACTTACTGTACGTTGCTCATGACAACATCATGTTATCTTCTGATACTTTGCAAAAGTTCTTCTTTTTACCATAAAAAGTTACTCATTTTGGGGTGGCAAAATGGAATGGCACCGTCTTGCTTGGACTGCAGTTCCATTAATGAGATTACCTATTCCATGTAGTGATCTGTCACCTTGACATTAATAGAAATGACCATTATCTTGAATATCTTCTTACAGTTGACCTTTTATCAATTCTTGATGCAGTGGTCCTGCTATGCAGGGCCACAAATTGCTCAGGCTCACTTCATTCCACCTACTGCAGGTGGAAGGCTGCAAGGGAGTTCATATTTTGTGTTGACTATCTATGAAATCACATAAACCACATTTTCACTCGTTCTTCTGTATTTTAATATTTCTTGTAAACTTTTTAATGTCAATTAAGCAGAACACTGATTTATAATCTCAACATATCTCATTACAACTCACAAAAACTATGCAAGTGACAAATCAAGAGAGAGATAAGTGAGTGAATAACAGATTTTATAACAAACTTCTTCTGTTCTGGAATGGTCAAAGTTGACAACAAGCAAGCAGAGATACGCATATGATTTTTGGCTTAGAGCTTGTGGAACCCATATACCTGATTTTTGAATGTTCCCTATTGCATGCATATGTTACACTATGGTGGATAGATCACCATTTGTCTCATTTGCCAATTCTCGAGTAATTTGATGTGTAATATTGTGGATTAAAGCATGTAAACAATCTTCATTAAATACTGAAGGTCTTCCTGCATGTGAAAAGTCATTAATGTCAAGACAATCCTCCTTAAAAAGAGGAAACCATTTTTCTGCCGTGCTCTGTCCAGTGCCAGTATCCCCATACAAGCCACAAATGTTTCAGTCTGTCTCTGCTGCTGTCACCCCCCTCTATTGCACTCAAACAGAAGAATATGTCAAAAATGTTCACATTTCTCAAAGTGGCACTCCATTTTCTTGTGTCCATAGCTCCACTCACTATCTCCAAATGATAAAATGACAATATGTAAACTCAAGTAGAAGCAGTGGACTAAAATTAAAAAATGATAAACAATAAACAAACCTATAGCGACTGGAATACCAAAATGCAAAACAAAAACTCTACGAACTTATGCCCCAACCCAATAGAATGCTCATTGTGAAATGAATGTTTTAGATTCGTGGATGATTTATAGCTTTTTAACCAATAATGAAATTTTGTGATGTGCCCCATTTCCACTGAGATAGATTTTATTCACACCTTAGTCTTTTAACTCTGCATCAAAACATTGTCTAGAACCTTTTGAGTTGTACAGTAGTGGGAGAAATACTGCCACATACTGTTTCCATTGTTTTGGTTGTTATGGTGTATTGCTATTTAATTATTCTCTTGTCCTCTTGCAGAACCTGATTCTGGTGTCCCACATGAAAAAATAAGAGAGTTTGCATATGTTGCAATTGATTCCATTTATGAAGATGATCGGGGGCCAATTGAGAGTATGAAGGCATCTATGGGACTAATATCAGGAGAAGTAGCAAAACTGAATAAAGTTCTGCAGGACAATGAGTATGAGCTTGCAGTAAGTTCTGGGGCAGAAGAAAAGGTATATTAAGTACAGTATGACAACTAATGTAAAATTCAAATATTAAATTGATATACCAATTTATAACTGCTTTTTGTGTATTTTATTTTAGCCTGTCCCACCTATTGTACTGAGGGCACAAGCAATAAAAAAAGAACTAGAGGAAACTAAAAATCTCAAGCAAAAACTAGAGGCTAGAGAAGCAGATATAAAAGTATGTAATAGTTTTATTTATCTAGCCGGCCGAAGTGGCCGTGCGGTTAAAGGCGCTGCAGTCTGGAACCGCAGGACCGCTACGGTCGCAGGTTCGAATCCTGCCTCGGGCATGGATGTTTGTGATGTCCTTAGGTTAGTTAGGTTTAACTAGTTCTAAGTTCTAGGGGACTAATGACCTCAGCAGTTGAGTCCCATAGTGCTCAGAGCCATTTTTTTTTTATTTATCTAGGTAGTTTTTTAATCAATGTAGAATTTTCATTACTTGAAATACAATGTCTAAAATATAGTTTATGTCATCCTTCACAAAAAATTGAGCTCTGATAATTCTTACTAATTTGAACAGGAACTGAAGAAAGCACTAAAACTGAAACAAGAGGAATTTAGTGAAATGAGTGTTCGAAAAGAATTTGCAGAGAAGAAATTAGGAAATTCTTCCAAAGAATATGAAATGACAATTGAAAAGCTGCAGGTGAGTGTAATTCTAGACCGTTGTGTCATGTGTCCTGTGTATTGCGGTATTGGCAAAATATTGTTTCTTTGTAACTGACTACTTAATGCTCCAGTAAAGCATTTTTAATAAGTAATTTCCATGAGAGGAAAAAATAGATGGCTAAGAGGATGGAGTCGAAGTATTGAGAGTTGTTCCTAACTATGAAGTCAGTATGGAAATAAATGAGACAGTTATGTGAGCTGTAAAAACTCTGGGCCAAGATATCTATGAAGGGTTTACAAAGTCACCAGATGTTGCTGATGTTTTGGATAATTGAGGTGTTTTAGATGTGAATGCAATTTTACCATACAGTGCTCTGAAAGAGTAATGTATGGTGTTTGGTTAGAAAGAAAAACTTGATACCTGCTTCCATATGATGTGTGCTCCAGTGTAATTACTATGTTATTTTGTTTCATGAAACTCTTCATGTGTTAGAGAAACGCATGTAAAACAGATGGAAGGACTGAATAGGAAAGCAAAATATATCAAATAAATGTCTGTAGTAACAAGACATTCTAGGAGAAGTTCATGAACAAACTGGTTGAGCAAGGATAAGCCCTAAATTTTTAGGTTTAAAAGAAGTAATTAACATTTTTGATAATGCAGTGGTACCTACTGGTACTTGAAAATCTCTGCATAAGGTGTTATTTACAGATATTAGTTCTGACGGGTAGGCAATTTAACAACAACAATGCAAACATTGGCCATCTTGTGTCTGGAGATGATTCAGCGAGCCGTAATTATCAAATGATTGAGATTTGGAACACCGGATGCATGTCTATAGTTACTTTAGTCTGTTAGTCCAAATCTGGATTACTAACACAAGTTTCCCTGGACCCTGGAAACGGTGGAAAATACAAACCATGGACATCCTCATTAAAAACTGGTAGGAGAGAAATGGTTTTAGTGAACATCATTGCACCTGAGGCCAAGATTTTTTTTGTTTTTTGATTAAGGAGGAAAAAATGTTTTCACAAGAATTTATTGCACCGAGTAAACATAGAATAAAGAAGAGTTGTGAATATATGAGATGCCAGGATGACGTGGTAAATATTTGGGCTTACTAAGAGAAAAATTGATGTATTATGCATGGTTCAGTGTTTGTCTTTCAAGTTAGTAGTACATTAGTGTGGGAGAGAGAGAATTACAGCATACACCATAACTAGCATGTTGCCATTAGAGGCCTGATTATCAGCCACCATGTGTTTTGCAAGTGTCCTATAGCAAATTTTTCTTTTTTGTGAAATTTTTCCAAGCAAGCTGTACTCTCATATAGAAGGTATTACTATACTTTAAAATTTTGTATTTTACCAGTTATATTAATAGCAATGATTAACTTTTCCACAGAGAAAATTAGATGATTTTCAACAACTTCTGAAACGAAAGGAGAAGGAACATGAAGCATCAATGGACCATTTACAAGCAGATATAGATTCACTAGAGACTGAACGGCGTGAATTAAAAGACAAATTGAAGAGCTTGAACAAGAAAGCTATTAATGAGGGATTTCCAAGGAAAACAGGTTCGATCTATTATCACTGTTAATATTGTAATATTGTATCTCAATTCCTCTTTTGTTGCTTGCTAATTCTAGGTTACGTACTTATGTTTAGCGAGATTATTGAGCACTGATAGTTGTTTATGAAAATGTTCCTAACACATGACGATTCATTATCCTTTCCTGGAAGCAGCTATTGCATTGGGTGTCACATATGCAGCAGCAGCTATGATACATGAAATAGCATTATCAGTTTGGTAATCATTCTACTGTTTTCTTTGTTGCTATCATTTCATTGTTGGTAATTTTTTATCCTAACCTACTATCTTTCACTTGTCTTACACTTATGGATGAATTCTGTATCTAATCACTGTTGAATCTCATTCCCACCTTTCTTTTCTGTCTCTTATTAGATGAAATAACCATTGTTTTTTAGGATATTGTTTGTGGGACTTCCTATTGTATTCTCTGCTGCCAATTTAGTCAACAAAATCTTTTCCTATATACATCTGAATTTAATTTAATTAAAAAATATACCCAGTTGAAAAATGAAGCTTTAGATAAGTGTCATGTCGGAAGATGGAATGCCATGCCATGAATAGCTCTGGACAGTAATAAATGCTCTTCTCCAGCCCGCTACACAGCTGTACTTCAGTGGTAATGTTATTTTATTCAATGTTACTCACACTAACACTTTATAAGGCAACGTAGAAGGTGCAGCACCCCCCCCTCTCCCTCCCCCCTCCTCTCTCTAGCCCCCATCGAGACAGCAGTGATGTAGCGTTTTTAAATGTATGTGTTGTACATCATTGTGTACAAATTGGATCTTCAAAATAACTTCATAGAGTTGCAACAGTTTTATATTCTTAAGCTCATATGATATATCATAAATGTTCAACAAGTTTTATACTGTTTAGTAATAATGCATAGATTTCGTTGGAATAGAATCAGCACTTAAATGGTTCCTCAGCCATGTAATATAACAGAGCTTAAATTCTTGTGCTTAGCTACGTGGATAAGCTCAGAAAGCTTTTGATGCTTCAGCCTTTCGGAAAAAAAAGACCAAAATTATCTATTCATATTTTCCATGAGAAGCGTGGCTAGGATCGGAAATTAGCAGTAAAAGAGCTGCAATATAAAATGCTCAGTCCAAAGATAGTAAAGTTGGTGCTCTGAGTTACTTGTAAGTAATTGAATGTGTTAAATGCAATGCAGGGTAGAATTTTACATGTTTTAAGAATGACTGACTGTGAAGTTTTTGTTTTGAATTTCACTTAAGTTGGACTATTAATTAGTTGTTACTGCTCAGTCTGTGAAGACTGCAAAGTTAATAGGTTGTTGAATTTGTAAGGTTCTATCTGACTCACAGTCTTTATTTGTGTGCATTAATTCTAGTTGTGTTATATGACTTACAGCAGTTGCAACTCAAGAACACTCACTCATGGGTCCTATTAGCATCATATCAAGTGCTGGAGCTGGTGGGAACGAGTTACTTCTTCAGGAACAGATTCAGAGTCTTCGCCGTGCCTTGTCAGTTGCCTTAGAAGAGAAGTGGAAGCTAGAAGCAGCCATTAAATATAAGCGCTTTTTGGACATGAAGCCTCTCAAGGTTCTGATTTATTCAAGTTTTATACTTCCATGAGTTTTCTTGGTTTTGGAGTACAGCTGTAGATATAGATATCTGTTACAAGCTACTTTCGTTATATGATAATTGAATGTTTTCTTTTTGTAGGTGCCTAAGAGGGTAACAACAGCTAGCCTTATGGACAAGGTGAGAGAGAAAGAAGCAGATAATTGGTCACTGAAGACAGCAGAATCAATACTTAAAAAGGCAGTTGAGCTGCAAAAGGTAATAGTGACAATTTTGTTAAATTGATTATTCAAAGGTGGCAACAAATGGGTTCCACATTTACAACATTACTGTAACAGTTATTCATCATTTACTTCATCATTGTGTCTCAATTTTTCCAGAGCTGTACTGTAAATGTCAATAAGGTAAAGGTGCCCTGAACTTGAAGATTGGTTTGAATACCACAGTGCTTTAGTAGGCATGGCGGGAAGTAGTGTGCTCTTGCTGCCTTCCAGACTTTCAGCAGTTCTACCCCATCACTACATTTTGTCATAAACTCCAAACCATCATGGAGCTTGACATTATTTCCAGAAGCAATGACAGAAAAAAATCACTGCACTAAGTGTTTGGTGAACCCTGGACTTTGGGATTTGTTGTCTGCCAGAAATGTTATCTGACCAGTTCAGTGATATCACTACTAATGCACTCTATTAGCCACTGAAAATTGCTGAGCGAATTAGAAGTATAGGTTTGTAAACCAAAGTTCTGCTTTCATTATAGAATACCATAAAGAGTACATTCCTGGTTGGAGAGCAAGGAATGAGAAATTTTTAAGGGAATGTGAGGAACATCCTAACTCTTGACAGTGCAACAGATTTTTCCAGTCATTGGACGAGTGTCAAACACAGATCTAGCATGGAATGGTATAATCCTTAGATTATACCCACCCTAGAAGGAAAGCCTTGTCTATCGTTAGGAAACTAGAGTTACCAAATCCTGCAACCAAAACCCAAAAACTCGATTAATTTGAATGACTTTGCTAAATACGTAGTATCAGTTTCCAGGAATGCAAAGAACCCGCAAACCAAAAGCGATATCAAATTACAATTGAGTATCAAGACAACAGGTGCCCATCATAGTTCTACATATATATCTGCATCTATATCTATACTCTGCAAACCACTGTGAGTGTACATTCCAGTGTATCAGTTAGTAGGGTTTCTTCCTGGTCCATTCACATAGGATGTGATCAAACAATAGATACAGACATTCCCACCTGATAAGATAGTAGGTCTGTGTCTGCTATGGGAAATCATAGAGCGCTGTGCATGGTACTTTGGTGAGTGAAATCTGAGATTGAGTTGTAAAATGCATATCTCCCCAATAACAGCAAAGCAGGAGATAGAGGGAAGTAGTGCCAGCTACATAAAGAAACAAAAGTTGCCTACAGAAACAAGAGTGGTAATCCACTTTGCTGAAATAGTAGTTCAGCTCTAATAGAATAAATAAATAAACCAGAATGCAGCTTATCTAGATTCAGTAAATGCAGAGATACTGCTAATACTGAGCAAGTAGCGTTCCTTATTTATGGTGGTGCTAAATGAACGCCCACTGCGAGGCAACAGCAGAGGTAGTTACCCTCAAAGCAGAAGACAGAGATCACCAAGGAAACACACTCTTAAAGACTGATTTGTTTCTTCAATGCTTCAAAGAGAATAAGAGAGAGAAACTACTGTTTAGTAAGCTGAAATAAGATAGTAACTTAGCCAGTGTGAATTACTCTAAGCCTGGATTCAGGAAAGGGGAATCCACAGGTGATATTGCAAATAAAGTTTGAAAAATTGTTAACGCATTAGAGGAGAACAATACATTTGGCATTACAATAAATATTGGCTGAGCTTTTGACCAGCTATGGTGGCCTGTTTCATGACTGAGACAAATAAGATGCCCAAGAAACCCGTAGTTAAGTCTCTAAGAATAATGTAGAGAAAGGAAGACAATTGATTTGTCAGGAAACAGTGATAAAACAACGTAACTACAGTTCTGAGAAGCCCTCCTGGAATGTCTCATACAGAAAATAGGTGAACTACCCTAATCAAAAGGAAACATGCAGCAGTAATTTGATGATAATAGTAACAGACCTTGCAGACATCAGGGTTAAGAAAAGAAATATATAATAACTACAAAGAAAACATTATGTTTGGTGCTTAAGGGGGAAATTGTCATGGACAAGAAATCCGCTATAAGGAAAAATGAGAATACGACCAAGAGACGGCAAGTAACAAGATACTTTAGGTTGTATATTGAAAAGAAGTAAAATTTTCATGAACATATTGAAATTATCTACCAGTGAGCTTTTAGTCTCATGAACAAAATTGCAGTGAATAGTCAAAATAAGTTCCCCCTACTTCTAGGTACCATCATATTGTATAACAATGTTATATTTGCCTCCATAATACATTACACAGAAAGTGTGTGAATACGTGGGGCAAGACAGGTTAAAACTAAACAAGCCATTCACAGAGTTGGAGGGGAGCATACTACTGAGAGCACGTCTGCAGAAGATCTTCTCACAACATAAGCAAATTATCCTTAAGACCTGATAATTAGAAAGAAGAGAACTAAATACTAGTTACGAAATAAAGACATAAAAAAATGTGGTACAGGTGTTAGAGGAAAGAACAAACTCTAAAGAAGAAAACATTATCTGCACAATGCAAGAATGGCAGGACAACTGGACAGGAGGTACAAAAGGACAATGTGTTAAGGAATTTTTTCCCACTGTGAAGGAAAAACTTCAAATAAGATGTAGAGGTGTTCTGAAAATTAATGCCTTCAAATTTTTAATATGAAAACTCATAAAGCTTTTTAAATAAAAGAAGTGTTACTAATTTGCTAATGCAGTGCCTGTGTTTTTAACAACATTCTACATCTTTATTCTCCATACTAACATATTTATTCCTTAACTTTGTCACCCTGGCAGTGAACACATTTTTTCCAACGAGAGACTGGTTTGTTGATACCATCTCTGTAGAGTGTTTAACTTTGTTGATGGAGCCACTTCAGGCCTGCTTGCGCTGTTTCATCAGTATCAAAGTGAAGTCCTCAAAGGTGTTCTTGAAATTTTGGAGCAGATTGAAGATTGGATGACGTTAGGTTGGAACTGTATGGAGGGTGATCAATGACAGTGCACCCAAGATGTTGGATTGTTGTCAATGTTGCAGCATGTGCAGTCTGGCATTGTCATGCTGAAGGAGAGAGTGCTCCACCTGTGGACAAACCTTGAAATTCAAAATGTGATTACAACATGCTGTTACTCACATGCTGCCATAGTTATGTTAAGCACTGGCATGTTAAATGCTATAATCCACATCCCTCTAGTGGCAGAGGGTTGCAAATATGTAGACATGAAGAACAAATATGCAGAATGTCAATAACCTTTGTTTTATTAAAAAAGCTTTAAGAGCTTCACATAAAAAATTTGGGGGCAGTACTATTCTGCATTCCATCGTGTGTTCTAGCCTTGAGGGATATGATCACTTTTATTATTATTATTATTATTATTATTATTTCCCAGTCAGCTTCATCCAATTCATTTGAACAGAATAGTTTGGCAGCCTACTGGTATCTGTGATTCTGCAGAAATTGGAATGCCAGACCACATTGTTCATTGCTGTATTCACTTCAGACATATTACATATTTTGAAGAGCTGAAATATGGAATGGAACAGTATACATCGTACGTACAGGAGAAATCACTGTAGCACGAGTTAAATAAAAAAGTAGCAGAGAAGATATCCACAAGAGAACTGGAGATTCCCTACAAAGAAAAAAATGAGAATTAGTGAATCACCATAAAGAATTATATAAACAAGCATAAGTAAAGATTGCGTAACAGACATGCATTGATTTACATTTGGGTGAGTGATAGACATTGAGAAGTACCAGGATTTACATCTTCTGTGGATTCCCAAGTCTTTCTCTTGACATGCCAACCAAAGGACACAAGAAGAAGACTGGTTACTCACTGTTCATTCTTCCTGCAGTTATACAGGCAGCTTCAGTGCCATAAACTGTAAAATAAGTGTAAAATATTGCAGATCAGTCAATAATTTTGAAGGAAGCATTGAACTTAGGAGATTTGGAGGCTACAGCCTAGTTAAGGTCTGCCAGATACCAGGAGCACTAGGCCAGTGCGACAGTGCACAAATGTGGTAGTATCTATTTTGAAATACATTGCAGCTTAAAATTTGGAATTTATGAGGGACATACTGATGGGAGCGAAGCTGTGTGGGTGGGTCGTGAGTCGTGCTTGAATAGTAGACCACTTGATCGTGAAAGACAAAGGTCTCATATTAAAGTCTCAGTCCGGCAATCCGTTTTACGTGTTTATATCAAACTGTTGTTTTGCAGAAAAAATTCTGTGAGATAGAAGATGGTTACTTACATTATTCTTTATTGCAGAGATAATGTTGTTAGACCTGTGATGTGATAGGTGTTAATTTGTAGATACACAAACAGAAGCATATGCAAACAGACTTCGTAAACTTGTAACCAGTTATGTAAGATTTTTACTACCAAAGAGTGAAAGAACTGTTGCCTATTAAAATAGGAATGATGTCGCAATTGGAGAGGTTGGGGGATTTGAATTCATGTTGACAATAGATAAGTAATAAGCATACATATCATTTGTTTGTAAGTCATTAGCATCAATTATTACATATCTAAGAATAACCTTGTAACAGCAGTTCAGCTTGGGTTACATATAAAAAGGCTTATATACTGAGTATCAAGTACATGAAATCAAAAATTGTGTGTTCTTATGACACATATGGATGAATTGTGCAAACATGCCCATATCAGATACAATGAGGAGAATAGTGGGACAGATTACAACGGATCCACAACCAACAGCTTAACTCGTAATCATACGTAAACTCGCATCACGAAATTCTAAACAAAAATAATTACTTAAAAGTACCAGAAGTAGAGCTCGGCCAGGCATACTCTTTGAGGCAATGTGTGTAAAGGTGCTAGACATCCAGATAGATAATAAACTGAGGGTCATCCTCACATGATCAAGTTAACCAAAAAGCTCAGTTCTGCCTGTTTTCCACATCACATAAAGCTTTCCCATTGTGTTGACAGGATTGTTAGCATACTTTCACTCAGTGTTGTCATTTGACGTAATCTTCCAGGTCAGTGCAACTAGAGTGAAAAAAGTATTTATTCTACAGAAGCAAGCAGTAAGTATAATGTGCAGAGTTGATGACCAGACATGTTGCAGAACCCACTTTGGGAGCCTGGAGATTCTTACATTTACATGCTAATATGTATATCCCCTAATGGTATTTGTGGTTAATAGCAAGAATGAAATGAAAATGAACACTGCACTTCACAACTACAATACAAGAAGTAAAAATAATTTACATGCCCCACAAGTCTAAAACTTTTCCAGGCCAGATTAAAAAAAAAAAGAGAAAAGTTTAAGGTGGTGATTTTAATGGTCGATGTGTTATACCTAGTTCCCCCCTCCCCTCCTCTCTCCCCCCTGCCCTATGCTTGAGTACAACACACACAACACACGTACAACCATGTGAACCTGTCAGAAAAATCTCTCTTTGGAATCGTGTTGACCCTACATGTCATATTCATACTTTCTTTGGGCTTGACAAACCATTCTGCACTTTGTCATTTTGTGGTAGGTTCATGTAGATAAGACCAAGTCTTGTTACCAACATGTCTTTTTCCAGAAGAGTATTGTCTGTGTGTTATTTTTGTCTGGGGTTGAGGTCTGCAGGGCTAACTCTGCACATACCTCTTTCTTCCTCAAAACATTCTGGAGAGTGTCTTGAACATCTGAGGTGTTGCTCCATTGTGATTTGTGTCACAAAACTGAATACTGTGCTTACACGATCACTGCATACTACTACCTGCTGGTAGAATGCACATCTGTTGTTTACATATATGAAGATGGTATCTGTTCTTTCAGACATATCTGAAAGAACAGATACCCTTGGCGGTTTTGCAGCTCTCGAAGAATGTGGGTCTCACGGGGAGCGTGCCAGAGATAAGTTCCCGCAGTCGCGCTATCCTCTGTGTCCTCGGTGGCTCAGACGGATAGTGTCCCCCATGTAAGCAGGAGATCCCGGGTTCGAGTCCTGATTGGGGCACACATTTTCAACTGTCCCCATTGATATTTATCAGTGCCTGTAAGCAGCTAAAGGTCTGGTTTTCATTGTAGTTTTATTCTGTTGTTTACAGTTGTAGTTCAAGCTATCACTGTAGTTATTGCACTGACATTGCTTATATGCTAGGAATAACACCAGTCCCAGAAGTTTGTTAATGAATCATTTATAAACAATGACTCTGAATGTAATTTTATCCTTTGATGCAAAAGTCAGTAATAGGTTACTGGTACACATCACGCAACAAATTGATAACTCCAACAGATTCGAAAACGAAGTAAAGGATTAGCTCTTTAGCCACTTGTACAACTTATCAGAAGATTTGGACTTGGGAATATAAATTTTATGTTACTATAAAGTGTATACTAATCAGATCTTGGCTTTGCCAGTATATAGATAGCTGGTAGTGGTGTGTGTAATGTTAGATAAATGTTTTTTGAGTATTAGATTAAAAAAAACTGCATCTAAGTAGTATAAGAGCAGTGGCTTTTTTTCAGAGTAGCTGTTTTTCTCGTAATGTATCCAAAGTAATGTGGAAGAAATTCCTACATTTGTCAGTGCAAGTAGATTAGCACTAGCTTTAATTTATTGTAAATGTATTTTACAGGAGCAGCCTGCAGTGGCTCATTCTACATGTTAATGTACGACTTGACTTTTTTCCATACCCCTCCAGATTCTTCTTCATTATGGAATTTACATTACATGATGTGTGAATGATAATCCTGACTGAACGTTTTATATTGCCTTGCTTTCTGCAGTAACCACTAATTCTGTGCTAAACAGTAATTATAGTGTACTATAATGACCCTGTATTGCATGCAGACCATACCCATTCCTCTTGGCAAGTGACTGTCTTTCGTTAGTATAGATCTGTGCAGATAAAAATACATTAAAACTTGATAAAGTGGAAAGTGGATAATTTGGAAACTGCCCAAACTGTACACGTATTTCAGTCCCAACGCATTCAATGCAATTGTAAATGCCAACTTTTTGCGTAAGGTGGAACATGCCTAACAGAAGAGGATTGCAAATTTTAAGATTCAATTCATAATTCATTGTGTAATGTGGGAAAGAGCTTACACAGTACTGCTGCATTGCCGTAGTAAATTATTCATAACTCTAAAAGACTTTACAGCCCAGAAAATGCTGTTAAGGGCATAAAACCAAGAAAAAAGGTTCGGTCGGCATATGTGGACATCAAACCACGCTGCTCTGTGCGACAATGAATAAGAAATGTGCAGTGTCAGTACATCAGAGGAAATGGCTCCTTCATAAATGCTCTGTTTGTTGGTGTTTCTCATTTTCCATTATTACTGATGCGCAGAATGCACTCTGGAACATTGTTACGCACATAGGAACCCTCTGCAGTGAAAGAGGTGGGCATTGTTTCGTTAAACTTTGGTTTTACCCAGCAATGTCAAGCTTTCCACTGCACTACCTGCATTATTTTCTGCCAGTTTGTTTACTAGAACCACTTTAAGTAATAACATGCTGTTGAACAAAAAGTGTGCATCGCTAACGCTTAACGAAAAGATTAAGGTAATAAAGGTGAATGAGAAAGCAAACTCTGTGTGGGAAATAATGTTGCTTTTTAAATGCGGTAAAACACAAATTTATGATACTTTAAGAAACAAGGTTATGATAAAGGGTGGACGGGCAAAAGGGAAACGGGCAAATGAAAAGAAAGACGAAGAAGATGGGAAATGAAGAAACTAACGAGATGTTGTCTGAGTGATCTGTAAGTGCATGAGAAAAAAACTTACCTTGTCTGGATCCATGTTGTAGAGTGAAGCTCTGAAAGTCTCTAAAGAGCTTGGAAATACAGTGATTAAGACATCCACAGGATGACTGGACAGTTTCAAGATAATCACATCGTGTGGAAAAAGGTGTGTGGGGAAGCTAAGAATGTGGAGGGAAGTTTAGCAACAGAATTGAAGACTATGCTACAAAACTCGATTATCAATTTTGACCGATAAGACAAATTCAGTGCCAATGAAACAGGACTGTTTTATCACGCACAGCCTTTAAAATCTGTAGTAATTAGAGGTGGAAAGTGAACTGGAGGAAAAATGTCCAAGGAAGGACTCGCTTTAGTGCTGTGTAGAAACATGTTAGGTGAAATGGGGAAGCCACTCATGACTGTAAAGGCTGCAAGACTGTATTGTTCCAAAAAACATAATGTTAGTAAGCTTCCAGTCCCAGGGTGAAGCAGTAAAAAGGCGTGGATGATGATTGGTCTGATGAAAGAATAGCTGGCCCCTTTCAATGCCAGAATGAAAAAAATGAAATCGCGAAGTTCTCTATTTCCTAGACTATGAAACTTGCCACCTAAATGTCAAGCTATAAAATGTGAAACTGGCTTGGCTCCTGCCAGGTTCAGCCAGCCTCACACTACACATGGATCAGGAGGTTATGTACACTTTTAAGTCCCATTATAGGCATGTATTAGTGCAGTCTCAAATTCTTAGTGTTGAAGAAGCATTTGCTCTTCCATGGTCAGTTTCTTCCTGGTTGCATTAATTTGGATTGGCTTGGCAATAAGGGTTGCTTCAATAAAGCTTTCTCTTTGCAAAGCACTCTTGACCTTGAAATCCTGCTTTGTTGAAGTAGGATTTGGAGCTCAATAATAAAACGCTTCCGTGGCAATCAAAGCTCAAGAAAATGTAGCAGCAATTGCTGAATTAATTAAAATGCAGAAACATTTTATGTTGTGCAGATGACCATATTCAAAGTGATGACTTTGTCAACTTGGTCCACTGTTACTTCAGCAATAGATGTAATAGGAATCTGCAACACAGATGATAATTAGGAAGAAATAAAGGAAGACAAAAAGGTACAAAATGATGCCTGTAGAAAAATTAATATGCCTGAAGAAGCCATTGCATGCATAGATGTTATGCAATTTTCAGCATACACAAATTCCCCAAGGTGTTGGAACTATTGTATAGTGTAAAAAATTGCATAGGTTAAACCATTTTGAACAGGAAATTCAAATGGGTAACCCTCTTTGATATGTGGTGGAAAAATGTGAAATGTAAAGCAAATAAACATGGGAATTATTGTATGTACATACAACAATAAATGAATTTAAAGTTAGAGTAAAAATACAGAAATGCTGTATTATATATCAGTTAGTGTAATAGTCTGTTCTGTTGTACAGTATACAGTAAATTAACTGCTACAGTATGGGAGTGAAGGTATGTAAACAAGTGCATAGTTACAAATTTATATTTTGTGCATGATACCACAAATTTTATGTAGCCTATTGAGTTTTGCATAATCCGAAAACTTGCCCAATTTGGAAAATTATTGTAGTCCCATGTGATTCCATTTTGAGTGAGTTTTATTGTATTTGTGAATATATCTGTGGATATCGACAGTAATAACTACTTTGCGGATAAAAGCCTGTGTTGATGTGGATATCTACAAGTATATCTGTGGATATCCACAGTAATAACTTGTGTGTGATTAACAATTGGAGGACAGTATCAGTATTAACACTTCATCTGCTGTGGGTGTGTAGACTTGACCTGCTACCCCATTCCCCAGGTGTTGTGGACATGTACATGCATGCTGCTTGGGTTTTCCTATGGTACTATGGATGTCTGAATGCCTCCTGAGTGACTGACCTCTGTGCTGCAGATGAGTTGCTTCCATATCTTGATGAATAAAAGAGTTTTAGTATTTATCATACAACATGTGGCTCATTGTGTGCTGTTGTTTACAGAAAACCTTGTTTCATTATCTTAAATCATTGACCAATGACCACGCTGTCTGGTCTCCTTCCCCAAAACCAACCAACCAATCTTAAATCATTTGTGGTATGACTATCATTATGACAACATGATTCGTGTGCAAGGGTGTGAACTGGAGTGTCACACATGACCATCCTTCGTATATAAAACCCAATAACTCAAGAATGAAATAAGATATCTATCTGCTCTCAATTTTAAATAAAATTTTGATATCTTACCTGCATTTCTTTCACTGTAATGTATGAGCTAAAATCAACTGTATCTAAAGTATATGCAGTGCATTTTTAACTTTTCCAACTCTGTAAAGTTTCATGTTATGTTTTACTTAATTTGATGCAGTTACAGTTAAGTATGATGAATAATGAAAACAAATTCAATTCTTTATCGAGTGAAGATATCAGACTGTAAGATACGCAAAAATGAAATATTTTCATCTAATAGTTTTCTAAAAATCGGATGACAAGTATTTCATGTCAGCCGGAACTCAGCATAGGCACCAGCATTTGGTCAGCAACACAGCTATAACAAATGGAGCATCAGCATGGAATGCAAAGAGCTCATCTGTAGCAAAGAAAAAAATTAGTCACTATTAGTATTAGTATTGATATCTATTTTAAGTTGCTATTTGTACTCATTTGGGATGGACCTGCACTGTATTGGCTTGAATGCACAATGTTGGATACATGCATGGTTGACATCTACAAGACCTATCTTCCTGGTTTTCCATACAAT
The DNA here is from genome assembly GCF_023898315.1 of Schistocerca nitens. Classification (NCBI taxonomy): domain Eukaryota; kingdom Metazoa; phylum Arthropoda; class Insecta; order Orthoptera; family Acrididae; genus Schistocerca; species Schistocerca nitens. The sequence goes on along the minus strand of NC_064617.1, from coordinate 209,848,116 downwards.
TAAATGTGCATCTTGTTTCAATCATACCAACAGCTGCCTTACGTCAGTCATTTCTGTTTAGTTGACAGTAATAGAGGTCACTTGTGCAATTACTGAAAGCTACCACAATGCGACTTGAAGGTTTGTCTAGGGCAGTTCACTGGAATCCTCACTTCATGGTCTATGCATTACACGCCTCACAGATAATGTTCAGTATGATGGAACATTATGGTGACCTAATATACATTTGATAAATGAACTACATAACTAACTTCAAACAGTATGACAGTTTTAATGAGACTTCCCAACATCAGAAATATTCCATATAAAATTTCACAAAATCCATTTCATTAATTAATTACAAAGTTTTAGATGAGAAAACGTATCATGAATTTTAAAGGCTATGTTGTACTGAAATATGCTCGTGATTGGCTTCTTTGTTCTTAGTCAGTGGAATGTAAATTGTGAGATCAGAATTCAGGAAACGAAAATCTAGGCTAGGGACAATCATATTGTTATAACTCTGGCATAACAAATAAGTTAAAGTGGTTGTTTACAAAATTTTAATATATGTAGATGCAGATAAGGATCTTATGGATGTGGTGCAGAGGCAGATTTCATTTCTCTTTTCCATACAGACCTCGTTCATTACCAGGTTGCTCGATTTGTCACAGTGTTGCCACTGTTAATAATTCTTCAGATAATGCCATTCAGAGGTGATAAACTTTTTGGCAAGATAATTATTTTAGTTTACATACCGCAAAAGATAAAAAATATGTATTCAATTGAAATACATATTTGTTGTAATTTATTGTACTGCTCATTGTGCATTTTACTTAATTTATTTTTTGCAGGAGATATATACTGCTTTAGCGACACCAAAAGTAGTGGATATCAGTAAAAGATTTCCAGGCAGCAAAGAATGGTTGGATCATAATGCTCCTGCTAAACATTTGGCAAATGAAGCTGCCCGTTTGAAACATCTTCGTGCAAAAGTCGCACAGTTGGAGGTACATATTAATAATTCTATTTGTAAAATATGGTAAGAAATTGTAAAAAGTTACTGGATAGACCATTACATTTAGTATGTAAAACATGTTTAAAATAATCAAACCTATGACTGAAGCTTACATAATGCTTGCGGGAGGGACAATGCAACATTAGAAAATTATTTGTACATAATGATGGCATACTGTTAAGTGTTAAACACTATTTTTAATGCAATAAACCTTTTCTTTCAGTTCTTGTGGTATTAGCCAAGTAAATATTCCACAAAAATAGACATGTGTTGTTAAAGAGCAATCAAAGTAACAGTATTAAATTTACACACAGTAAAACAAATGATTTGTTCTATTGTTAGTTACATTCTTCATCATTTCATCATAATTTAAGTGATAATCACTATCCTACACTTTTTAAATACATGTATTTATTTATTTTGCAGTCTGAAGCTGCAAAGTTCCTTGTGAAGCGTAAGACAGGTGGCAAAATAGAAGCAGATTTCGCGGTGTTTCCAACAGTTGAAATGAAGAAAGTGAGTTACTTTTTTCCTATATATTTATCATTGCACAATTCTGAATTACTGTCCTTGGACTTTCTTTACCTCCTAGCTCTCTAATCCTCAAATGGCAAAAATCAAATGACTTACATAAATGCTTTAATTGCCAGAATCTGTAATCAGACAATGCAGTGTTGTTATTAAATGACAAATTTTGTTTGTGGCACTGCATATTGTTTTGTTTTTTCTTTCTTTCTTTCTTCTTCTTCTTCTTCTTCTTTTTTTTAATACATTCAGTCACATATCTCTGAAAGGCACAAATAAAAAGTGTGTGGATTATATGTAGTTAAGTTTTTCATGTGTTTTCAGATTTATCTCAATCCTGCATAGAAGTCATTTGTCGATAACTGTGGCATATTCTGTCCAATTGTTTTCCTTGTACCACTTCTCCCCAGCAAGTCACCTTCGTAGACCTTGACATCTACCCTTCTGATGGCTCCTTAAGATCCCCTATGCATAGTTAGCCAACTATATGTCAATAATACATCATCTTATGCAGTTGTCACCCCATTGTGCATGGGAAAGTCGTCAGTCTTGCCAACTGAAGTGCATCCTAACCTACAGAAGGCCTCTTACTACCCTCAAAAATAAAGACCATCATATCCTCTTGGTCATGAAACCATGCCTGATAAACAACCACAAAACAGCACTCTTATTACACAATGATGGAAATTCCTGGTTGGAGCAATACATAAAATAAGTGAAAGAAAACCACTCATCTGTAGCAGACTGATGTGTAGATTTGAGAAACATGTAACAGGAAACACTGTTCACATTAAACATTAAACTGTTCACATTGTCTTTCAAACATTTATGCACACAACCAGACAGGTACCCAAATGCATACTCCCATGGCCATGGTGAGATTGATCATTGATTATCAACAAGACGAAAGGAGTAGAGTGGGTAGAGCATAAAAAACTATAAGAGGAGTTGGAGGGAGGGAGGGGGGAGAGAGAAAGTGCCAAAATGATGTGGTTGCGGAGAGGGGGGGGTAGGGGGGGGGGAAGGACTGGTTGGAAAAGGCAATACATGATATGGGGGGCAGGCAAGGAATGGTGTGGACAGAAGAGAGATGGGAAAAGGTAAGTGAGGCGGTGGCAGACAGGTTCATGGAGGTTTGGGAGAGGGTGAGCACAGGTTGTGCTGGAAAGACAATTCCCACCTGTGTGGTTCAGAGAAACTTGTACTGGAAAAGCATCGAAATGGGCTGCATAGTGAAGCAACTGTTGAACTCATTTGTGTTGTGAAATGGAAGGAGAAAACTTATGATCAAAGTTGTAGGTACTATATAAAGAGCTACGTAGGAAGTTAGAGGGAAGATAAGAAAATGTTGTTGCTTCACTACATGGGCCATATGGATACTTCCTTCAAGCACAAGTTTCTCTGAACTGTGCAAGTGGGAATTCTTTTCGGCATATCCATCAACCTGTTTCACAGTGCCTCATTGTACCTTCTCTCTTCTGTCCACACCACTCTTTCCCCATCCACGTCATGTACTGCTTTCTCTCTGCCCCCCCCCCCCCCAAATCTTGATTCCTTCTCTCTCTTCCTTTTCCACTAACCTCCCTCTTTCTATATTTATTTTATGGTGTACCCTCTGTACTCCTTTTGTCTTGTTGTAGGGCTGCTGAGTCTTCTGCTGAAATACATCTCTTTCCTGTACCCCCTCCTGGTAGCCTTTCCTACCCTCCCCCCACATTCTTGAGCCCAGAAAATTGCTTTCAGTAACTGATAATCAATAAAGTCTCACCATGGCTATGGGAGTGTGCATTTGGGTGTCTGTGTAGTTGTGTGTGTACTTTCTCTAGAAAAAGAAAAATAACCCAAAATTTAGTATGAATAGTGTTTCCTGTTGTGTGTTTCTATACTCCAATCACAAGTTCACTATAGGTAAGTGCTTGTCTCTCCATTATTATACTCTTACTAAACACTCTGGACTAGAATGGTTGAACTGCACTTTCTGTTGGAGAAGTTAAGGAAGCAACTATTCTTGCTACAGGGATCATATTTATGTGAAAGGCCTGCTTTCATCCAGGATTTCCTATTGATTCTTTAACAAAGTTATTGTTAATATGTGTAATCTTGGTTGTCAGAGCTTCTGCTGCATTTCTCTTGGCCTTGACACTGATGGGACATTTATCTGCAGCATTCATGTTTCCAGTTATGTTAGTGGTTCATTCTTTTCTATTAGGACTCCGCAAGTGAAAGGCACCTGCATGGTACCACTATTGTGGTTGACATTGGAGCCAACATCTTGCTGCATCAATAACCTCCCCTTATTCATGTACTGCTTCCTGCAGAGTGCATCCTTCATTGGACCAAACAGGTGGAAGTTGGAAGGTGTGAGACCTGGACTGTAGGGTGAATAAGGAGCTTTGTGATTACCATACTTATGTGAGGCTCTACATTGTCATGGGGAAGGAGAAGCTCATTTGCACTTTTGTGGCAATCAATGTGTTCCTACATTGCAGGAATGGCAACTGTGCGCAGCTGACCAGCATGCAGGAGATCTGATGGGTTTGCACAACTTTGTTGTGACAATGACAGATGCCTCACCCTTGACTCACTGTGCTTTTGTTCACTGCCAGGTCTTCATAGATATTTTCAAGCACCTATGATGCTCTGGTTTTCTGCCAAAAGAAACTCAAATGACAGCTCTCTGCTTGGGACACATCTTCACTACAGATGCCATTTCAAAGGCTATCAGAACTTCATGAAACTGTTGGGCTGAATCCACAATCACCCACAACAGGTTCTACATTTTTTAACTGAAATTGGCCAAAAAAAGTGTTGCATTACATATTGAACACCCCTCTTAACATACTACATTCTTCTGCTTCTAAGAAATGATGCCAAAAGCTTCAGGACAACATATGTGGGGAAGTTTTGATTCTCTGGTGGATGCTTATCCTTTTTATGGTATGCTGAATGAATATTTGATGTACCTACTTTTAACCCAAATTTGATTCAAAATTTATCTACCTTACCAGCCATGTATTGTGTAAATCTCCATCTGGATGTAGTGGGAAAGAGCTGTCAATCACTTATGATTACTTATCCCAGCTTGTAAAGCAAGGAACAATTTTCAGTCAACCATTCAAGAAATTCTGACACTAAATCAGATTTATCTGTTATTGACCTACATCGCCTGATATCAAAGTGCAAAAAATTTCATAGTTTGTCTGAGTCTTGGAGAAGGAAAAAATCATACAAAACTGCATTGAATGCATCTAGTTCAGAAAGATAAGCACTGAAAACTGTTCATCGAATACGGGCATTTACGGCTAATATTTGTGTTACTGCTGGTACTTGTTTTATGGCATTGGCCCATGATCAAAGGTATAATTCTCCACCTAAAATTTCATGTTTCAGTGCTGGAAACCTCGTCAGAGGCTTTAATGACACAGAAAGCAGCTGGTGTCTTAAACAGTATCAACAAGCCAAACCTCGCAAAACAAGTACCAGCAGTAATATAAATATTAGCCGTAAATGCCCGCATTAGATGAACAGTTTTCAGTGCTTATCTTTCTGAACTAGATGCATTCAATGCAGTTTTGTATGATTTTTTCCCCTCTCCAAGACTCAGGCAAACTATGAAATTTTTTGCAACAGTTGGTTTGTGATGTCATCAGACCACTGCCTAAGATTGCTGAGTCGCACCAATGGATGTTTTGGAGCATGTAGCAGGAGAGAAGTAAAACAAACTCCGCCAACTCTTCCCCATGATGAGCTCCGTAATATACGTCAGTGTGACTCTGCGATCTTAGGCATTGGTGTGATGAAGTCATGAACTGACGGTTGCATGGACGTGTATAAATAATTCAGGTTGCTGATCTTGTTTCAGATTGTAACTCGGAGTCACTAAAGTCTCTGGCAGTGTCTCCAGCTTTGGAATGTGAAATGTTAGGCATACAATTATGCCTTGGCCCACAGTCTAAAGCCCCTAAAACAAATATCAACAGTAACTCGGAACTGTTGTTTCAAAGTTGTCAGTGTGCTTCTGCCTCTTTGCACAGCATTAATTAGCATTGCATCATCCACAGGCAGTGCTACGAATATTTGTGTTTCTCTTTACAGATGGCGTTGATGGTCCTGTCTTGTGTGAAACATTTTGCTTGTGTAGTCATCCATCTCCCTTCAAGATATGATCTGAAATTTCCCATTATTTCATGTATTTTTCAAATTCTGAATGTCTCACATAAAATGAAGAAGATAACCCACACCTGCCTCTTCCTCTATATCGAATGTCATCTGTTTGTGAATGAAATACTAGTTTTGATAGAAGAGTTTATCCTGTGGGGGTAACCTCATTAACGTAACTTTTATTTGATTCAGCAATGTCGGGAATAAGAGTATAATCATCACCTCTTATTTCTTCTTGTCTTTGTTTCAGTGCCTTTGGACTCTTGCTCTGAAACTTGCTGCAGATATTCTAAATATTCTATCACTTCCTGATCTGATAACTTAAGTCATTTTCAATATTTGTTTCACGACTTATACCCAACCAATCTTTTTAGGTCTAGTAAGGCTTCAGCATACTCTCCAACATTTTCACAATCGGGCGCAGCTCATTTGCCATTTCTTAGATGACATAGATGCATAAAGAAACATTGATCAGTCAAAATGACCACTGCTTTGTGCTAGGTGTGCAGTGAGAAATAATGTGGTGGTGGTGGTGGTTGTGGTCTTCAGTCCAGACTAGTTTGATGCAGCTCTCCGTGCTACTCTATCCTGTGCAGGCCTCTTCATCTCTGAGTGACAACTGCAACCTACATCCTTCTGAATCTGTGTAACTGTATTCATCTCTTCGTCGCCATCTGATTTTTACCGCCCATGCTTCCCTCCAATTCCCTTGATGACTCAGAATGTGTCCTGCCAACCAATCCCTTCTTCTAGTCAGGTTGTACCATAAATTTCTCTTCTCCCCAATTCTTTTCAGTACCTCCTCATTAGTTATGTGATCTACCCATCTAATCTTCAGCATTCTTCTGTAGCACCACGTCTCAAAAGCTTCCATTCTCTTCTATGTTTCACTTCCATACATGGCTACACTCCATACAAACACTTTCAGAGAGTACTTCCTGACACTTAAATCTATTTCTTCGGAAATGATTTTTGTGCCATTATCAGTCTACATTTTATATTCTTCCTACTTCAACTATTTTACTTCCCAAATAGCAAAACTCATCTACTACTTTAAGTGTCTCATTTCCTAATCTGATTCCCTCAGTCACCTGATTTAATTCAACTTCATTCCTTTATCCTCTTTTTGCTTTGCTCATGTTAATCTTATAGCCTCCATTAAAAATACTGTCCATTCTGTTCAACTGTTCTTCAGAGTCCTTTGCTGTCTCTGATTGAATTACAGTGTTGTCGGCAAACCTCAAAGCTCTATTTCTTCTCCCTGGACTTTAATTGCTACTCCAAATTTTTGTTTTGTTTCCTTTACTGCTTGCTCAGTATACAGATTGAATAACATAGGCTACAACCCTGTCTCAGTCCCTTCTCAACCACTGCTTCCCTTTCATGCCCTCTCAATTCTTATAACTGCCATCTGGTTTCTGTACAAATTGTAAATAGCCTTTTATTCTCTGTATTTTACCTCTGCCACCTTTAGTATTTGAGAGTGTTCCAGTCAACAATTTTAAAAGGAAATAGAAGCCACAAAATTTAAAAGTTTTATAAAAAAATATAGTTCTAGACACAAAATTTTTTAAATGGTCACTTCTACTGTGTCTGTCATTAAAGTGATAAAGGAAAATCTAAAACGTCTTGATATCAGAGATAGGTGCTGTCTAAACCTCCTTGCATTACAGTGGTGTCAGACAGGTGGCACCATCCACTGTCTTTCAACTTGGACATAATTTCTGTAAGATTTTTCACCATTTTTACTTACGAAGAACAAATGTAACATTAGTGGATCTAGAACTATCATGAATATGAATATTAAAATAAGACAATGAATTGTGAAATATTACAGTTTGGCTTGCCGAGTTGTATTCATTTCATCTGTATCTCCTGGCTCAGATTACACTTTACACTGGTTTAACTTGACATTGAACAAACTGCGATCAGTGAATTTCCATGTCTTTGTTGCATGGAAGAATGGGACTACACATTCTGGATATATCAATATCACAATATTTCAGGTCAACAGAAGTTTACAGTATCTATACTATGTATTCTATTCGCTCATCATAGGTGACTTTCAGCTTTATGTGCCTAAATATTTGTTACAGTACTCACACCTATATTCTTGATAACTCATATTTAACTAATTTTTGGCTGAACTGTTAGAATATTCACAAAATTATAAAACTACAAAACACTTTGTCATTGTCAGTTTATAAACAATCCCAGTAGTAAGACTGTGCAAATTTTTAGAATAAGAACCATTACTTCTGTAAAAAGTACTCTGCGTGAAAATTGCTGAAAACGTTTCAGAATCTATTAAATCACTGTAACGTCATAGTAATTTGTATTTTTATGCATTCCATTGTAAAACAAATCAACTTTGTGTATTTACGTGTCATAGCATCAGTGAATTTGTAGCGTATTATCTAGTGCAAAGCTTTGTAACATATCAATACCTTTGTCATATCTAAATCTGTAAATTAAAAAAAAATGTTTATAATTATTTCATTAAAGGCATGTAATTGGCATTGAGAAAATACATATATTATTGTGAATACATTTAATGTAATTGGCTGAAGCATACTTTTCCTGTGAGAAGCTTATGTCAGCCTGATATATACAACTTTTATGAATGTATGAAAAAGTTTTATAAAATCACTGTGTTGTGTATTTTAGTTACTGTTGATTCTTTGTATTGAAAATGCTGAACAACCTCCAGGAAAAGTTTTAAAAAAATATGGACTCCCATCAACTGCTTTACACCTGCCAACAAAGGAGTAATGTATTGCGATTTAGTAAACGTGTAAAGCTGACAATTTCAGCCTGAACTTGAGCTGGAATAGGCTGAAAACAATGTAGTGGCACTCTGCCTAAAATAATATCTGCAGCACAATGATTTTATAAGCCTTTTTCATATACTCACAAGAGTTAAAAGATGTAAATCAGATGGGCATTGGTTTCTCTTCACTCAAGACTGCCGTGACATGGCTTCAGCTACATGCCATGAATAGATTCGCAATAATGTGTAGCACATCCTCTCATTATTGATTATATGTTTTTTTTTTTTGTGAAATGAGATTAAAAATTTTGTTAAGTTAACAGTTTAGGAATGATTCATTTACTGATGTGTTGCAAAGATTTGCACTAGGTAATAACAGTAGAAAGTAAAGTTAATTTTGTTAATAATGACATCTATAAAAAGAGTTAAAATAACTTTACAGTTAATTAACATGATAATATGTTTTAGTAATTTTACGCAGAGCACTTTTTACAGAACTTGATACTGTGGTGTTTTTTTTTTTTTTTACCAACTATTATGAAATGTCTTGCAGTTGCGTCATTTCATGAATATTTTAACATTTTCACTGAAAAATAGTTCAATAAGAGTTATCAAGAGTGGTAGTACTGTAACAAATACCTATGTTTATGAAGGAGAAAGTCTTCTACTATCAGCAAATACAATATGATATGGGGGTGATAAACTTCAGTTAACACAAAATGATCGTGATATACATGTATTCGGAATGTCCCATCCTGCCATGTCACGTGGTGTACTAGTGACAAGTGACTGCTGTAAGTGGTGCAGTTTCTAAGAACTGTCAAGACCTGGTTATATCACGTGTATGGAGGTATTTATTATGCTCCCATCCACTAGTAGGTAATCAACAGATAGTGCCTTGTTGACGGCATGGAGTTTTGTCTTCCACTATATACAAATGGCAACTTTTAAGTAGCCATAAAAAGGTGTCAGTTCTGACCCTGTTAAAAACCTGTGTAATATAGACTTTTAATTAATTTTCTTGAAAGGGGAACACTGGACTATACTAAATTTTTTCCCTTTCCCTGAAAGCTGGTGGGACTGGGGTTGCGTGACCCCAGGTATGGATGCCCTTGTCAGTGAATAGGTTGAAGTATATAAGCATTTTATGGCACATTGTGTGTTTCTGCAAGCTGCTTGAATATTTTCGTAAAGTTAATGAATGAGTTATCTCATTTTTATTATTCTGACAGAAACTTAAAAATCCTGATTATACTTGGGCAACATAAGGAGAGACCTTTCTTTTTTTTTTTAAAAAAAAAAAAAAAAAAGCTTCATTTATATCCATTTCAGCACTGACAGTTACACACAGCGAATAAGCTCTGATGCCACATTTGATCACATCCCAGATGAATTTGATCAGGTTCAGATCTGGTGAAGTGGGAGGCCAGCACATCAACTGGAACTCGTCACTGTGTTTCTTGAACCACACCACCACACTCCCGGTCTTGTGACATTGTGCATTATCTTGTTGAAAAACATGTTATTGCCATCAGGAAACATGATTGTCGTGAAGGGGTATACATGACCTGCAGGCAGTGAACGATATTCGTTGGTCATCATTGTGCCTTGCACGAGCTACAATGGACCCATGGATGCCAAGGTGAATGTTGCCCAGAATATAATGGAAGACGCCACCAGCTTGTCTCCATCCCCCAGTACGTGTGCCAAGGATTTGTTCCCCTGGAAGGCCATGGATTCGCACCTTTCCATCTGCATGATGAAGATGGTATCAGGATTCATCAGACCATGCAATACTCTGCCACTGTGCCAACATCCAGTGCTGACGGTCACATGCCCATATCAGTAGTAGTTGTCGATGTCATGGTATTAAACTTGGCACATACATGGATTGTCAGCTGCTGAGGCCCGTTGTTGGGAGTGTTCGGTGCACCATGTGTTCGTATGATGTTAGTTTGGCCACAGTTTGCTGACTAAACTGTTTTACCTGTCCGCTCAGCCTATGATATTTGTCATCTTTAATGAGGGGTGTCCACCCAACCCCATGTCACCTGGATGTGGTTTTGCTTTGGTTTCGCCACATGTTGAAGACACTACTACAACACTCCTTCAACACACGACAGTTTGTACAGTTTCTGAAATGCTCACGCCAAGCTTCCGGGCCATCACAATCTACCCTCGTTTAAACTTGGATAGATCATGGGCCTCCCCCATTCTACATGTGGACAGCAAAGGGTGTGTGTGTGTGTGTGTGTGTGTGTGTGTGTGTGTGTGTGAGAGAGAGAGAGAGAGAGAGAGACTAGCAGTCATTCCTCGCCCGGTGAGGCTGCACCTCCTGGACGGTTTTTATGTCAATAGGTCGGTGGTCCTAATGCTTGGCTGATCAGTGTGTGTTTGTGGTTGAGATTGTTGTCACTAAATATTGTCTTTACTGGGTGCAGCTTTGAATACTTAAAAACAAAATGCACACTTTTAGACTCTCTCCTATATTGTTGTTTAGGCAGTGCTTTCAAAAAAGTAATACTATAGTGATCCTGAATTTGACATTGAATTTAGCAGCTCACAAAGTGCAGAGGAATGTGATGTTACCTCTTTAGAGACTGAAAGTACCAACAGTTCATCAGTTCAGCGACCAGTGTTCGCCAGTGGTACGAGATAAGTACATACTGTGCTCCAGCCAGATCCTCCAAGATTTATGTTCAAAGGAAACTGTTGTGAAATACATGTTAGACTTCATAGCTATACAGAAACTAAAAAATGACTTTCAGTTCCAAGATATTTAAGTCAAAGACTGTGCAGGAGTATACTCAGGATTTTGTTGTTGGTGATCTTAAAAATTTGTGTAACTCATAATTTTGAGCTTTAAAAGCTACCTTTATATGTCTATATGAAATGTCATTAATTGTAGGAAATTAGTTGATAAAATTTTTTTGGAACATGATTTGGAAAAAAAATTGTTAAGGGGTTAACTGTAAGTGTGGTAGTTTATTTTTTATTCATAAGAATAATGCATAAATTTAATAACTTCGTTACTTCAGTTCGCTTCTTTGAGAGCCCTGGAGTTCTTACTCTCACATTCAGGTGTATTTGTTCTTTATATTTATTGCCAGTATTATAGTCAGTTTCAGATGATATGCAAAGTAGGTGTAACATGCTAGAAGCAGAGAGCAGTGTAGACTGTAAATATGATTATAATAAAGTAGTAGTTTCAGATGAACTGTTATATACCTAGCAAAAATACACAAATTATTTTTGCATCATTGCCCACAATCATGGAGAGATGAATGGGAAAATTCTTGTAAAGTGGAAAATAAATTAAAAATTTCTTATTTCCTAAACTGTTTGAGTGCCTGAATTATGAGTCTATAAATTAATGTTGTTACTGTAAGGTATAATGTGCACGGTAAATTAGCATCCGAACTTTCCAAGTAGGGTAACTGTGGTCCATCCAGTCAATACAGTGATGTGATTGTGAAGACTATTGTTAAATAATGGCCAAATAATATGCCTCTTTTTTTTTTTTTTTGTGTGTGTGTGTGTGTGTGTGTGTGTGTGTGTCAAGTATCGGCTTTCTCAGTTAATAAGGAAGGTTATTTACATTATTTACAACCATTATAACACTTATAGTACAAATAAAAGTTTTTTCTGTTCATCTCGTTGTTGTCACTATGTAACTATCTTTTAATTTTTTTTCTTAGGCTCTCGAGGAGACGCAGCCAGTAGTAATTGGAAAACTGAAACTACCCAGAGACAAACAGCTTGATACAGATGTCCCAGATAAGATCTCACTTTTCTTAAGTGATGATCAATTGAAGCTTCTGCACAAGAAGTTGCTAATTCCATTAGGTGTTTGTTAGTGCACTAAGCGCAAAGTACTTACATGGAAGTAAACTGAGCTTTATTGCTTTCTGTAAATAAGATTTTTAAATTGATTGTGGCCTCTATCAATTTAATAACTTAACTTATTTATTTAAACTAGCGTTTATTGCAAAAGTTCAACAAGTGGAAGTATAAAGTATGAAACTTTATTGAAAATAGATTAATCTATTAAAGTGAGTTGTGACAAGGTTACCAGAAAACTCAGGAGTACTGCATTTCAGTAGTAGAATGAGAGAACATGTTGCGGGAAGTTGGCAGGTGGAAAGGTTGTAGTGGGAGAACAGGTCAGGTGGAATACATATTTAACACTGTTGCCTGCAGTACAGTATCTTTCTACTTTGTGTTTTTTCTTGTCTTCGTGAAACTGTTCAGAATGGTTTAAAAAAATATGAAGTCCAGAAAGCAATAATAGCACTATGAGGAGGATAGATTGCTGTTCACCATATGGAGGAGCTATTGAGTCACATATGGACATAATGGAAAAATCCTGTTAATATTTAAGCTTTTGGAGTGAAAAGTCCTTCTTCTGAAAATGGACACAGACATACGGCCACAACTCACACACACACACACACACACACACACACACACACACACACACATATGGCCACTGTCTACGGGCACCAGTGCCAAGGATGTGTGTGTGTGTGTGTGTGTGTGTGTGTGTGTGTGTGTGTGTTCTATTTTGGAAGAATGACTTTTTTGTTTGAAAGCTTAGATACTTAGCAGTCTGTTTCATTGTGACTGAATGATTCCCCTATATGGTGAGTAGTAATCTGTCCTTTACGTATTGTTGTTCTGAGTGGTTTCATTTACTTAACTCCTTATATTCCTATTTTTCCTTGTGGAAACTCTGGATTGTGTAAACTGTATTTTTAACTGTAGTTTTTTAATATTATTTGGATGTGACACATTAATTTTTGTCTGTTGTTTTTATAAGTGAAATCACATGTTTGAAGATTATGTAGTAGTGTACAAAGAATTAATTGGAGATATTTTCAGTCAGGGCTGAGAATGGGAAGAGAATTTCAGGAACTGATTCCACTTAGCAATTACTGTGATGTTAAAGATTATATTACATAGTGAAAAACTAATTTTATTACATCTTTTGTTTGCTTACTATGCTACATATTTTGTGAAGATCATTGCCTCTGCTCGTAACTGAAGTCTTTCACAGGCAGAAAAATTTGTAAAATATTTTTACAAATTTGTATTGCTTGTTGTTTAATTGAGCTGCAGACTATGAATATTTATGGTTTCAGAATTTAAGAACAGAATACCTAATCTTCTGTGTCAAAATCTATATATTAATATTTTTAAAGAAGTCTTTATAATATAGTGTTTTTCACCAAGGGAAGCACATTGGAGGAAAACTGCGAAAAAAAAACACATTGATCAACAGAAGTGTAAATATTTTCAACTGTTTTCCACTTTTATAGAGAAATTTTGAGAAGTGAAACATGTCAGTATTGAGCAATATTAATATTTCACATTTAATCAAACAATGGAAAATCCAGGATGGATTTCACATTTAATGTATATTTCAGTAGTTGACTTGCTTTTTCAGGAGGGGGGGGGGAGGGGTATCTGTCTTTGAATCATTGAGAAATTAAATTATTTGGTTTGTTTTCGTCAGACATGAAGTACTTCTGGTTCCTCATGAAAAACAGAGGTCAAACTATGAAGAATTTTGTGTGTGATCATAACTAGAAACTTAGAATTTCTAAACAGTTGCATTTAAGATGCAACATGTGATATTATTATTATTATAATTATTAATTACTCTGTTCAAGTACATATGTGTGTATAAATCAGATACCTGTTTCATGCTAAAAACTGATAAATCATGAAGGAAAGACTAGTGAAATAAATAAAGGGCTAAATGCAAATTGGAAAATAGGTTTAATAAGATCTTTTTTTTTACACCAGAATAAATCTCTACAGTGCAGGTATAGAATTTGGTATTTGTCAACACAAGATTTCTGTGAAATGCATGTAAGAGGAGAAGTAGCATTTTTGGGTACTTACGTCAATACCAGTAAAAAGAAAATTGTAAATGATATTTGAGCAGCATTGGTGGTACACAGTTGTTTGCAGACCATCATCAATATACTGTAGCTCACAGTAAGTTTTTGCTTAGAAATGTGATATTTGGTGCTTCAGAGGGTAATATAAAGTAGGACCAGTCAGTCAATATTCTTACTTGTTCTCTTTTCTCTCATATTTTCATTTTGCCGCACTGCTCATATTGTATCTCAAATAATTCCAGAATGGAATGCAGTTCTTCCAGGTGGAGGTGAGCTTCTGCAATGTTCACCACATGTTTAACACAATAATATTTACAACTTGCTGCAGGAGATAAATAAGGTAGCTATTTGTAACAGTCTTTTGCAGGAAACAGGCCACAAATTTTACATGTAGTTTCCTTGGTTGTGGAAGTTACTTGATGGGCACTGTGTGACAGTGATAAATTGGAACTTGGGCAACTGGTCACATGAGTGCTCTATGAGTAACATAGGAGGCTCACTGAAACTGTACCAAGAAGAATCAGTTCACTAGATTTCATAATTATACAAAACACTGATTGTTTAAGGTATAGGTTGGACAGAAAAGAAAACTCTTCTGGTATGTGATAACATGTGTTTCTGTTATATTTTTATATACTGCAGTATTGCTTGTATAATAGAAGATTTTATATAAAAAATGTGGTTGGTAACAGAGAATTTATTTAGAACTTTTGTGCTGACCACTAACATTTGAAGTTTCCTCTTATAATATTTTGATTATTCCCAGCTTTGGGAAAACTGGTTATTTATTGAACAATAATTCACCTCTCTCTTCAGTCATATGGAACTGATAGAGCTGTTGTAAATTCTGTAAAATAAGAAAAGGTGCCTCAGACTGTTAGATGTATACATGTGCTTATATGATTTTTTCCCACAGTATTAATACAGTCAAATAAATATATGCTTGACTAATGATTGTTTATTATTAAATGGATATCATGATAATTGTATAAAAAGCTTTAAGCAGTAGTCAAATAATAAAACAAATATTTTGCAACACAATTTTATCAATATATAATCAGCACACTACACTCACACCCCTCAACAGTTCATTGCTGCACTTAGTTTCTGCATGTCGTTGTTAAGGTAGCAAAATCTTGTAACTCAAAAATTGTAAGTTTTGAGTTATATGTGTGCCCATGTTAAAAAGCATGTACCACATAAGATGTAAAACCTCCACATCTCAATACAGGCGTGCTTAGTTCTTGTACAGAAAAGTGTCACAACCTTGTAGCATTCAAATCTTAAGGAGTGAAATCTAGTATCTCGAAAGAATGTTTCCGTTTGGAAATTAACTGCACTTTTTCATTGTTGTGCTATTGAAAAAGACTGTATCACATTATTGGCTGGGAGATCCCATTGAGGTTGTTTGGCTGCCTGGAGAAAACCTTTCTGTTTGACTGTGTGACATGCATAGAGTTTTGCCAATGTAACAATTATTTAGAGGTCTTTGGTAACATAGGCAACACTCTTTGTGTAATTTAACTGTGGAATAGCGTAGGCATTTATATCCAACAAGTTATTAAGTGTTTTAGAGATTAGTTAATGTGTGCAGAATAATTTATCTTGTTGCCGTAAAATATAATAGCACGTTCGTCGATTCGCTGTTGACTCGTAGGTACAAGGAATGCCAATCGTAGGTCATCTGGATAGGTCCTTATATGATCCCAGTTTTGATAAAAGAATTCCAACGCAGACATTAGCTGTAAACAACAACCTTTATTTAGAACGTTAATGTTCCTTTCTTCTTACAAAATGTCATATATACACGATTACAAACTACAAAGGTAACATATTTAACCTCACTCTCTACAACATCATTCTTTGCCGGTTCATCGCCAGCGATTTCCAAACCAAAGTAAAATGGGTTGACACCCTGAAATAGTTTGTTTTCTACATTTACACATATTTTCTAAATCAGGCCATCCCTTTACCTTATTAATATCGGCACTAGTTTCTGGCTTACAATAGGTTACAAATTTAAAACGGTTTCTTCTACTGTATTTTCTCCAAGGAACGCCAGATGAACGTTCCGGCCTCAGACTAAATGGACCTAATTTATTACTACATGCTATACGTATTTTTTCCAATGCACCTTGATCTTCGAATATTTTTTTGTTAGCTCTATCATCAAGTGTTAGTCGTTCAACTCTTACATTAACTCTATACACATATGTTACAATTTTATTAATAATAACAGATTCATATTTATTAGCAAAAAACTTAAATTCATCAGCGATGTCATAGTGTTTTAGTGTTGTAAAGTTATGTGCATTTTCATCGTATTTCTCAGTTGTACCCATCTTCCCGTATTCAAAACGAACTCCGTCTGACTGTGTATACTCCGTACGCCACTTGCACATTCGTCCAAAATACGGCCTAGTCAGATTGTTCCGACGGCGTATCCAACGCCGGGGGCGTGCACGGCGATACCGGGTCATCATCCTCGTCCGACGATAGGCAAATAATCTCTTCTTCGGCCTCCACGTCCGACGGGTCCGACGCCATTTCCTCCTTAACATTCAGACAATGTATTATGTGGCAGTCGGCATGTATAACTGTTAGGCGTGATATCAATGCTTCATCGCCTATATTGAAATCGTTCGACACAAAAAAACAAGTCCACGATGTTTTATAACAAGACCTGGTTTGTTCTTTACATTAACTGTAACCGGTCTGCCCTCGACTATTCGCTTCAAAATAGATGCATACGGTCGCCATCGCAACCAATCAAACTCTTCAAATAATATTACATTATGTATACGAGGGTCGTATCCACCAAATCCGAATTCGGAACAGAAAGGCATATAAACATGCTGTTTCCTGGTCAGTACCTTTTCTATAAGTGTGGATTTGCCAATATTTGTGTCTCCATGCAAGTATAATTGTCTCTTACGTACCACTTTGGACCGAAAGGCCTCATTATACCAGCGGACCACGCGGCCCGCCCAGCCATTATACGTAAGATGACACTCCGTTAACGAACGTGCGACACACTTCTTTCCCTGAAATGATTCAAAGTATTTTTCTATGAAACGTACACGAGACCAATTATTTACTAAAAAGGGATTGGTGTAATCAATAAATTCCGTACGTTCTGCCCAGCGTCGTAGACGCACGTTAAACGACAAAGCAGATTCATTGCAATTACATATAGGTTCCGGATCTGATTTAGTAATATAATTTAGCGCATTTTTCCTACTACGGCATTTCTGCACATCGAATACCCCTGTGATACAACCGAACATGAACTCGAGACCATTACGAACACCAATTAATAACTTAGGTTCTGAAAGTTTAAGATACGCATGAATGTGCATTGAATTACCTTTAGCGAACAATTCTTCCGCAACACAATATTCAATGATGTTCCAAATAGAAAGCACAGTGTTAATAAAGTTCTGTTTACCACCGACCGAATGAGAGTCGACTGTAATCGAAAAGGCTTCGCTGCGCCTTTTATACCGCTGCCTACCTGGCGTTGCGGAACCTGTTGGAACGTGTCCTAACCTGTCTGGCACGTCAGAACCTGCGCGTGGCCTTGGGATAGTTGCGCAATCGCGAAAACGCGTACTCGGCCCACTAGTAATACTAGGTGGGCTCGAGTGACTTTCTAAAGGGGCCCCCAATGGGGGGTCACCCGCAGTGGATGGTCCTGCAACTCCGCATATGTGCGCTGGCAGGCGCGACAGCGGCACCTCCCATCCGTCGTTAAATTCTTCTTGTGTAGACTGATCGGTTCCCCAATTTGTCTCTGTATCATTATTTGTGTTATGTTGAATTGCTTGCGTTTCTTCATGCCGGCGGGTAGCTTCTTCATATTCTCTTCTGGTATATCCGAGTGCTGAGCGGAGGTGGTACGCCATCCTGCAATGTCCAGAACATAAAATAACCTAGATATCCACTGGGCTCGGTAGTGTAGACATAACTCATATAAACATTTGCAATGCCATTTTTCCTTCTCGTTAACTTTAGTTTTGCAGACACTAGCGTACCTGTGTATGAAGACAGCATGATACTACTATAGGACTATAATTATTATACAAAGTGGCCGAGAAGTAGGTAGTATATAAATTTTACAGGCAGTAAGTGAATTTTCTGGCGGATATCAGAGATGGTGAAGGCTACTGGCCTCATGTGGTGTGCAAGCAGAGCTTTCGACGTGCAGTGTTGTTCCCAGAACTGATAGAGGTCCTTCGATTTGGAGCTTAGTGGATGGTTTCGACCAAATGCTTCATTGACTCTGTGACGGTCTTGGTTGCAGATTTTTGGACCTGCGTTTTCAGGTGGGGAGGTATAGAACTCACCTTGGTAGGTGAGTGCACATTGGGTTTTTTAGGCCAGGTGGTAGTTTGAAGTGCACTGATGAATACTTGACAGTTCATACACAGTTAGGGGAATGAGAATGCTTTAAGAGTAAGAACACTTCAACTGACAAAATTTTATCAGTAAATTGTCGAAGTATTCGTAACAAAGTTCCCAAATTTACTGCCCTCCAGGAAAGTTCTGACAGTCAGATTATTTTTGAAAGTGGAAACACAAAGTATAAAGCTTTGAAATGTTTAGCGAGTTATGGAATGTTTATCAGAAACACAGTTAGATGCCATTGGAGGGAGTGTGTTCATTACAGTTTTGTCTATTGTGGTTGAAACTGTGTGTGTCAGTGAAGTTATCTGGTCACATATGACAGATCTAGATCAAACCATGCTAATTTTTGGATGCTTTCACTGACTGCCTGATTCCACTGTGACAGTACTAAAGTCATTTAAAGTAAGTTTGCAGTCAGTATTGCATAAATACACAGATAAAAATAAAATGTTGTGTGACTGGGGCCTCCCGTCAGGTAGACCGTTCGCCGGGTGCAAGTCTTTCGATTTGATGCCGCTTCAGGGACTTGCGCGTCAATGGGTATGAAATGATGATGATGATGATGATGATGATGATGATGATAACACAACACCCAGTCCCTGAGCAGAGAAAATCTCCGACCCAGCCGGAAATCAAACCCGGGCCCTTAGGAGTGACATTCTGTCGCGCTGGCCACTCAGCTACCGTGGCGGACGATACCCAGGTGATGCAATACTAGATGGAGGTGACTTACTTCAATCTACTGAATATAGACTGGGATGTTTATGGATTCATTGCAGGAGCTACAGACAGAAAGTCTTGTGAAGTTGTTTTGAACACATTTTATGAAAACTGTCTTGAGAAGGTAGTTTCACAGCCCACACTCAATGAAAGTATCTCAAACTTAGTAGCTTCAAACGTTGATTAGTGATCATGGTATCATAGTGGCTGTGGTTATGAAAGTTAATAATCAGTCAAGAAGGGTAGGAGTGTATTTACAGCAAAAACCAGACAAGCAGTTGTCAGCATCTCACTTAGACAATGAATTGCAATCACTTAGTTGCATTGTGATGGACATGTAGAAATTTTAGGCAAAATTTAAACAGGTTGAAAGTCATGCTGTGGACAATTATGTACCAAGCAAGTGGACTAAGGCTGGATAAGTACCATTGTGGATTAGCAATGAAATCTGGAAAATGCTGAGGAAGGAAAGGCACTTGCACTCGAATTTCATAGCAATGACAGGCAAAAGCTACTAGAGATTAGTGCGCCTGTGACAATATCCCTGTGCGAAGCGTAAAATAACTGCCACTGTCATACCTTGGCAAAGAACCTGAGAAAATTCTGGTCCTATGAAAATACTGAATCAAGCCAGTCTCTGGACTGAAGACCACAACAACAACACTTAAAACTGCTAAGTGGGTCTATAGCTTCTGTCCAGGCACTTGTTGATATCAAAATGAAAGGTGAAGTTTTAAATTTTGCATTTGAGAAAATTTTCATGCAGATGAATTGTACAAACATACTGTCATTTGACGATTGCACAGAGTCCCATATGGATGACATAGTAATAAGTGTCCCTGGCGTACAGAAACAAGTGAAAGAGTTGAAAATAAATAAGTCACCAGGTCTGAATAGGGGCCCAGTACAAAGTCCCAAATGACTGGAAAAAAGCGCATGTGACTCTTGTATATAAGAAGGGTGAAACAACAGACTTGCTAAATTACAGAACAAAATCCTACCATTGGTTTGCTGCAAAATTCTGGAATATATTCTGAGTTTAAATATAATAAATTTCCTAGAGACCAAAAAGTTTATGTTCACAAATCTGGCAGAAAGCGTCGCTCATGTGAAACTCAGCTTGTCCTGTTCTCACATGATATATTGCGAATTGTATGTGAAGGGCAACAGGCAGATTCCTTCCAGATTGCTGGAAAGTGTTTGACATGTTACCCCAATGTAGACTGGTAACAATGAGAGTTCCCAGATACGAGTGTGGCTCAAAGACTTCTTTAATTAACAGAAACCAGTATGTTGTCCTCGCCGGAAAGTGTTCATTGGAGACAGGGTAGCAACAGGATGGCCCTAGGAAAGTGTGATAGGACCATTGCTGTTTCCTGTATACATATATGATCTGGCAGAAAAGGTGGGCAGCAATATGCAGTTCTTTGCTGTTGATGCTGTCATGCATGGGAAGAAGTGGCAGATTATTTACTGCAGGATGGTACAAGATGAATCGGACAAAATTTCTTGTTGTCATGAATGGCAGCTGGCTATAAATGTAGAAAAATAAAAGTTAATGAGGATGAGTAGCAAAAACAAACTTGTAATGTTCAGAATGGAACAGTCACACCATTTAAATATCTGAGTATAACATTACAAAGCGATATGAAATGGAATGAGCATGTAAGGATTCTCATAGGGAAGGCGATTGGTAGACTTCGGTTTCTTGGGAGAATTTTAGGAAAGTTACGAATGTACTACAGCACAGAAATATGAAGACACAGAAGTAGGTGATCCAAAACCAACAAGAAAACAGGGGAAGGGAAGAAATACATAAGAAACTAGAAAATAGAAAAAATGAAAATTTACAGTCAACTGCAGCTGTTGAAAATAAAGTGGTATTAAATAATCAGAATCAAAGGAAAAGGCAAGCTGTACAAGTAAACATCTTGAATAATGTTGGGGAGCCAGAACCCATGAGAAGAGAACTAAACAACAAGCTAAGAAAGGTATGGCAGATCCTTCTATATGGAAAAGAAATGAAGCCAAATTTTCTAGAATGAAAGGCAAAGAATATAACAATATTGTGGGTATGAGAAGAGGAAAACAAATTGAAGTAAAAAGAGAACCTAGGAAAGTGGGTCCACAATGCTCACTGAAATTCTGTTGCAAATCAAGGAACGGGAGAATTTGTTCATCAGTATCTGAGAAGAACTATAGACAAATATGAATTAGGAACAGAAAATGTATGCTGTTACTCTAGTTCACTGGAAAGGTTTAGATCAAACTCCCAAGTTTCCATCCCATTTTTGCCAAGCATCTGCTTCCAAGCTTTAGTCCAAACCACATTTTTCACAATTTAATACACTATACAGTTTTTTAAAAACCGACTGCATTAGCCATAATACTGAACCAATAGCTGGAAAAGAAATAAGAGTGTAACATTGCTTTATTCTGTCCAAAGAAAGACAAATGTGACTTTGATGGTGCCCAATGCAGTCATAAGGATTATAAAAATATCTGTACACTGGACCAGCTGCAATTTCTGCACAAAAGAATATGATTTACTGCCTGTAAAATCAGCTATTCCAAGAGATTATCATCCTTTTTATGGAGTTTTCTTTATAAAGAATGTCAAACAAATTACAGAAGAACACAGAACTCTTTATGACTTTTATTTTCGTGTGAAAAGGCTTTAAAGTCAAGTTAAATTCGTTTGTGTATTTGTATGCTCAGTTCTGTTAGCACCATTGGACCAAAGCAGTCAACAAGACACCATGCAAGCTTCTGAATGGTGTGCGCTATTTTAGCATGGGACGGGCATGTTTATGGTCTGCTACTTGGAGATCATTCGCAGCCATTAATGAACATCATCTTCCCAAACAATGATAGAATTTTTGTGGATGACAATGCACCATGTCAAATTATGCAGTGGCAACTGATGCAGGAAAAGTATTGTTTATTTACTGTGGGTATGCAAGAAGTGCAGTTAGTGACTGCAACCTAGGCCAGTTTTCCTCGTTTTAAACAGATTCTGGAATGTTAAAATTTCACTATTTAGCAATATATTTTTTGGTGAGAAGGAAAAGGAGATCTAGGTGCGAATGTGTTTCCATCTTTCATTACAGACTTTTTAGACAAAGAAATAAGATTGTGACAAAAGTAGGACCTTGTATTTTATTAACGTAATAACTAACATAAAATTGGAAGATAATGCGCAGCAGATACTGTTACTTTAGATTATGACTCAACATATCTTCACAGTAATATGACTTGTAACAAGTAAAAATTGTATGTATCAAAGTTTTTTTAGTTCCGTGAGAAAAAAAGGTATACAAGGTGCTGCTATCCTAATGAAGATATCCCCCACCCCCTCTTCCCAAGACTGCTTTACTTAATGCTGGTGAACTTCAAAAGGTTATTCAAGTCTGTGCATAAATTTGTCATTAAAAGCAGAAGAAATGCACTCCTGTGCATGGAGTGAGGTGTATCTTTATGTTATCAGTGTAAGGTACTACATGCTGATGGTTTTCAGCTAGTGTGAACAGGTTTTGACCACACAAAGATTTAAGAGTCCATTTTGAAAAAGGATATATTAAGCCCTTAATATTGCAGTTGTAGTAGTAGTAGTAGTAGTAGCAGGATTAGTGAATTACTATTACAGGTTTTTAAAGGTGGCTTCAACAAATGTCTTTAGTGTCTTAATAAACTAAGGTGTGGTTTAGAAGGTTCAATATTTGAATGGCAACCAAATTAAATGTGACACAAAAAATATTAATGCATGGTATGTAATTAAACTAATGTGACATTTCAAGTATGTTCAGTTATTTGCTTGTTCCATGGATCTGAATTACAATTTCTAGAGCTCTGATATAGAACGAGACTTTTAGAGTTATAATATACTTAATCAGTGAAAAATGCAGCAATATACTGATCATTTGCATCAGTTAAATATATTCCAAATGGTGATTCATATTTTATATTCACTCTATGCAACACACACATTGCACATTCAGAAAGTTTTTTTTTTTTTGAACAGCAAGAGAAAAAAAATTGGAATGTTGCCACAGGCGTCAGCATTTTCAACTTCAAATGGAGAGAAACAATATTTTGTGTTCTGTTTGTTCCATACGTTTAGTAAAAGTTGCCTTCAACACAAAGGTTGGTTTGAACACTAGAGAGCTTTACTAGGTTTGGTCCTATTGGAGGTTGTATGTACTTTTGCCTTCCTCACTGTTTTGACCTGACTGAATTTAAGATCGTCACACTGAAATCAGAATTTTGTATATTTTTATATATTTATGCCACGTGAAGTTCAGAACTCCAATTCAGAGCTCTTGAAGCAGTTTCATCAAACTAAAAAAATTCTGAGAAAATCAACTTTGTAGTTTTCCACACATTTTTAATACACTAAATTAAGTGTGGCTTTGTGGTAGATGCTCACCTTCTACACGAGTTGCCAAAGTTCGATTTCCAGCCATGCTAAATTTTTAAATGAAGGTGCATGTTGAATGGGGATTTCCATGGATGGTAAAACATAAAAATGAAAACAATTGATCTTTGTTAATAATGTTTTAAGATCAGTGAAATCAAATTTATATTTCCAATGAAAACTGGATTTTTGTGTGTAATATTTAATCATAAATAAGAAGTCAAGCATTTTTCTTAAAAATGACAACTTAGTATGTGTTAATTAGCACATATTTAATGAATTTTAAATTTAAATGACGTAACTTTCGTTCCCATGAGGAGCCACGCAACATCGCGTCTCGGTGTGTCTTGCATTTATGAGGTGGAATGTGTACATTACTTTAAATGAAATACATGAATAGAAAAAGATGAAAAAGAAACCAAATGGAGACTCAAAACAGCAGTTCTTTGGTTACAACTTTACAGCCACAGATTCCTATTTTCCATTTCATGGAAATGTTTGTAGAATAGGCACCTAAGAATCAAATCCAGGCTCCCAACATTGTAAGTGAGCATTTTTCCACAGATCCCCACTGCCTGTCCAAAAAATAGAACACGCTTTAGAGTATTAAAGATCCTGATAAACTTCAGTCAGTTTCCTCAAGAACTTTTGAAAGTTACAGTGATCTGCTTCAGGAGAGCGATACACACATCGTATTGCCAAGGGGGCTAAATTGGCCAGTCCTGAGGGAACCTACAGCTTAACATGGACTCTGAATCATTAAGAAACTTGGTATTTGTTTTCCTTCATATTATAAAACCTTTGACAAAAGGCACAAGATGCGACAAGTGACAGATCCATAAACCAACACAGGTCTGTATCTCTGACCTATATGGCAAGATTTGGTATGTAGGATATCCACAACTGAGAGACATGAAAAATTAATTTAGAGGGATCCACTTCAGTTGTATTAATACTTACCCAAACCTTGAATGCTTTCAAGATTTTAAAATCTCATCTTCAGGTGTACAAAATTATTCTGAAGGGATGCAAATCCCTTCATAATTTAGTTGAAATGCAACTTTCCCTGTCAGGAGGATTTGAGGACATTAAATGTCTGGAGGTGTGCTGAAGGCAGTTTGCCTTTGGTATTCAAATTTAGTCTCTGGGCCCTACTACACTACAGTGAAGTATTGAAAGATGAGTGGCATAAAGTCCCAGAAGAAAATTTTGGAGTTACGATAATACTTTCCTTTGAAAAACTTTCAGCAGTGTACAGTTGTAAAGTTATTTTGCTTTAATTAGATTTAATAGGTTCAATATAAATGATTTTGTTATTAATAATGTAAATCTGGTCTGTGATGTAAATAAATATAAAGTAATTTTTGGAAATTTGTGCTAGGCTTACACACTACTTAACCTAACTTATACTAACTTACACTAACGACCACACACACACACACACACACACACACACACACACACACACACACACACGTGCCTGAGGGAGGACTCGAACCTACAACGGGGGTAGCCGCACTACAAAGTAATTCCTAGATAGATTTTCACCATAATACAGCAAGCCAAAAAAATAGGAACACACGGTGTGTAAAAAATAATCTCTCAGAAACGAATACAGTACCAAACTCTGCAGTAAGTAATTTCAAAATTGGTAGAAAATAATTCTGAATTTGGCTACAAAATACTAATTTTTCCTCCTCCCTATCAATGTTTTTTTTTTTTTTAGCTTCTCATAAAATGGTACACACATGGCATTTGTAAGAAGATCCTTCTCTGCCACCTTTCTTTCTCTCTCTCTCTCTCTCTCTCTCTCTCTCTCTCTCTCTCTCTCTTATGAAACGTTGATAGGGAACGGGAAGCCCATTAAAACAAATGGGTAAATCAGTTGGGATCATTGGCACACAGGATATGGGAGACCTCTCCAGCTCCTGGATCTGTGAGCATAGTAGCTTCAATGACAGTACCTTGCATAGTTTTAATCTGCAAACAGATAGCATTACCAAATTTCACATGGTTCAGATTCCATAGTAGTACTCTAATCATCTGTTGATAAGCCAAAAATACAACTTTCCTGTTTTCTATTAAAACTGAATGTGGGGAATAAAACAAAACAGCAAAGTTGTGTATACAATTTTTGTTTTTAAAAAAAGAAAGAATATATATCGAGAAAGAATTTGTCTAATGGTTTATGCGCCACTATCACAGTTAAAACTGACAGTGAGAAAGAAAATGGAAACACAAAGCAGAGCATACATTTATCTGTCTCGCAGTTGATTTTAAGAGAAAATGTCTACATTGTGTAATCTACTTTCATCTGAATGTTAACTTTAGATTTTTACACAGTAATCTAATAAACACATTAAGAACTTTACAAGATTTTTACTAATAACATTTCTGCTTTATATGCAAGGTGTTACAAAACTATTTGTTCAAATTAATACAGGAGGTAGAGAACACCAAAACAAATATATCTCAATAAGGAGATGAAGAAGCTTGCACAGGATAGAGTAGCATGGAGAGCTGCATCAAACCAGTCTCAGGACTGAAGACCACAACGACAACAACAAGGAACATTGGATCTCTGTAGTCATCTTGTAATGCTGGGGAACATTTCGTTAGTGGTTCTGACAGTTATTGTTGCTGTCAATGACTGACAATGTGTACTGACTTTCAAAACTGCTCTGTGTACAGATGGTTGGCTCGGAGGTCTGCTTGAAAATGCACTGATTCATTACAAGCATCTCCGCCGTGTGACAACAATGGCGACTTCCTTGTAAACACACCGATTCAGTCACAATCATTACTGCCTTGTGACAGCAACAGTGAACATGGAGCAGTTTACTTATGCTGAAATGGCTTACATGCATCTATCATACGGTTCTGTGAACAGAAATGGACAAAGTGCAGTGACAGAGGATCTACAGAGCTTTTCCAACCAACAGGTTTCACAACACCAAACACTCAGATCTGTGTGTTATCTGCTATGTGAAATGGGCACTTTCCTTGCAAGTATGTGTGTTGCAGGTCAGAATCAAAGAGTGTGGACTCCTGAAATGAAAGACATTGTTCTGTGAGACATTGAAAGCACTCCATTTACAAGCACACAAGCTTCTTCAGGCCATGGCAGACAGATGCCCTGCACCCCCTATTTCAGGCCAAGGTCCTGTACACCAACCCTTTTCTTTTCCTGTGAAGGCTGTTTTTGATACCCACAATTCACATGTTTGGGTACATGTTAATCCACAAGATATTCAACCTCATGCTCATCAACATGAGTTTGGTTTAGTCCTGCATGCTCAGTGATTGACTGCTTGAACCATACATGATTCCATTCTGCCTCAACGGACAGATTTATCACATCTTTGTCGAAAGTGTGGCCAGAACTGATGGAGAGTGTATCCCTGAATGTTAGACAAAGGAT
This sequence comes from Schistocerca nitens, assembly GCF_023898315.1. Lineage (NCBI taxonomy): Eukaryota > Metazoa > Arthropoda > Insecta > Orthoptera > Acrididae > Schistocerca > Schistocerca nitens. The sequence goes on along the minus strand of NC_064617.1, from coordinate 209,820,795 downwards.
GTACGGGTACTTGCAGCACAATGGGGCACCAGCCCATTTCAGCATTGCTGTGAAGAATGATTGAGAGCCACTTTAAGTAATTGATTGATCAGCCTAGATGGCCCGGTCATAAAGGTCACCTGACTGAACATGTATGGATTTCTACCTGTAAGGGCATATGAAGCAGGTGGTGTATGAAACTTGCAGAAACCTCAAGAAGACCTCATAACTAGAACTGCTGTTGCTGTTGGTACCATTGAGAACGTGCCAGGAATCTTCGAATGGACATGACAGTTAATGGTCCAATGACATACTGTGTGCATACAGGCCAATGATCGCAGATTTGAGCAGTTCATGTGAATGCCACTGCTGTAATTAGCATGTTAACTAATTTCTGTGTAAATCATCCCTAGCATCAGACATTGCTGTCAGGGACCATATGTACCATAACTAAATACATATTTGGTTATAATAGAGGGAAACATTCCACGTAGGAAAAATATATCTAAAAACAAAGATGATGTGACTTACCAAATGAAAGTGCTGGCAGGTCGACAGACACACAAACATACACACAAAATTCAAGCTTTCGCAACAAACTGTTGCCTCATCAGGAAAGACGAAAGGATGTGGGTTTTAGGGGAGAGGGTAAGGAGTCAATCCAATCCCGGGAGCGGAAAGACTTACCTTAGGGGGAAAAAAGGACGGGTATACACTCGCGCGCACACACACACACACACACATACATATCCATCCACACATATACAGACACAAGCAGACATATTTAAAGACAAAGAGTTTGGGCAGAGATGTCAGTCGAGGCAGAAGTGAAGAGGCAAAGATGATGTTGAATGACAGGTGAGGTATGAGTGGCGGCAACTTGAAATTAGCGGAGATTGAGGCCTGGTGGGTAACGGGAAGAGAGGATATGTTGAAGAGCAAGTTCCCATCTCCGGAGTTCGGATAGGTTGGTGTTGGTGGGAAGTATCCAGATAACCCGGACGGTGTAACACTGTGCCAAGATGTGCTGGCCGTGCACCAAGGCATGTTTAGCCACAGGGTGATCCTCATTACCAACAAACACTGTCTGCCTGTGTCCATTCATGCGAATGGACAGTTTGTTGCTGGTCATTCCCACATAGAATGCGTCACAGTGTAGGCAGGTCAGTTGGTAGATCACGTGGGTGCTTTCACATGTGGCTCTGCCTTTGATCGTGTACAGCTTCCGGGTTACAGGACTGGAGAAGTGGTGGTGGGAGGGTGCATGGGACAGGTTTTACACCGGGGGCGGTTACAAGGGCAGGAGCCAGAGGGTAGGGAAGGTGGTTTGGGGATTTCATAGGGATGAACTAAGAGGTTACGAAGGTTAGGTGGACGGCGGAAAGACACTCTTGGTGGAATGGGGAGGATTTCATGAAGGATGGATCTCATTTCAGGGCAGGATTTGAGGAAGTCGTATCCCTGCTGGAGAGCCACATTCAGAATCTGATCCAGTCCTGGAAAGTATCCTGTCACAAGTGGGGCACTTTTGTGGTTCTTCTGTGGGAGGTTCTGGGTTTGAGAGGATGAGGAAGTGGCTCTGGTTATTTGTTTCTGTACCGGTGTAAAACCTGTCCCATGCACCCTCCCGCCACCACCTACTCCAGTCCTGTAACCCGGAAGCTGTACACGATCAAAGGCAGAGCCACGTGTGAAAGCACCCACGTGATCTACCAACTGACCTGCCTACACTGTGACGCATTCTATGTGGGAATGACCAGCAACAAACTGTCCATTCGCATGAATGGACACAGGCAGACAGTGTTTGTTGGTAATGAGGATCACCCTGTGGCTAAACATGCCTTGGTGCACGGCCAGCACATCTTGGCACAGTGTTACACCGTCCGGGTTATCTGGATACTTCCCACCAACACCAACCTATCCGAACTCTGGAGATGGGAACTTGCTCTTCAACATATCCTCTCTTCCCGTTACCCACCAGGCCTCAATCTCCGCTAATTTCAAGTTGCCGCCACTCATACCTCACCTGTCATTCAACATCATCTTTGCCTCTTCACTTCTGCCTCGACTGACATCTCTGCCCAAACTCTTTGTCTTTAAATATGTCTGCTTGTGTCTGTATATGTGTGGATGGATATGTGTGTGTGTGTGTGTGTGTGTGTGTGTGTGTGTGTGTGTGTGTGTGTGTGTGTGTGCGCGAGTGTATACCCGTCCTTTTTTCCCCCTAAGGTAAGTCTTTCCGCTCCCGGGATTGGAATGACTCCTTACCCTCTCCCCTAAAACCCACATCCTTTCGTCTTTCCCTCTCCTTCCCTCTTTCCTGATGAGGCAGGCAACAGTTTGTTGCGAAAGCTTGAATTTTGTGTGTATGTTTGTGTTTGTTTGTGTGTCTGTCGACCTGCCAGCACTTTCATTTGGTAAGTCACATCATCTTTGTTTTTAGATATAAATACATATTTGTTTTCATGTCCTCTGTTCCTGTATTAATTTGAACAAATATTTTTGGAATACCCTGTATAAATGTGTAGATAATATGTATTAAAGAATATACAGCTTACGTCTGCCTAAATATTTATTACAGCATTATGTAAATGTCTGAAGTAAACTGGACAAGAACTTAGGGATTTTTGGTAACAAAGTTAAACAACATCCTTTCTTTATATAGTAGTATAAATAGAGTCACATTTTATTCAGCCTGACTGCACACTGTGTAAAACCCAAATTCTTACAGAAGACAGCACTGGCTGGCAAAAAGTGAGGAAACTGTCAGAGACAACAAGGTGGCGAGACTTCACTTACGTCCCCCAGAATCTTAGCAAACACTCTAAGCAGTATATATATAAAGTAAGTTGTCATATTGTTCTCTAATTTTCCTGGTGTGAATATCAAAATGAGAAACAACATTTTACATGTAGATGCCCTTCACCACAGGCTGTTTAAACACTGCTCCATAGGGTGTGGGCACTGCCAAGTGTCCCTCAGCTTGCTCGTGGACATGCACAGCTAGTATAGGCTACTCGCCCCAGTGGCCCTATTACACACACTCTGCACAAGCACCAACCTTGTGGCCAACCCTGCCTGCATATGCTCAGCCACTGCAGAATCATCACATTGGTTCCTGCCTGCCTGCCTGTGAAAACAATAGCCATTTGTCCACCCCTGCCAACCTGTGTCTTCAGGCACCCACTTGCCTGGTGCTGGGAAGCTGGAATAGGCTACTTCACTGGCTTGTTAACACTCCGACTAATAATCAACTCATCTGTTATATGAATGCATGGTGTCTGTTGTTTTGAACATGTCTGAAAGAACAGACACCACACATTAAGATAATTGATTCATCTCAATGAGCAATGAAACTACCGCCTTCAGTGCGGGTATTCAACATCATTCGACCTTTTCCGGGAATCTAAAATTAGCAAGCTTGCAGGACATGGACGGGAATTAGCATACATGGCGCCAGGTGAGGAGCATGCCAAGATAGCACTTGCATTTGCGATTAACGCTGTGACTGGATGGCACAGTGGTTAATGCAACTGCCTTAGTAAGCAGGAGACCCTGGGTTCGATTCCTGGTCTTGCAGACATTTTCACTCATCGCCACCAATTCTGCATAAAAATCTCAATGCAGCTGATATCATCAGTTTCTTCCATTTCCTTTCCTTTCTCCCCCTCCACTTTCAATTCACATAATCAGCAAGTCCATTAGGTGTCTCTGCAACTTAACTGTGCTTCTTGAGACAGATTCTGTATTATTGCTGTAATGGAAATGAATCATGTCCTTGATATGAACTCTGTTACAGCACTAACACATAAAAAGGGACTGGTTTCTATTGGATCAGGTAAAACATGTGTTCCCATCAAGTTGTGACCAGTAATGATTGTTCATCTGCTGTACTCCGTCTCTCATTGTGATCCATCATTTTGTGTCTTTGTGTGATACATACATTTGTTAGACCACAAATGTTTTCTATAATGGAATCAGTAAAAATAGTAATCTGTCTTAATTCGTTTAATGCATTGTGTCTTCCTAATTAGATTCTGATAAACTTTTCACTAATGATATTTTGCTGTTGCTGTTACAAATGTCAAGTAATCAGGTGTATAAAATTTTTCTTCTGTGCAGTCTAGCACGTAATCCAGACAAGAAAACAAAAAAAGTTCAAAATTACATTCCTCTGCCATTCCAGACATTTCTAAGACATGAAACAAGAAGAAACTCGGGAAGGTAGGTAAGTTTCCAGCCAACAGCATAGTTCAGCTTCTTGGCTTCAAATATTACACTAGTGGCCATTAAAATTGCTACACCAAGAAGAAATGCAGATGATAAATGGGTATTCATTGGACAAATATATTATACTGGAACTGACATGTGATTACATTTTCATGCAATTTGGGTGCATAGGTCCTGAGAAATCAGTACCCAGAAAAGCCACCTCTGGCCGTAATAATGGCCTTGATACGCCTGGGCATTGAGTCAAACAGAGCTTGCATGGCATGTACAGGTACAGCTGCCCCTGCAGCTACAACACGATACCACAGTTCATAAAGAGTAGTGACTGGCATATTGTACAAGTCAGTTGCTCGGTCACCATTGACCAGATGTTTTCAATTGGTGAGAGATCTGGAGAATGTGCTGGCCAGGGCAGCAGTAGAACAATTTCTGTATCCAGAAAGGCCCGTACAGGACCTGCAACATGCAGTCGTGCATTATCCTGCTGAAATGTAGGGTTTCGCAGGGATCAAATGAAGGGTAGAGCCATGGGTCGTAATACATCTGAAATGTAACATCCACTGTTCAAAGTGCCGTCAATGCGAACGAGAGGTGACCGAGACGTGTAACCAATGGCACCCCATACCATCACGCCGAGTGACACGCCAGTATGGCGATGACGAATACACGCTTCCAATGTGCGTTCACCGCGATGTCGCCAAACACGGATGTGACCATCATGGTGCTGTAAACAGAACCTGGATTCATCCAAAAAAATGTTTTGCCATTCGTGCACCCAGGTTTGTCGTCGGGTACACCATCGCAGGCGCTCCTGTCTGTAACGCAGCGTCAAGGGTAACTGCAGCCATGGTCTCTGAACTGATAGTCCATGCTGCTGCAAATGTCGTCGAACTGTTCGTGCAGATGTTTGTTGTCTTGCAAACATCCCCATCAGTTGACTCAGGGATTGAGACGTGGCTGCACGATTCGTTACAGCCATGCGGATAAGATGCCTGTCGTCTCGACGGCTAATGATATGAAGCCGTTGGGATGCAGCACGGCGTTCCGTATTACCCTCCTGAACCCACCGATTCCATATTCTGCTAACAGTCATTGGATCTCGACCAACGCGAGCAGCAATGTCGCGATACGATAAACTGCAGTCGCGATATGCTACAATCTGACCTTTATTAAATTCGGAAACATGATGGTACATATTTCTCTTCCTTACACGAGGCATCACAACAACGTTTCACCAGGCAACACCGGTCAACTGCTGTTTGTGTCTGAGAAATCAGTTGGAAACTTTCCTCATGTCAGCACGTTGTAGGTGTCGCCACCGGCACCAACCTTGTGTGAATGCTCTGAAAAGCTAATCATTTGCATATCACAGAATCTTCTTCCTGTTGGTTAAATTTCGCGTCTGTAGCACGTCATCTTCGTGGTGTAGCAATTTTAATGGCCAGTAGTATACCTTCAAATATTACAACTGTACATCTATTACATGTGGAAGTTTCAGAGTACATTCTCAATTGGAAACATGAATATAGTTCATCTACATTTACATTACAGGTATTTGTTAAGTGTTACCAAAAACCTGGAAAAGTTGTTAACCAATTGACAGTAGAGTCCCTAATTGGGACCGGACCTTGTTCGGATTACTGATTTGTTCAGATTAATCGGAATTATGGTGACGAGTTTCTAGAATAAAGTATACCAAGCAGATGAGTAGGTATACCAAGGAAACAAGTGTGGGAACAATGACTCACTCTCACTCCCTGCCCTTGTTGTTGTGTGTTGTTGAGACCTATGTAGTGTCGTGTCTGAGGTCAGTGCACTGCCAGTTGGGTCAAAGCACTTGGTTATGTTATCAATCGCTGGCACACGTAACAGTTGTATTGTATTCATTCAGGTGTAGTGATGTACGTATTTTCATCACGAGTAAACGGCAACATATGATAACTCTCAAAGATAAACTGAAGCTTTGAAGCAGATAGACAATGGTGAGAATATATCCGAACTGGTAATGTAACTGGGTGTTGGTAAAGCAACCATTTGTGATTGGAAGAAGAACCGAGTGAAGCTTGAATAGTCCTGTGCAATGTCTTCGGGAAAAACACTCGAAATTCAGCAGACTTTGAAACAGTCCCAGTACGATAAAGTGGATGGAGCTCTTTTTCCTTTGGTTTACACAGGATAGAGAAAGGTGAACTCCTTCGAGTGGAGCACAGGTTCAGGAGAAGGCTGTTTACCCGAACAAGTTAATGAATGGTGACGAGTCTTTTCGTGCGAGTACGAGTTGGTTGGACAGATTCAAAAAACATCATGGAAACCGTCAGCTAACAATTACTGGAGAGAAGCTTTCTTCTGTCTGTGATGCAGCGAAGGAATACTTGGGTGAGTTTGAAAAAACGGTAAGAGAGGGAAAGTATTCTGCCCAACAAATTTATAACACTGACGAGACTGGCCTTAATTTTAGGGCATGGCCAACACAAAGCCTGGCATCGAAAGCAGAATGTGCAAAGATCGTGTGACTTTATTTGTGTGCAGCAATGCTGCTGGTAATCACAAGCTGCCTTTAATGCTGATCGACAAATCTGCTGGGCCCAGAGCTTTTAAAAACTGCAACATGAAGTCCCTGCCCATACATTATCACAACCAGGAAAAAGTGTGGATGGATAGATGGTAAGCTGTTTCCCAGCCAGTTTGTCCCCCTGTTTGACGATTTTCTAAGGAAAATAACTTGTCTCCCTGTGCAATCCTTTTGATTGATAAAGCGCCATCTCACCCCAGCACTGAGGAATTCTGTGTTGGAGAAATTGTGACAAACTTTTTGCCGCCGAATGTTACACCACTTCTACAGCCGATGGACCAGGACGTACTGCAAACATTAAAACTGATTTACAGAAAACAATTTTTAAGAATGCTGATCCAAGATGATAGCATACCTTTAGTGGACAAAATAAAAATGACCAATGTGAAGGATGTTGTTTATTGGGCCGCTGAGGCATGGAAGAATACTTCAGAAAATACTCTGAGAAAATCATGGAGAAAACTGTGGACATCTCTTGAATTTCGGGACAACCTAGTTGAAACTGAAGAGGAAAATCTACTACAGATGATATAGGCAATCCCTGGATGTGAAGAAGCTAGTGAAGGAGACGTAGATGAGTGGATGGCAGTGGGTGGGGCTTGTGTGGAGAACCTTACTGTGACTCAAGACCAGGACAAAGTGGACGGCTGTGATGGAAGTGACAATGAGCCTGAAAGTGACAAAGGAGAGATGGTGCCACACAGTGACACAGCAGAAGCCCTTGACCTTGCACTATGTTATTTGGAGCAACAGCCCTTTGCTACACCTGCTGATTTGATGTTTATGAGACGATGGCACAACTATGCATCATATAACAGACTGTCTTCAATATGACAAAAAACAATGACTTAGTTTTTGTCATCTAAAAAGTGGGGATAAAATGTCCATTGTATTTTAGAAAGATTGACAGCTTTTCTTTCATTGTTATGCATTGTTTAAACCTAATATTTTCTTGCCAATTTTTCTAATACATGTTTACTATACTGTGTAAATTAAAATAGTGTGTATGTACAGCAGTTAACCACACAGTTTTCCATACTTAAACTAACATTTTTCATGTTTGGATTAACCGGATCGGCGGGACTCTGCTGTACTTCAAATTTTTACATCGACTGTAATACACATACAGACTGACACAAGCTACATAGTTTTTCACATGACAAACAGAATTGTTAAAACTGATTACAAGGAAGAAAATGCTGTTCTGTGAAGAAGTGTGGTATCGATTTCTTTCTTGCTGTCAGTTTGAACTACGATAGCAAAGCATGTAAATCATTAGACAAACTGTTCCTCGCATTTATGTTCTTTCTCCTTATATATAATTCTAAACAAAAATTTTACATAGGAAATGTGCTATTGCATTTTCTTCCTTGCTGTCAGTTTTACAGAAAACAGGAATGGCGTGTTTATGATTTACTGGCTTATGATTAGAATACTACTACAGAATCTGAATCATCCAAAACTTTGTAATGCTACCTGTTCGCAGATGAAAAGTATACTACCATCGTCACAGATCCAGAAGCTGGAGGTGTCTGTCTCACATCCCACTACCAATGAATGATCCCAACACATTTACCTATTCATTTTCAGTCACTTCAATTCCCTTTTAAGGTTTACTAGGGAGTAACAATAAACAAATTTCAAGGTCAGAGGGAGGGAGGCAGGGGGAGATTTTTGGGATTTAAAAAAACAGGCCACCTTGAATGTCTAGAGATAGGATGTTCATATTCACAGGACAGGGACATTAGTATTTTCTCACAAAAATGATTAGCATTGCAGTCATCTCAGTTCAGCATGTGTCCTGTTGCCTAGTAAGCACAGGGTTTGCCATGGGCTCTGATAACTTGGTCCACGCTTGATGGCATCAACATGTATAAGGTGCGAATGCCATCCTGTTGCATAGCCATCCATGCTGCATTCTCCTGGTACCAAAGTCCATCTGTGGTGGTTGGCATAGGGTCACAACGCTGCACCCGTCATTTTACCATATTCCACACATTTTCAATTGGCAACAAGTCTGGTGATCTGGCGGGCCAGGGCAAAGGGCTGACGTCCTGTGAAACTAAGAAGGCATGTGTTCATGCAGCGGCATGTGATCGTGCATTGTTTTGCTGAAAAATGGCATCGGGGTATTGTGCAGAAAGAGTACAGCTACAGGTCACAGGATATCATTCATGTACGTCACACTGCTCACAACGCCCTGGGCACACACCAACTGTGATTTGTGGTTGTACTCAAGAGCACCCCACACCATAAGGCCTTGAGCTGGCACTGTGCCTTGTGCAAATGCAGTCACTGTGATGCTGCTCCCCTTGTCTGCGGCAAGCCAAAATGTGGCCATCGTTTTCAAACAGAACCTGGATACATCCAAAAACACTATTAAATACCATTACTGTCCCCAGTGACGATGATCCATACACAATTGCCATCTAGCTGTTTCTGCACATTTGTCAAAAGTAGACGGAGAAGTGGACGAAGCACACTTAACTCGTACTGTAACAAACGGTGACGGACTTTCACCCTGATAGTGTGTGCTGTGTTACACTGTTGCGCCACAGGAGGACACAGACCTGTTGAGTAATGCCATTCAGATGAGGTGTCAGTCTTCTCAGGGGGCCATTGGATGGTGCGACCTGACCCACGTTGTCGTGAACCATTCTGCACAAACCCATTGCACATCGTCCCTCATGAGCAGCAATTTCCCAGATGGATGCATCACTTCCTCTCATGCCAATAATGCTGCCTCTTTCAAACTCGCCAATTTGATGGTACGGTTCGCAGATACATCTGCGAGGCATCCTGCACGTCTCCTCCAGTGACAATGATCCATTATCCTCTGTTTATAGTGATGAGAGCAACAGGTACATTTTCTTGGTAGGTGGTGTTGCGCTGTGATATCAATGTTAACCTTGAACCTGAGGAAAAATATAGTTCAAATGCTAATCATTTCTGCAGAACATACTAATGTACATACTCTGTGAAGCTGAATGTCCTCTCTCTAGTTGTTCAAGGTGTTCTGTTTTTTTCTGAACATGAGTGTACATCCAGTTCCCATAGTATCCGGCAAATGCAACTCCTGGGTTTTCTAGGAAATCAAAACAACAATAGTTTGAAGGATGAGCCAGAAAATGAAGTATAATTTTGTTACAAATACCTCTGAAAGAATTGGCTGACCCAACGCGAAGAGATGACCATGCTTACAACAAACAAAGATGACATTTCAGAAGTAATGTGAGTGATCTGCAAGTGATGGAACTTCAATAGAAATGGTTGTAACTGGATGCAAAATGACAGAAAAGAAATTCACAGAATGTCTGCAGAAGACAACTCTCCAAACACGGTATCTGTTGTAGTTTACAAGGGAGTAGGTAGATAAAACATTAAAAAATTTATCTCACAGTCCTCCTCTCCATAATGTACACCATCTTCACTAATGCTCTAAAAGCTTTTGACTCAATATCAACAAAGCCTGTACTAACAAAAACGGTAGCTGTGTACGAGTGCATTCGTTCGAGACTATATCTTTTGGGTACAAAGCAACCTACTACAGGCATATTTCTACATCTGTTAAAAGGCTTTGTAGAGTGAATCTCAAAATATTGTTGACAAGAATAGAAAAATATGGTATAAGAAGACTGGGAAAGAAATGGCTTGCATCATTTCTAAATTACTGCTTACAGAGGTTCAGCATGCTGTACACAGACAAGCAAATCAGTTCAGTAACTTAATTTCTACCTGGAAGCAAAACAGTCAAAAAAGGTGTGCATCAGAGCTCAGACCTCTGCTATTTCTCCAATGACTTTAATCTGAATGTAGATGCTCCCAGAGCCGTCATACCAAGCTATAAACATGGCTTCTGAACAACTCAGCAACTGGGCTACAAACAACAGACTAATCAGTACTTTCAGACTTTTTCCATGAACTCCCACACAACACAGAACACTAATCCCTCTCAACCACTTATAACAGTAAACAAGCAACGAATTGAAATAAACACTGAATTTAAATTCCTGTGTCTGTGCTTACAGCACAAAGATAACCTGAAATGGAATAAACGTATTGATCAGGTAAACGCTAAACTACCTCATATATGGGAAAATCTGCACATATATTATCTTGAATTTAAGAACAAACAACTGGGATGCACGAATTAGTTGTAATAAGGTTGGTACTGCTATACCTTCAATTATAAATTCCATTGTACTGTAGCATCATTGCAGCCTCAGCATATCAAAATTGAAAAATTAACCACGCCTTAACTTCTTAATACAGCCACAAGTTCTCATTATCATTTGTACTAAAGAAAAGCTTAAAATTACTAAAGAAGCAGAGAACACATAAATTCATGCAATAAAATGTGAGCAAGGGTTGTATTAATGACTGGCAAAAAAACAAAAGTGCGGCTTTAAGAAATGAATGGTAAACACAAGGCATTTTATGGTCCAAAAGCGAAGCATCCGGACCTCAGAAAAAAGCTCTGTGATTATGTGGATGAGAAGCAACATTGTGAATTCACAGTGACGAGTGAAATGTGCTAACTCAAAGCATTGGCTTTAGCCAAAGAATTAGGCATCACCAGTTTCAAAGCTAGCCAGGGCTGGCTATCATGATTTCTCAATGAAAATGGATTAGGCTTCCAGGAGGAAAACTATCACTGCTCAACGACTTCCAGGCAGCTACAAGGAAAAAGTAGTGAATTTTCATCGCTACATGATAAATTTGCTCCATGAGCATTCCTGCATATTATCGCAAATTGGTAACATGGATCAAACAAGTCCATTGTGAGATGCCAGTCGACAATACCGTGAACTGGAAAGGGGAATCAAGTGTCGTGATGCAAAGTGGCAGCACTGAATTTACCTAACATGCTGGTCCTGGACGGGTTCTGTGTGCATTCAACTGAGGAAGTGTGAGACAAGTTAAAAAGGAAAAACTGACTTGATCATTATCCCTGGAGGCCTAACATCCATCCTGCACCCACTAGACATGTGTATAAATCTGCCATTCGAAGCTGGACAAAGACTTCGAACAGGGCAGCTGCAACTGTACAAGTCTATTTTGAAAAATGAGGATACCACAGGGCAGTTGCTTAATCCACTGTCTTTATTGTATACACAATGCCTCGAGTTTGCTGCCAGCATCGTATACACAATAAAAAATTGTGGATTAAGGAACTGTCATGCAGTTTCTTTATTTCCCAGAAAAACATTCAAAGCTGCACTTAAACAGTGATATACGCAATGAATGGCTGACGAAAGCCTTTAAGTTTACTCGAAGTGGAGAAATCAAGTGGCTAGATTTGTGATTGAAATGTGCATAGGACTCCATTCCCCTACCACTGATGGAAAAATTTTTCAAAATATGTGGTATTACAAATTCATTGGACAGGACCGAGGCCAACGCTCTTTGGAAGATGGCAACAACAATGGTTCTTCCGCTAGTGACGACAAAAAAAGTGATGATGAATTGAATCATTACATTAGAATGATTTTTTTTTTTTGTAAATAAAACACAAAATAAAGCCAATATTGTCTTTCCTGTCTTAAAAGTAGGCTGCACCTATTATTCACCTACATATGGTAAGTACTGGTTGCTATGCCTTACAAATGTTGCACACACTAAGCAGAAAAAGGTTAAAAATTGCATATCAACTATATGTACAAGCTCACCTAAGATATGATGTTACATTCTCTGGTGATTCTGCAGCTGCTCTTAGCACTTTTAGAACCCAGAAGAGAGCCATGAGGATCATTAATGGAAGCTAAATTTGACTCTTGCGAACCTATTTTCAGAAAGCTCCACATCCTAATACTGCCTGCATTATATATTCTTGGGACTGTGAAATTCTTAAAAAATAAGATAGTGCCAACCGAATGCACACAAAAAAAGTGAAAGTCACAAATGTTACACTACAAAAAATTTAAGCAGCACGTGTTACATGCTAATACCCAACTTTGTAGAATGGTAGCATTCCACATGGCTGTTCAGTTGTTCACAAGCACCTTAAAAGAATAAAGTCTGTTGAAGACAATACGCAGTTTTGTGAAGCCATGATATCTTACTTGCTGTGTCACTATTTTTCTCTATAAAAGAATACCTTGGACAGTAAATGTGCTGGCTATGATTAAAGTGCAACACATGAACTATTCAGAGAAGTAAATGTAATTTAAATCTGTTGCAGTGTACTATTAACCATCATGTACCACATGTAGCATGTTTTACAATGCAGGCTTTCATGGCTGGAATTTACATATTTAGCGATTTCAATTTTGTGGGCATTAGGCCATCACATATTTCTCTGCTTACCATTTCATCTTTCCAATGCTGGAGGCACCATCAGAGGCTATAGTGGCTCATAAAACAGTCACAATGTGAAACAAGGCCAGCAAGCCAAAGTGTTTATACGTATCTAAGCAACAGTAAGTTTGTGACGTCATCAAACCACTCCCTAAAATTGCAGTCACACCCACATGTTAAGGAGCTTGTTGTAAGTAACAGTTGGCACTGTTTGTGTTATTTAGCACCAATGCCAACAACTTGTCTACTCTCAGTCCTCCTCCTTTTCTGTTAAAGTTATTTTTTGTGCTTTTGAATTTCTATGGACTTTCAATATCCTAGATGATTAGATCTTCACAAAACCATAGTGTTTAAGAAACAAATTTGGTTGTCTTGTGGTACCAATGCATGATCTGCTACTGCCGATTTAGTTCCTATGTACACTCGACAACACATGCAAATGATTTTACGTGCTCCTGCTGTGGCACACAGTTATCATATGTCTTTGCACTGTTCAAGTATTTGTGCACCTTTCTTGTTTAAACACTGTATCAATACTGTGTCTTCCAAATACTCTGCTGTGATTTCTGACAGTTTTTATGAATGTGAGGAAAACTTTCCTTTGTGTTTGGTTCTTTTTTGTTAGAAGCTCCTGATCTTTTATCGCATAGTGTCCTGTTAATCTCCTCCTAGAGTAGCAATTTCTTCTGAAGGCAGTTTTTAAATGACTGAGCTCATCCTTATAGTACTGTGCACCAGCATTTTGATCACTCCTCTTTTCTGCTTGGGACATTGATTATAATTTCTGTGAAGTTATCTATCTGTGTGAGTGAGTTTTCTGTAGACTTCATGCCCTAAAGTTGCGCCATGTTTTATAATTACCTGTATGATCAGAAATGAAATTTGACCTCCTATCTCTTTGTTCATAGTGAACCTTGTATCAGAATTACTATCATTCTGAAAATTTACATATTCTGTGGGTGCAATATAGCAAAAGTATCAGCAACATACCAAAACCAACAAGAGGTTCTTCTTTCCCGTCTTCAAAATTTTTTCTACCAAAAATTCACTACAACTGCAGGAGTAGGTTTGCCATAGGCTAGCCATCAGTTCACTCATGAATTGTGGCCCACTAAAAATAAGTTAATGTTAGACAATGTTTAAATGATGCCTCTAGTACTGGAAGATGAAACATTTGGCAGAGAAATATACCTTGAACGATAGCCTAATGTGAAGTACTAAAATCACCAAAAAAATAATACATTTTGTCTGACTGCTGTAGCACACTATGCAGTATCAGATCACACGTACCAACTATGTAGTGGCCCTTGATTCTACTGATGCTAATATGCTGAATAATATACATTTAACAACTGACAGATCACATAGACCTGGAAATCAATCATAAACTGACTAAAAAAATGTATAATCAACAGATCAAAAAGAAATTATCAATAATGTAGTCAAAGAATTAAGTTGATAGATTTTTGTGTATGGGCCAGTTGATGGAAAGAAGAGGATCGACAACACAAGACATACATGTAAGAGTACAGATTGAGCGCTTTTGTTGAACTAATTAAGGCTTTCAAAACTTAGTTTCCAGTGTGTCTAAAACAGCCAGTTTACAGTCAGGCTGTGTTACCATTTACAACATAATAGAAGGGAGAGGTGGATGTTTAATGTCAAAAATCATTTAAAAAACTGAGGTGCTTCTCAGCTAGCAATGGTAAGATGCCTGTTGGCATTTTTTAGGAAAGACAGGAAAACAAAATAAATACACTGGAGCAGGAGACAATTATGAATGTGATGGAATCAAATGAAGGTAGACTAGCCATTCATCCATTCAAATAGGTAGTAGATGGACCAAATAATGTCACTCATGGATTCATATGGCCAAGAAAACACTCTTTTGGAAAGTGGATAACTGACATTTTTTAAGAAAAGCAAAGGGATAAGCATCGCGAAAAACGTCATGTATCGCAAAAAAGAGTCGTCCATCAAGCAGTGACGTAAAATGGCTAATATATACATTGCAGCTCCCCAAAAATTCACTTGCAATTGAGTACAATTTATAATTGAGGCCTAAATGCTTTGGGCCTACAATTCATTTAGATATCTAGATCTCTCACTCTCAGAAACTGTCATTAATACTTGTCAGATATATTGTTAACAAGGGTATGAGTCTGGAAATTCCCTTGCCCTGCAAGTACAATTATTATTCCTGACTAGACGAAGAGAGGGAGAATTCTCTGCTGTGCCAGGCCATATCCCAGTTCCATGATGCACATATTACTGCTAAGTTAAACACACCATCCTACAATGTGCTTATACATACACCACTGAGATATTCTGTACAGTAAATACAATAATAGATCTGAATTCTCAGAGCAGTACAGCACTAAATGAAGTGCCGTCTACAGAGAGTATCATTTTACTCAATACTCTGGGAAAGTCTTGATCAAATTTTCTTTCAAGTGTCTGTGGTAAGTAATTTAACAGTCTTGGGTGTGGCACTAGACACCATCCTGTAAGCAATTATAAATTTATTGCTAATGAGTACAATACTCAGTATTAAATTCTGAAAAAATTTTACAATGCTAGAAAATGGTGAATGCATTTCTTCATACATCTGTGTAAAACATAACAGTATTACTTTTCAAGAGCATATGAAACTTTATAACATTTTGTATTTTCCAAATGTTTATGTGGATCACTCACATCGTCCACATATTCCAAAATTAAAGATTCACCATCCACTAGATCATTTTCTTGTATTAAATCATTAAGTTTCTTATCCACCTGCATGCAAAGCAGCTGTCCACCCTCATAATGAAACAACCTCAACTTTGGTGCTGTAGCATCATTATTTCGATTAAGAACACCACACAAATCAGAAATGGAGTCAATAGCTCTTCCAACAGTCCAATGTCTGGAAACAAAAACAGCAACAGATTGTTTTGAAAGAGTCAGTGGTGGAAAGATCATGAAATAAACTCTGTCTGCAGATGGAATCCCTTTGTTGCCCGCTGCTTTATTCTTCAATTTCATTAGCTGAACTTTAAATGCTGTCTTGTTGTTCTTTTTCTTAGCAAGTGAAAGTCTCCGCTCAACCTGCAAATAAAGATAACATGTAACTGTTGTACATCATAAAGAATCTACTAAGCAATGTGAAAAGATGAACTTACCAAAATTCTAGCACATGGCCAAGTCTGTACAGCTACAAATATTTTTATTTTGTCACCACCAAAAAGTGTAATATGCACATTAACTGGTTTCAGCTAGTTATAGTTAAGTTGTGATGTGCCGGTGTTTTGATAGTTGTCATAACACAGCTCGTCAATAGGCAGCATGCATCAAAATATGCCACACAACAATACTTCAATACATCTGAGAGAAATGGCTACAATAAACTGAAATATCACAGCAGTATCAAATGTGTGTTCCAAGATTTAGAATTTTGAGGAAGCTTCTGTTCTGATTCCAAAGCAAGAGAGAGGTGCAGAAAGTAATCTTCTGAGGTTGGTAGGTACATAATATGCAGATTTTTGGTGCTTTAGACATGTAACTCAAATTTTCAGTACTGACTGACTTATTCAGTACTCATTACTGGTGCTATAGGGTGGGTGCTGATTCTCCAGTTTGAGATATGATCTCATAAGCTCACAGATGTTATCTGCCTCCTGCCCTTATATGTGGTCACTTCCCCATCCAACTGCACCAGTTCCTAATATTTCTTGTAATGCTTTCAGAGTCTTAATCTAAGTTCTCTGGAATGATTTCACTGTATAACTTCTCATCAAGTATTATAGAGATGCTTTGGGAACCCAAATGGGTGAAGGTGGCATTCTTTTCAAGGAATGCTTCTGAGAAAATTTAGAGAACTGGCATTTGAAGCTAACTGCATCACGATTCTAATGCTACAAACATACATTTCACATAGGAAACACAAAGATATGATAAATTAGGGATCGTACAGAGGCATATAGACTGTTGCTTTTCTCTTGCTACGTGAGTGGAATATGAAGGGGAATGACTAGTAGTGGCACAGTGTATCTTTTGCCATGCACCGTATGGTGACTTGTGGAGTGTGTAAGTAGATGTAAGGAGCAGTAAAATTGCTACCCATACCATTACTTCTGTTATTGCAGTCTGAAAGCTTCTTAATCAGATGTTGATGGACTCCCCGTGTCACATCACAGACAACAATAGTCACTTGACACAGATGGTCAATGCCCAGTATCTACCTCAATGAGAGTTCTTTACAGTATTTATCTGTAGGAGTTAGTGTTTATTAAAAGTTCACTTTTGACAATGATTGATCTTCTAGAGCAAACCAGAATTCTACGATGCAGATCCTCTCCTTATGGAAAAAAAACTGAGGTTCATGTCTAGGCCATCTGCAGCAAAACAATACAAACCATTTTCATATTTTTTTTTATTTTTTTTTTTTTTAAGTTAGGATTTTTTGTCCATGATTATTCTCAATTCTTAACCACATTTCAGTTCATCCACAATATCGTTCTGCTCTGTTTTCTGAATTCAAATCAAACCTCACCTTCATGCAGAAGTCACCAATGCATTTACTTTCTGAAACTTAATTTCATTTCACCAGATCCCCAACACACCCTCATGCATGCCACATGAGGCATATCATTTCAAAAAGGCAGAGAAAGGCCATGTTACTGAACCAAAATGTGTCATTTGGCAAAAGGAATCTCAGAGAGTTTAATGTCTCATCAGCAAGGTCATTAGATGTACTTAGACTGGGGAAGGAAAAGGG
Source organism: Schistocerca nitens (assembly GCF_023898315.1). NCBI lineage: Eukaryota > Metazoa > Arthropoda > Insecta > Orthoptera > Acrididae > Schistocerca > Schistocerca nitens. The sequence goes on along the minus strand of NC_064617.1, from coordinate 209,802,958 downwards.
CTGGGCTTTTCCAAAAGGAACCAAGCTGGCATTTACCTTAGGCAATTTAGCGCAAAAAAACCTAAATCTGAATTTGAACTGCTGTTCTCCAAAACACAAATCTACTTTCTTATCGCAGCATTGTCTATTTTAGTGCTTCCCTTGATCTTCATTCAAAATGCCCTCTGACAAAATGAGCCCTTTGAGTTCTCGGTCCTTGGAGTATGTGTTTGTGGGCACCCAAAGAATATATTAGGCATTAAAATAGAAACTGCCTAAGTTGTGCCTAAATTAACATACTAGAAATTGTCAAGTGGGCCATGTGGTGGATGATACACAAAAACTTCAATGACACATGAATAGCCACACCACTGCTTGTAAGTTGGTGAATAGAGTGACAGTGGGATACAATGGTATGTTTGGTAACTTGCGATCTCTCACTACCAAGTACAGGATTTCTGTAGAGGGCATAGACTCTTATCACAGGAGTATCAGAACATTTGAAATGTATTTCCTGAAATAGGTATATAGCTATTGATTGTTCTTCCATTTGCGTTCTGTATTTATTTGTGTTCAACTGAAGAATTAGATATAATTTTTGATGAGCATTTTGTTTCCCCCCTTTCTCATTGCCTAAATGAAGTACAGCAGCTACTAGAGGGAGAAGAAGGACCTGTCCATTAAAGCACTGATCTCTACAAAGTTATCTTCACTTTGGGAAACAAGAGCACTCAGCACTTACCTATAATCATGTCATATCATCTTACATGGAATATGTTGCACATGCCGTAGTTTGGAAACAAGTATGGGCAACGTAACATTTAAGTACTTGCATATGAATTTTCAGGGATGGATATTTATGGCATCCTCAGTACGATGTTAAGTAGCAGAATTAGTTTTAACTACAGGTTTCTTCAGAGCTGTAGCAAAGAGAATCATAAAACTTTGTGGCTGCATAGTCTTGAACAATGATTTCCTTCGCTGTAAGTTACTTTAAGCTGCTGAATCTTCTACTTCTCAGCATATACACAGTCATTCTCTGCTCCAACCAGGATGTACACACTGAAAGTTTACGCATTTTGAAGACAATTTACATGGAGTCCTGTTTCATGTGATGCTGACTGATATTTGCCATTGGTGGGTATACCAATACAACCCATAGTGGTGGGTATGAATCTCTGGCATTGGAAAGATTCAGAGGATTTGTCACCAAAGACCAAAGCTAGAGTTTTCATACTCAATCTTTACATTATTTACTTATTTCAACAACACATATCAGTACAGCTGGAAATTGAGGCGGTGGCATCAATAAAATTGTTCAAGAGAGCATCTAATTGACAATGAAGAATACCTGATAACAAAAATAAAAGACAAAAACATTAATACAATTACAAAAATAATTGGAAAGAGTTATGCTGCAGCCAGAGGACGTGTCATATACTACATAATGCATCATATGTGCTAAGAAGACTTGTAAAGTTTAGTTTCAATCATGTCATTACTGGGGAGTGAGTTTCAAGCACACGGGGTAAGTAGTAACATTCTATCCCAATATACGTACATTTATGTTGTAGTCATAATTTATTATACTGACCTACAGACCTAATAAATAAATGACTTTTTAAGTAGGTTAGTTTAGAGTTGTTTAACGTCCCGTCGACAATGAGGTCATTAGAGACGGAGCGCAAGCTCGGGTTAGGGAAGGATGGGGAAGGAAATCGGCCGTGCCCTTTCAAAGGAAGCATCCCGGCATTTGCCTGAAACGATTTAGGGAAATCACGGAAAACCTAAATCAGGATGGCTGGAGACGGGGTTGAACCATCATCCTCCCGAATGCGAGTCCAGTGTGCTAACCACTGTGCCACCTCACTCGGTTAAGTAGAGTAGTGTAACACCCCAAGGAGATAATATGTCTCGCACTATCATCGCTTCCTGACAGTGATGATATGGAAAAATGCTTGCCTGCTACTAAACACACTGGCCCAATCTTCTGTCCAGTAATCTTGGTGTAAATCAGCCTTCAGTTCAGGCAATCTAAGGTTCATCTAACTCATATCTACTCAAGACTGGCCCAGTTCCCCTGGCAATCACCATACGCCATGATCAAACAGGCATGAGTGGCTCACCAAATACCACAGACATGGAGAGAATTATCCTTCTGCTACAGTAGACACTGAGATATAGTTGCTCACACACCCTCTAGTAACTGCCAATGGCACTAAAATCTACAAAGAAGCCACATCAGTAATCATCCACCAGGAAAGTAACCCTCTCAGCCAAAAGATAGTATAAAAGTAATAGTTTCTCTCTCTGCTGAAGTTCACATTGTCTTCCTTGAAAAGGGATGGTTGGCAATATTACATGACAAAACCCAATCAACGCTTTGCCACTTTTCAGTAGGTGGTGAAAATAAGGAATGAGTGTTTTTCTGTCTTAGAAAAGTTTTGAAATACTCTCACTTTAATAGAAACAATGGCCAGTAAGAATTTTGTATCTATGTCATTCAGTGTTCTTCAAGAAAAGATGTGGAAATATTTACAAACAAATGTTCATGTCATGTAAACCAGGCTAATTTTTTCCATGCTATTAAGTGCTCTCTGCAATCCTACACCCTGTAGATTAACAACTAAATTCAAGTATACCAAAGTGGGTTGTGACCACATTTAATACTTTTAGGAGACAGACTGTGTTAGCAGAAAATTACTGAATGTTATTAGGTAAAACTTTTTATGGGTCAAATCGGCAATGTTAGGGACATACAGAGTCACTTGTTTGAAACAAAGAATTGCAAACATAACCTCTTCTGTTTATTTCAGATTGTCAGCCCTTCTCAAAATGTGTATACCGAAACTCAAGGAAACTGAAATAATATGAGCAAAACTGCAAAAACGTGTGTAAGTGGATTAAATACTTTACATTGGTCAGTGATGTTCATACCGTGATGCAAAATTTTGTATATGAACTTATTCATACATTCAGATATAAAAATTGTGAAAATTGCCGTTTGGCGATTTTTGTATTAGAACTGTGGATTCAGTCATTCATAACAAGCTTAACTATCACAAAATGTGTTTGGAATGGGTTCAAAGACAGGGATGAAGTTCATAAGGACATCTGTGTTCTCATTTATTTTGTGCTACGAGTAAAAAACAATGGTTTATGATGGAAGGTGAGTTTCTAAACCAAAGCCCCCACACTGGTCAGAAGAAAAACATGGGATGGAAAAAACTGAGTTGAGGTTGTAATATCACTTAATCTCAGACGCTTGTGATAGTAATAATCACTACTGTGTTTATCACAATTATCCAGATACACTCGTGCATGGGTGTTGAATCTGTCAGCTTTTTTTTCTTCCCCTTGCTTGAATATGAAATGTATAGAAGTATACCCGGCACCTATGTACACTATATTATAATGTGATCTGCACCAGTAAATTGTAAATTACTAGATAAATTTATTATCGTACTTATTATTTCACTGGCCTGATTACAAATGTACGAGAGGAAAGTAATGAGACTGACAACACTGCAAGCGATCTGGCAACATTGTGTTGTTTTACTTGTGTACACTGTTGTGTTCATCCCTTCCAAATGCTCAGTCCGAGTTTCAGCTCCTTACAGTCATCACGTGATTTTTGAAAGCACCATCAGTGAAGCTGTGCTTTGTTGTGTGTTATGAAAATGGAACAGTAGATTTTGAGCAATGTTATGCTATTAAGTTTTGTGTTAAACTTGGGGAATTCACTAGTGTAACCATTGAAAAGTTGAAACAGGTTTATGAGAACATTTCTTATTAAGGGCACAAGCTTTTTGTTGCCACAAATCACTTTTGGAAAGCTGAGAACACCTTGCCCAGGGAACTTCAAAAATTGACGAAAATGAGTAATGTGTGTATTGTCTTGTGAGATCGTTCCTCCAGGACAAACTGTTAACCAAGTGTTTTACACATATGTCCTTGAAAGGCTCAGAAAAAGGGTGAACCGAGTAAGACTGCACATTGCAGACAAGTGGATGCAGCATCATAACAACGCCGCATGTCAAACAGACACTTCCAATGCAGAATTTATGACCTCAAAAGGCTGTCCCAGTGTTCCGCAGCCTCCCCTGTTCACCTGATCTGAGTCCTCATGACTTTTTTCTTTACCAGAAACTGAAAAATCTTCTAAAAGGGACTCTGGAGAACATTCAAAAGAACGTAACTGGTTCACTCAAGAATGCTTTTACGCAATATGCGATTCGAAGACAACAGCACTGTCACACAACCTTTATGCAGATGACACACACACAATGATCAAGAATTAAAAAGCTCACAGAGTGATGGGATGTATCCCTACATGTCTTCCATGTAAAGTGCCCTGGCTTTTAGCTAAAGGTACAGTCTGGTTGTTTACAGAAACAACACCAGCTTCCAAGTACCAATATTGGGACACCAATGCACATCAACAAAATTGGAGGCTTGATTGTGTTTCTTCAGAACGGTGATATACACGGAGCCACTGCTCTACACACAAACCAGGAAAATTGATGTTTTGAAGTGGGCTCTAGGATAATATCACTAGAATTTCTGCATCCTTACTGAAAGATCAGCAATACAAACCTTTTTCTTATATTGGGGGGGGCGGGGGGGGGGGGGGCTTCGGGATCCAGCAATAACCAATATCCGAACCAAAGCACATCAAACTCAACTACAAGTCAAGGTCCTCAGCAATAAAAAACTTGGATCATGAAGAAATATGGGAAATCAAAACCTTTCCACACTCAGAAAATTGTGTGACATTTGTGTTTGTTCTGTATGACTCAATCAATGAGTAATCACAAGTGTGTCCATTAAATTTTAGGTATGCAGCCATGCAAATACTACTACTTCAATTGATAGTTTGGCCTTCTATCAGCCGGAAATCCTGAGAGGAGTCGCAAGAGTGTCATCTTCAGAACTAGATAATATGTATGCAAATTACAACCATTGGAACTGAGCTATGCTGTGTTTTGTCATTTGCATATTACATCACATTAAAACCAAATATTACACAAGGATGCCAGGTGGTAATATGATATCTCTATACTTGCTACACAGAGGCCATTGTGGCATGACTTGGATGGAGTTCCTGGTACAACATAGTTACTGGTGCCAAATAAATGCTAAGATTGATCATTTAGTCACTCCATATCATTTGTGCAGACCAAGTACAATTTTAACTTTTGGCCAACATCATCACATACAAGGGAGTGAGTAACTTAGATTTTGGAAGCCTATTTCACAGTAACATGGTGACTAATGCATATTCATATTTCCTGTTTGTAGTAACCATGAGTTTCACCACAGCTGATGTAATAATTTGTGCACCTGCCAAAATCTTCACTTTACAGGGCTCACCACAAATGCTAGTAACAATGGGCTAGAATTCAAGGCAAAATCTTTCTTGTACATGCAGTTTTACCACAGCACCATTCCACTCCCAATTAAATACAGGATCTTGTCTCTTTGTGTGTGCCACATACAGATAATCAGTTGCCTGTCCTCAATTTTTGTATGTTGTTTCCATCCTGGGATTTCTAACATTTGCCTCTTCGATACAATCTGCCAAGTTTTACTCAATCTTTACCAGAGGTGCCAAAAAAGATAGTCATCTCTGTAAACAGGGATCAACCAAAATTTACGGTACCACACACATAACTGTGTTTTGTGATGTCACTGTGGTGCAGCATTTTTTAAGCAGATTGTGTTTGCTGAATGTGCGTTGAAAAAAGTGGTGGCACACACTAGTGTGAGATGTTTATTTTCTAAATTGTTTGCAAGTGATGTTAGGACAGCATTGGACTTAGTGCTGTAAATTACTCATTGTTTTGGGAGTTCATTTTTGTTTGTTTGTCAGTTCATTATTTTAATGTCATCAGTTAACAGCTACTGATTTGTTTTTGGCTTTGGAATTGCTAGTTTATCATGCTGTTAATGGTTTGAAATGCAATTTTTGTGTTTTTGGTTTGGTACTAGGAGTAGCTCTCACGATGAAATTTACAAGTTGTTCATTAGTTGCTGCTACGGGTGAGGATATGGCTAGTACAATTACATTTATCCAGTTATATAGCCTGTGTGATTTGTTTTCTAGTGTGTGCGGGGGACATCAGGCGTGTGTCAGCGCAGATTTATCTGTCAGCTGACTTTGGCTGGTTAGTACAGTTTTATGATTTTTTTTTTTAATTTTTTAATGTACAAAGTGTATTGGGTTTGTTTATAATGTATACGATTTTCTTCGAAATGTATCGAAAGTTGTGTTGGGAGTAATTTTTTTTATGATTTTGTGGTTTGGCTTGGTTGTTGAAGTTCATATTTAAAATTTATGGTGGTGGATATCATGGGGAGTTTGTTGTAGTTACTTTGGTCTGGTTAGAGTTTGATAATAGTTCCATTAGTTGTGGTTCTTTATGTTTATGGGCTTCATTTGAATTGTTTAGGTCACACAAAATTTCCAATACCCATTTTTTGTTATTGTGGTTTTGCTGATTGCCAAGGTTTTGTATGGTTGATTTTTACATTAATATTTGTTTTGATGTGTCTTCATTATTAGAGTTGTCAAGCATTGAGTTTGTCTCCATCCATAACCCCTAATTCCAGGCACTTGTCCTGTGAGTTTCATGTTATTTCTGCAATTAAATATTTTTCATGTTGTTTGTGCTGGTGTGCGTGCTTAATGTGTGATGTCACGGTTGCCATACTGTACAAGTTTTAATTTTGGGTAGTCGCCAACATGATGACGTTACAGGTCAAAGCCGAAGTGTAGTACTACACCCTTTGGATTTGCTTAAATAGTTCAATATCCTTCAATATGACCCAAAGAAGAAACACTGCTATGAACATGTAATCTCTATAGATACAGGAAAACATGAGACCAACAAGACAAAATCATTCTGATTTGCCATGATAGCTACAATATACTCAAATGGAATGAATGCACAATTAGTGAAGGCCTACATTACACTATACTTACTAATTAAACTCTGCTACCTGCATCACTAACAATACAACCCACAGATACAATCAGTTAGTAATGCTTCCCCACAAAACTGGAAAGCCTTTACTGGCCCTTGGTCTGCACTAGGTTTTTAATTATTCAGAATCTGGACAGAATGTGACTTTCTCACACTGGGATACATATCCCTTTACAACTGTTTTCATGCCCTCTCATCAAAGTATTCAATTACTATTTAATTCCCTACACCTCACTTTACTCTTTGTTTACTCTGCTTTTTCCTCTCTCCACTTCCTCCTTGATCCAAATTTCTCGTGTCTGCAGAGCACCATTTTCTGTCTTCTTATGACTGTAACGAACACTCTAATGAATAGATGTGTTCCTTCCTGTCTCTCAACCAATCAACTGTTTTCTGTTATGGAATACATTCTCCCTTAAAGAGAGTCTTTCTCTCTCCCTTTCCCCTTCTACTCTCAGTGAAGGAGCCTCTGCTTTTATACGCTAGAGGTTTGATGCTAAATGAAACGAAGAGCAGTTTTCAGTAAGTATAGCTGATTGTTTACTGTTACTTTTAAACTTCATTTTTGACTGATCAGAATAATAAAGTGACTGAAGGACATTCATGAAGAACCATACGCACAGTACCAGTGTACTAATAAGAGATATGTGACATCGTGCTGAATATGTTAAAACATTATTCTGGAAAGTGCAGTATGGAGTATGATTTGCCGGATTGAAATAACCTTTTGTTTGTTTGCTTTCACAGCTATCATGTTCGACATACAAACAAAGGAAAAATGTAAATGAATCTTAATAGGTACACTGGTGGCTGCAACTGTCATTTGCAACTCCCAGTGGTAACAGCAAACAATACGACCAAGGTGAAAAGAACCAAGGATCTGATCAAGTTCATTCTTTGAGTTGTAGTTTTAGCTGTCCTGTAAACAATTAACTGCCAATCACTTTATTATTCTGATACATGTCCAAGCGCCAAGTTTCTGTGTTATTCATACAGTTTCATGTAATGCTGAAATTAAGGAGTAACACATGAAGAAACAGAGGAAGAAAAATGAGAAACATAAGTACTTTCCACAGTAAAAATTAAAAACATATCTAATACATGAAATCTTGCAGTACCTCTATGTCTGCTTCTTGTTTTGCCATTTCATATTGTTTTTTGCATATGTTTACATCCCTCTGTCTTAACTTTCCATCATCATCATCCAAACAACCATGATGACGATGCTGCAGGCAGAAATGTTGGCAACACACTGGGCAGTTCATCTGGACAGCACTGGAATTGCCACATATAGAGCAGTTGTATGAGATAACAGGCACTGCTGAAATTTCAGTGCCACGCTGCTCAGTGCAGTTGTGTCTATCTGGCAGGTAATGATCATTGCAAAATATTTGCTTGCAGTGTTCACACTGGAACGGAAGAAAATCAAGCTGTTTGCAGTCTGTATGAGCACATTGCTTCCCTATGTGTGGCAACTCCATAGTGTACAGCAGTTACCTAAAACAAACAAAGTCTGCATAAGTAAAATTATTACATCCCAGAATAGTGTAGACACTATTCCAAGGTCCATTTCACAGGTTTTCCCACTGACAATATTTACATACATATACGATTATAACTGAATTTTGAAGAGTTTCAAATTGCCGCCTCAAACACTGAGGGCCTTTATTTGCTCTGCACCAGTCCTTGGGAAAATTGTAAGTCACTAAAAACTGAGAATTTTCAAACGAACTCACACTGTATTTTAAACTTTTCAACTGTCATAAAAAGGGCATTCATGGATCTTAATAGCTTACAAACTGTTATCTTTGTTCATCTCTTACATTTTCTTTTGACACATTATGCACAGATACTACAAAAAATGTACACTGGGGTACACTTCTTAGCATACCTAGTTACTCAACTGAATGAAGTAGCAGAAAATCAACAGTTTCATAGACACATATCTGTTGGTTGGTTGGCTGTGTGGGGAAGGAGACCAGACAGCGAGGTCATCGGTCCCATCGGATTAGGGAAGGAAGTCGGCCATGCCCTTTCACAGGAACCATCCCAGCATTTGCCTGGAGCGATTTAGGGAAATCATGGAAAACCTAACACAGGATGGCCAGACGCGGGATTGAACCATCGTCCTCCCGAATGCAAGTCCAGTGTGCTAGCCACTGCGCCACCTCGCTCGGTCACATATCTGTGGCAAAGACTGCAATTAGCTTAGACTATAAATATTCAGATCTAGAGGAATGTTCAATGTGTGTTATCTGCTTTGACCAATGACATAGGAAACTTGAGGTAAAGGCATAAACTGTACAGCGACTACAATGTAATATTACTGGTAATTTTTTCATGAGTTAAGTTACAAATCAGTTTGTCACCACAACTTTTTTTTTGTATCCCATTCGTTTGCTTCGCCAAAACACACACACACACACACACACACACACACACACACACAAAACTATTACCTTCCAACCTAACCTACACCTTGGGCTAAGCTACAGATCAATGTGTTACAACAACCAGTTGTTCTTCCTTTTTTCCTACATTTGTTTGCTTTTCCGAGAAACAACAAAACTGTAAACATACCCATCAGAAGTTGATGTGACAGCTGCCATTATAATTATGTCACTCACCAAATCCAATGACTCATATTGAACATTCCTCTTCACTCCCAACTATTCTTGTTTACATAGGTTGTTATATCAGTTTTATTTGAGTACTTGCAAAATACACTTATCTGGCACTCTTAGCCAGGAGGTATGATAAACATCATGTTACACCACTGCCTTTCAACTTGGCAGCTGTAGCCTGTGGCCAAGTAAACAAAGTAGTCACTGCGTTTTGAGAAAGAAAGTAAAGACAGGCTGTGCTGACATGACAGAAGCCACGTCCCTGGCCCTATAGCAAGGCCAGTTACCACATGTCCAGCCCAAATTGGTGCTGGCAAGGCTGAAACACTGCTGACACAGTGCTGTACAGGAACCAGACTGTCACAGTGGTGACCAAGGTTATGCCATGACCAAGCCTGGCACTGCACTGCTTCTGGCCCCTATGTGACCGGAAATGATGTTCTGCTAAAACAGGGCAGGTTTGAGCAACCATAAATAACACTAACTCCAGCCACACAGTACCTGTCATTCTTTGCAGCCAGCTCCATGAAGTTCCCAATGACAGTTGTAGAACCGATATTGGTCATCCAGCCTACAGCTACTAGAAGCCAAACTGGAGCCTTCCAGCTGTGGGCCATCTGCCAGCTCACTTCGGCTGACTATGGGGGGCCCTACCAGGGGTCCAGGGTTTGTACCTCAACCTGCCTTGCTGCTATCTACCTTGCCTGCACCACATATTGGTGTCCGCAGGCTACTGTATCCTATGCTGGGATCTTTGGTTCCCAGCATGTACACGTACTCTCTGCACTGAGCCCAGCACAGGCTGGTCTGCATCTGTGCATGACTGACTTAATGCACAACTTGTCACTGTATGCCTGTTGCCTGCACAGGCGTGACACATATCTACACTTGCCAAGGTGCTGGCATCACAACTTCATTTCAGTATGCATATCCAGCATAGAAACTCCATGAGCCAGCTGAAAACTGTGGCCATGTATTGAGCAAAGTACACACTACTGGCTGGAGCCAGAATGCATCGGTGGGTGCTGACCGTGCAAGGTGTCATCCCAACTGCTGTACTGTGTGTAATGAATAACTGGGCAATTGTCTTCTCATGATTTTTGTGGCTTCATGACAACAGTTCCCCTAACTTTACATACCTGCTGCCCCACCAAACCTTCTGCATCATCACTGCAACCTACAACAAGATCATTAACACCTAAGCCAGCCCATCATCTGCTACAGTGCTTATGAAACAACTGCCAAATGCTTAGCCATTAACGCTACCTTCAGTTAAATTTTCCAGTGATCCGTGAAGCAGTAATAAGGTGAAAATGTTTCAATAATCATTAAACACGGTTTATTAAATTTTAAACTGTCAGTTGCTTGTTCAGTAAATAAAGATACAAGTTTTTACATTCCATCCCTCCCTTCTCATGCTTACAAACATTCTGAATAATGTACCCTGTCATGTCCTGTTATTGTTAAGTGTTTTCAGTTCTGATCTGAATCTATCAATCTGAGGGCTGCTCTATTAGTCTCTTTTGAGGATGATATTTTATGACGGACAAGATATGCAGCTCATAAGATTCTTTAATTTCTCTTAATTGCAATCTGCCAAAGATGAAAAATAAAGAATTTAACATGCTATTGAGCACAATTTCATTCAGCTGGGGGCAAAGGATCAGAATGGACAACGAAATCAGGCGTGTTATTTTCAAAGGAATTATTCTAACGAATGTTTACGCTTCATTTTATTACATTCGTGTCTTGTATGTGCTGACACAACTTCCCTCATTCTGAAGTTTTAGTCAAGGTTACATAACATTAATTTCTATTGCAGTTGGCACTTGCTTTGACAGGTTCTCTGTGGTTTTCATTTAGTTATTTGACACAAATCAAACTATCGTTGCATAATGGAGAGCACTCTGTAGGTATGTAACAACAGTAAGATACAAAGACGTGTATTCTGGGTACTAAGACGTTTCTGCAACCAACAGACAGAAAGACATTCGCTTTATGTAAACGTTTATGAAATTTGTGCACATCAACCAGTCACGAATTGATCCATGGGCTACGGCAATCCCAGTATACGTTAAAAATAACTCACTCAACTGACCAGAAGATGATCAAAATATTATTGCTATGTCTCATTTGCATAAGGCTACTGCATTGTACAAAACTTGCTTTAATTTGGAAATCCTTGGCTATGTTCGGTTGGTACAGTTAGTCCAAGGTCGGTCCACTTCTGTTCTTGTTCTTTCAGTGTAAGATGTGAATCACCGTTGTCTGCTTCGGGATCAGGTAATTCAAACGGCGGAACTTCTATGTCATCACATGGAAGTTTGTCTTCACGCCATGCGTCATCAACAATATCCAAAAATCTTCCTTCAATTGATACCTGACTATCCATAATTACACGGCAAATGTAACTATAATTTTATAATATGTACGGGAACACAACATTAACAGCTGTTATTAACCCAGAATTTCGAAGTAAAATAATAAACATACTGTCCAAAGATTCTCTATGCCATCAAAGGTGACTTTAGTCATTAGTGTAGTGATTTGCGTGAAGCTACCACTTCCATGTAAGCTGCACTCCCACCTCCACCCACCAAGGAGATTCTGAATTCCTTGGTTTCCACACGCAAAGAAAACAAGCATATGCCTATCCCCAAAACGCTGTTTAACGTACAGGTCTGATACACTTTCCTCTATCACCGTCCAAGAACTTAAGCAGCTGCTCTTCCTCTGCAATCGTTCGTTCAACAGCACAGGCCTTGAGACGTTTGTTTTATAAGGGAATAGTTAACGTCAACGCAGAAATTGAGCTTTGTTTTCAGCTGTGAAAATAAATACTTTGCAAAGCGGTAAGTGTTCTGAAACACTGAAATGTGAATCTCATTCCAGCCTGCAACCATTTCCTTTCACCACTGAATAACATTAAAGAAACACATATTGTAAAAATAAGCTTGCTGTAATGAATGTTATTCTCGCAATCTAAAATAACAGTCGCGACAATCTGTCCTCTGTTACCCACTGCGACAGCAGTGCTACAAGCGGCCAGCAAGTGATAGTGTTGAGTTTGGCGAGATCTTGCGAAAGAGTAAGCGAATCGTTTAGAACGTTTATTATCAGCCATTCAATACATTTTGATACAGTTGGCCTTGTCAATATGCGAGGTACAATTAATATAATTATTACAACAGAACACTTATTAACGCCGCGGTGTAGTTACAGATATACTTGTTTGCACACACATATAAATGCTTAATTACGATTGTATATTAATTACGTACATTTACATATTAATTACTTACATTTACAATTTATAATTATCACTGCTACTGGAGCACAGACAATACTATGCTCATCCTCAGGTATATAAATGAATGATTCTAATTGTATGCTTATTAGATACAATTTTATTGAAAAGTACACTTACTCAAAGCGCAATTCTTGAAAATGAGTTTCCATGAAGTCATCAACTGTACAAAAATCTGCCGGCCGGAGTGGCCGAGCGATTGTAGGCGCTACAGTCTGGAACCACATGACCGCTACGGTCGCAGGTTCGAATCCTGTCTCGCTCATGGATGTGTGTGATGTCCTTAGATTAGTTAGGTTTAAGTAGTTCTAAGTTCTAGGAGGCTGATGACCTCAGAAGTTAAGCCCCATAGTGCTCAGAGCCATTTGAACCATTTTGTACAAAAATCTCACTCTTTTAGTAAAGCTTCTAAAACTTCTTTAAACTTGTGTAAGGGAGTTAAGTGAGCTGTTTTTGGTAGTTTGTTGAAGAATTTCAGGCTCATGTGTTTATGGCTATTGTTTGTGTGAGAAAGTCTTGAGCATGGTGAATTTATCGTGCAGCTTTTTCTTGTACTTTGCAAATGAATATTATTTCGTAGTCTCAGATTGTTTGAATTTTCTTTGGCATAAATAAGAGAACTCTAAATGTAAATCTTAAGTGATGTGAATTGACTTCTACAAGTCTCTCTGAGAGGCAAACCTGTATATATCTAATGGCTTTCATTTGTCATTGAAGAATATAGGTCGACTCTTGTGCATTTCCCAACAACAGTATTCCATATCGCTTGTGTGAATGGAAGAATGCATAATAAAAGTATGGTGGTAGATTCTTACTGACATTTTTCTTAATTTATATAACAAAAATAATACTCTTACTAATTTACTCCTTAAGTAATTTATGCATCCATCCCATGATAGTCTTTTATTAGTCACGAGTCCAATTGATTTCACATTCCTACTCTCAGACTTCATTGCTCTGAGACTGAAATATAGTTCTTCTGTTTTTATTTTGTTAAGGGATAATTGGTTTGCCAAACACCAGTGATCGGGCATCTCGATGTCTTCTTTGTTGAAGTTTAGAACATTTTGTAAGTTTTCACCTGTTGCTATCAGTGTGGTGTCAGCATAGAGCACAATCACATATGGTACATGACTTGAGAAATCATTTATATAAACAACAAAGGGAAAAAGTCAGAGAACTGATCCTCATGTGGTAGTCCACATTTTATTTTCAACAACTGTGATGCCTGATTATTTGTATATACCTCCTCTAGTCTATCACTAGACAGGTTCTAAATATACTCAATGATTTATCTCTTTCGTCATAGTAAGCTAATTTTACTAACATAGTTCTGTGTGACACAAAGTCGAATGCTTTGATCAAGTCTGAAAGCAGAGAATGAACAAACTGAACTAAAGCACAAAAAATACACAGAAAACTTTATTCACCTTATAAATCAAGAAAATGGGTAATGTAATAAATGAGAGACACTACATAACGCATATCCATAGTAACAGTGATTGGAACATGAAGAGTATAAAACAAAGACATAACACCAAGAAAATATCATAAATCATAGACAATAACAAAATTATTACGAAAAAATAAAAATATAACATAAAAATCTCAAAGAAAACTAAAACGAAGTCCATACCAAAACATAATTAGAACCAAACAATAAAAAACAACCTAATTTCCACACATCACTTATTTATAACGGTAACTACTGAAACATGTAATATTGCTGATCCACTATCATCCAAGCTGTCAAAAGAAGAAGAAACTAATAATTCTAAAAAAAAGACAGGACATGGTAGCAACAGATATTACATGCAAAGCAAAAATGCCTAACGATGTGTTATAACTGTTTTGATTATAGTAACAAATCTTTATATTAAGACCATCACATACTTACGTGTTGAAAGAGCACATGATGGTGGCAATATGCCAAAATGGGGTCATCGTGAATGATTTATAAAATAAAAATGATTTAAAGATCATTGTATCTTGCTGATACTCGTACTAATCATGAATCAAATATTTGAAGATTATTTCAAGTAAAATGGAATAATACCTGAGAAAACGAACCCTATACACCACAGCAAAAGGCCATACTGAGCGATAGAATGGGTTTATTGTTGAGTATGCATGCAGCATGTTGTTGACTACAGGCTTGTCTCATGAATTGTGGGCGGAGGCAGCAAACTGTACTGCATATATCTTAAATGAATGATTGTGTAAAACACACAAAATTTTACACTGTACGAAAAATGATTTGGAATACCTCAATCTTTAAAATGGTTGGCTGTGATTTGTGTAATAACAATTATCATTTCTATGAGTACAATCCTGAGTCAAACAAAATTACGATCTCCTTCAACACTTCTTTCAATGAAGAAGAAACCCATGCCTTAAACATGAAACATAAATAGACTGTCTTTTACTTGGGTTATCAGGGCATTGTAGAAGTTCAAGAGGGAACTGAAGAGTGTGATAATGGTAAACAGTTCAAGGATGAACCTGAAGGATCGATCTAATCTGTAAGCACCTGTACATTTTCAAGACCTAGATATAGCTCACTATGACATTATCTTTCAACCTCAACTTTTGAGGAAGTAATGCTGTTATGAGTTTCATCAAAATGGAAGCAAACAATGGAAGAGAAAATGGCATCTTTGAAGAAGAATGAAACTCGAGATTTGGTACCATTACCAGAACTGTGCATTCCACCACATTTACCCACCTAAGTCTGCCTGCAGCCGAGTGCTCCATTCTGCACTGTAGGTAGTCGAGCTCAACTGTACTGGGTACTGAGAGCATGAGCTGCAAAGCACTGCTGATGCCCATGGCTCATTCGAGTATCCGGCCATACCCCTTAGCATTAACAGGGTTTGGTGCAACAGGAAAACAGACAGCACTGGGAAGGCAGGAATGAGAGACAACACAAGGGCAAATTTGCTTTCTGAATCGTCAGCACTCCTTTGAGAATCGTGAATGTTTGATATGATAGGAGAGCGCGTTTTTTATCTTTTGTAAAGAGAAACAGCTCATTATGTAAAATAGTGGATGTAACACAATAATACATAACAAAATAATGAACGAAGTACAAGAAACTATAGATTGGTTTACACAATTCATTCTTCCCTGTCTCTGTTTCTTTCTAAGGCCTCCACACATCTGAGCTCTTTTCTGAAGATTTTATTACACATTGGTTCACAGTTGGAATGTAGTCTAGAAACGTTTCAGCCATTTTTTTGTGCGCTCAGTTTTTTATATTCTTGTTTGTGTAATGTTCCTGAGTCTTTATTCCCAAGCAAGGTCTTTTGTGGTACAATTTTATAAGTTTTTCGATGTGGTTAATAGTCCATTCCTTCACCAAACTGGATGCAACTATAACTTGCTGGTATGTGAAAACCACAGTAAAAACCATGGAATTCCTATATAGGGCCTGACCCCTTGCTGTAAAAATCTGCACATGTGAGACAAATACTATGTGACTATGGTTGCCCATATGTTGCAGAACATGGAAGTTGGTAAGTGCATACATAAAACTGATATATGAACAATTTTGTATGCTAAGATGGATTATTTGATTACATAGTCAATCGTACAAGAACCGTACCGATAAAATCTGCTCCCACTTGTTGCAGAGTTCCTGTCTGATATGGAGAAAAGTGCTGCAAATACATGGCAAGAAACTGAACCTAGCATGAACGAGTTAGGCATATTTACAAGCCATCTGTAAAGGGTTACATTCGTTACCGATTTGTGGGAAAATGTGAAAAGGGCACTTGAGAACTATTGTCACATTTCCTGCAACAACAAATCACTTAGCACTGTTCTTCGCCACACCCTCGATAATAAACGGTTGCAAAAATATTATCCTGATGTTTGTGCATCATTGGAAGCAATGAAACCTGACATAACTTATTCAAAAAGGAGTGGCCATGTGAAAGACTCACAGTCGCAGTTTACCATAAAGCAGCACATTGAGACATGCTGGTTGAAAGGTGGCTACACTGAGCCACAGCGCCAGAGATCGCGCTAGAGAGTATTGTTCCTCCGCCTCCACTGGCAGTGTGTTGATGAAAATTTCCATTTCATTCTTTGTTGTTGTTCTATGCAGTCAGATTGCGTAATAATACTAGTCAGGGCCAACCGTTTACGAGACTTCGTAATCGGACATACAGCTACTAAAACCAAAAAATTAAAATTATTTGCATTTTATTTTAATTAAGCCCCCAGCAACTATAAAACCTACGAAACCAAAGCACAAGTGTAACTGTTCTGTGTGTGGAAGTATGACTCAACGTACGCATCTGGCATGGTTCTTCTTCAACAACACAAGAAATTTTAAATATCATTTATACTGAATTAATTAAAGAAAATAGAAATACCATAATTACTCAAGAAAACCAGAATTACACTCTAATACAAGAACACAAGCCAGATGCTTTGTTGACTGAACCTGTAATGAAGCATTATTTACGACATTAAATAATGAAAAATAAATCAAGTTTCGTTACCTTCATATATTGACCAAAATCACTCTAATCATTACAATATATCTCCACACCGACTCGCTATTACCACATCTCAACAAGAACTTTTCAGTATCACATCTCAGCAAGCACTCCCTACTAGCACATCTCAACAAACACTCTCTGCTACGAGTTCTTAACAAGCACTGACTACCACGAGCTCTCCCCAAGCACTGCCCACTACGACATCTCAATAATCACCGCCAGTGGAGGCGGCGGAACAATACTCTCTAGCACGATCTCTGGCGCTGTGGCTCAGTGTAGCCACCTTTCATGGTATATTTTGTGAGTCATGCTAAAATCTATGTCCATGCAGTATAAACAAACTGTTAACATTTTATCTGACTTTGGGAAAATAAACTTGTTTGATAACAGGGATTAGGAGGCAGCTGACAAATTAATTTAACTTCTTGAAGTATTTCAAGATTATGGAAGCTGACAGTTGCTTGAGACATGGGTGTATCGGATATAGGGGAGCTGTGCTGAGAATGTGGCAAAGGATGAGGTAAGCGCTCCCATATATGCAAAAGGATGTACTTATAGACAATCAAAATTTAAATTTTTGTTAAATATGTTAAACACCCAGAACTGAATGATGTGCAAACAAATCAGGGAAATAATCTTTGAAAGTTTTCCAAGTCCCTTCAAATGTTCTTTAATTATGTTCTTGACATTTTCGTCCAAAGTAAGATGAATTTCTACTGTGAAATAGCGAAGGGTATCGAAATACTGAATTTGACTGGAATTTAAACAGATTTCTAAAGCTTCAAAATTTTTAATAAACGATTCGATACGGTCTTCCACAGTACAAGAGATCAGTTCTGATGTGCTGTGTTGGTATATACTGGGCCTTTACTATATAATCGAAAGACAGTTGGATGTAAATGGATCTAGCATATGAAGCAGATTCTAAAAGAAAGCTGATCGATTTAAAGGATGATTATTTACAAAAGAGTATTCGCAAGAGAAAGTATCACTTATGAAAAGACTGTTTCTCCTGTAGTCCCACATGAATCAATTACAGTTTTATCAGTACTAGCAGCTTCACATGATACGGAAATCAGGTGATTTAATGTTCAAATTGCATTCCTTAATAGGAATTTGAAAGTAGTTTACAAAGAGCACCTAAAATGGTTTATCTTAGAGGACTCAAATTTTGTTTGCCATTTGAAGAAGAGTCTACGCAAGCTAAAACATCACTGCATTGCAGGAATCAAAACTTTGTATATTTTCTGACAGTGTCTGGATTTAAGCAACTGATGCAGACAAATGCATTTTCAGCGTATTAACAGATGATCTAGACACCTACCTCGCATTTTATGTGGACTACATCTAATCCATCTGCAAGTCTCCAGAAATACAGGAAAACTTTTGGTAACACTGAGTTCATCTTTTGAAGTTACTGTGCACAGTGGAAAATACTTCTGTGGAATGGAAATTGAACACAACCATTTGCAAAAGAAATCTATGTAAGTCAGCAAGAGTACATCAACTGCCTTCTTCAGAAGTTCAGAATGAAGTAAAGATAACCTCTATTGACAAGCAGACGATAGCTAAATGTTTACAGCAACTGTCTCACAGCCAGATGCCAGGTTCACTGTGAGCACATTGAGTAGGTTTTTATATATTCAAGGCCTTTAATACTGGCATACTGTTAAAAGAATTATGAAGTATCCATAGGGGACCAAGGATCCAGTTATACAATGCTGATACAACCAACTGGTGGTCTACTCTAATGCCAGTTTTGCTAGTGACAATGAAATTCATCCATCATCTGCAGGCTATGCGAGTTTGCTAGCAGCTGGGCCTGTGTCATGGTGTTTACATTGGCAGAAATTTGTAACCAGATCAACAATGAAGGTTGAATATTTGGTGGCTTGAGATGCCGCTAATGAAGTTCTTTGGTTGTGTAATTTACTCAGCGAAATTGGATTTTCAGTTAGAAATATCAACCACACTCTGTATTGATGACCAAGGTGCTATTTGCTTGATTAAAAATGGAGAACTCTAAAATGTACAAAAATATTAGATATTAAATACCATCACATATGTGAATACATTGAAAATAATAAGACTGAAGTTTGTTACATTTGTTCTCCTAAAGAACTGGCAGATTTGATTTTTTAGAAACCTCTATAATTAGAAACAAATTCATATCAAACAGGAATGCTCTGTTGACGATTAGGAGTATGACAGAGGGCACTTACATGCACTCATCCTAAGACATGTATCTTTGGTTGCCTTGTTGCATTGTTACAGTGTCACATTTGGTTTCTAATAAAGTGCAATTATGTTATTTAACTCTGAGCCTATTTCACTCTGTGATTTTTCTGCTAAACAAAATTACAGGTATCACATGATAGGCTTACCGTTTTAATACTACTATGTAGTATAACTAAGAGTATCGACTTGTTGCAGTTAACATTACTGCATAAGTGTGAATATTTTAAAGGTATTTATGAAATTTCAATGTGGAAATTGACTCTACTTACTCATTTCTTATGCAGTGTAAAAATGATCGATTAATATCAATACTAGGACCCTTCATTTTGGTTATAACAAAACTGCTTAATTTCATTCCTAAAAGTACCATGTTAAAATATTTTGAATACTATATAGATTATACTATTTGCAGTTTTTATAATGATTAACATTGATAAAATTAGTGTAATTTCTATATTATAAACGAAAAAACTTAACAGAAATTCAAGAGAACTTGAAGAGAGGCTATTTGAGCTGTAGTTTTAGGACCAAGTCCATTTTTAAATGGTAGCTTTTTCCTCAGACATTGATTAATTTTTTTGTAGAGTTGTTGCAATAAATACAGCAATTATTGGGCTACTAAATCTAATGGAAATTCTTACCGATAAGATTAAAATCTTTTATCTTGATTAGTAATCAAGGTTTTTTTGTTAGAAGTCAACTTTACTATTTACACTCAAACATAATTAGCGATTCTGTCATTAAACTGGTATATTTAGTATATTTAGTAATAATTATACTGAGTATATATATATACACTCAGTTCTCACCAAGTCACCATTTTGCATCTGAAGCTGCTGCATGACATTGACATGTTTGTAGACATAGTATTATATATATATAATTGGATAATTATTGTGTATGATTAGATTATGTAAGATAGATATAATAGGTGCATTACAACTTACTTTATGGACGATTCTTTAGCGGTGAATTATGCCATGTACATCCTTGCTCCTATGACTCCATGTAATGGTCATAAAATAAATTAGAAAACGTTCTTCGCTATTTTAGAAGTACATTACTTTAACGAACTTAACACTAGAAAGATTACATTCTTCTTTGAATCTTCTCTATTTCTTGTATATTTTCCAGCTCCCTCAGATTCCAGATTGATAAGCGATACTCCAGAATCGGTAGGATGAAGGTTTCGTAAGCTACCTACTTCTTGGGTGGACTACATGTCCTGAGGAGTTTTCCAATAAGTCTCAGTCTGCTATCTGCCTTACCTGCAATTGAGATCATGTGGTCACTCCATCTTAAATTGCTCCATACGCATACTCCCTGATATTTAACCTATGTGCCCACTTCTAGAGCTTGTACGTCATTCCCATACAATAATGGGTCTTTCAGCCTATTTATGTGCAGTACGTTTCATTTATTTGTGTTAAATGTCAGCTGACAGTCTCTGCACTAAGCATTTGTCTTCTGCAAGTCTTCCAGCATTCTGCTATAATTTTCTAGCTTGCAGCTTCTCTGTGTCATCTCTGCAGCACAACATGGGACCCCTACCATTGCCCATTTGTCATTTATGTATATAGTGAAATATAATGGTTCTGCATAGTTCCCATCATATAGGAAGGTGGCCCAATTTTACGCCATGCTGCACATCCTCCCTCCATTAATTGCCAGCAGCCAATAAGATTCATTCTCTCTCTGAGCAGATAGCTGCGAGTTACTACTAGACTACGAGAATCCCTCACCCTCGTACTGTGCTAAATGAAATGATCGTATGGCCTTGTTGGCCAGGAGGCCCCATTTGGGGGAGTTCGGTCACCGTATTGCAAGTCCTTTTTAGTTGACGCCACTTCGGTGACTTGCGAGTCAATGATGATGAAATTATGCTGAAGGACACACAACACCCAGTCATCTCATGCTGTGCTGTTGCCGTACTTCCGCGACCATGCAGTTTCATTCACAGAGCGACCGAATTATTCGTTCAAATGTTGATGTTATTTTATTCTAGCAATATAGCTGTGAATGTGTATGTGTAAATGTGTTAGCGCGATTTACTAATAAGTATGCTACCAGAGAGAAATTAACATGAAGTGGTTCAGAAGCAGGGGAGTAGATTAGGGGAGTAGATTTATTTACTGCATTTATAACTTTTCGAACGTGAATCTGAAAGTGGGGTTACTGTCTTTGACATTTTGAAGAGACATGAACGAACTGCAGAAACATGTGTCGGCAAGAGAACTGTACAGAGAATAGTGAACGAAAGTGTCACAGCTATAGAAAGTTCAAGAAAATTTTGTTTCGTATCGCCTGAAAAGCATCGAAAACGCAAGAAACCTTTAACACAAATTGATGGTTTTGACAACAGTGTTCTACGTAGTTCCGTGTTTGAAATGTATAAGTAGCGAATACCCGACATTACAAAAACTTGTTACAAGTACACATGAGAAAATTGGCTTCAAACATAGCGCTTCATCCATGCAAAGAATTTTAGAGGTGTAGGGCCTACGATACCACAGAAGGAAGTAGTTAAACAATGTATTACGTTGTTGAAACATGGGTGAATCTGAATCATTCCATGAGTAACTAATGGAAAATTATTGATGATACTGGCTGTTTTAAAGTTTCCTTAGACAAAGGTTCGCGGACGATTATTTTGCATGCTGCTCGTCTACTGCTTCTGTTCCTACGAATAAACTCGTACTTGCGTGTCAGTTAACAGCTGTGACTACCATTCGAAAATGAAATCCATCAGTTTCAAGAAATGGTTCACTGAGCAGTTCTTGCTATACCTTGCTTCGAAGTTGGTCATTGTAATTTGGCCTACCATGCCATTTATCATTCAACTGCTACATAAAAAACACCTAGCACAAACACTGGAAAAGCGGATGTTGTACTCTGGCTTACAAATAAAAATATTCTGCGCAGTACAAGTCAGACTCGTGCCAAATTCTTGTAGCTTGTTAATTATAAAATCATGTGACATTATGTACAAATATGGCTTTCTTGCATGTGAATGAGTTCACACAGTTTTGCATTTAGCCACGCCTCACTATCAGTATAATCTGATATAATTAATTTGGGCGCAAGTTAAAGAATATTTGGCGGAAAAATCCAAAACATTTAAGATAAACAGATCCTGAATCTCTTGTGCATGAGGCAATGGACGACATCCCTCCATCAATGAGAGCACACTGTGTGCTGCACACTGAAAAGCTTCAGAAAGAACCTTTTATTGAGAGATGAATATGGATATAAACCTTGAACCTATCAGCCTAAATTTACAATCGGATGGTACAGACACAGACTCAGAAATCAATGATGATGGTATTACGATATAGTCTTTGGAACAAAGCAAAGTACTAATATTTCTTGGTTTTAAAGACATGTGGATTAAAAAATGTGTTTGTCGACATATCAATTGGATACATAGGATATGACAACTTCCTAGCCCTTATTGATTAGAAATTTGTATTATATGAAGTATGCAAACTATTATGTTCAACATATTGCTCAAGAAGTTTATCTTTTCCCAGCGTCTTGTATGCTCTAAATTCGTCAAAAACTCTGGTAGTTCGACCGAGTAAACCAGTGCCAGTGCACAAATTGGAAAATGCCTTAAAATGACATGGAGGGTTACCTGTCGTGATATCCGCGGTTTTCGACGTTATAGGCCAACCGTATCTCAAGCTATTCACAGAAGTGGTTAATTGTTTACCTGTTCCATGGATCATAAAGTCGAACAAGTTAATTTACACTCATAATGCCCATTGACATAGAAGAATATGATAACATATTAACAATTATTTACGATAGTCTTTGCTACCAGTAATTGTTTTTTACACACTGTGATTTAACTACAGTCAAGCACAACAACGTGCACATATACACATTTTAAAAAGATATGGAATTAAAGCAGCTGTCAAGCAGTTATAATGTTTTCGGTTTGAGTTTGAAGGTAACTTTGTTATGTATTATATTTTAAGTTATAATACAGTCCAAATCGCAGTTAATGATAATTATTACAACCAGCTTCGATGATCTTGTCGTTAGCCAATGGTTATTTTGAGAAAAATTGTACTTGACGTCTTCACAATGCTGCAGCAGCCATTCTCATCTTCTGACGTCACAAGGACTACAGCTGTGATGCAACGTCAAGACGCGAAGTACAATTTCTCTCATGTAGACAATTGATCGAATTCCGTCTTCAAATGTATTATTCCCCTCATTTGTTGGAACGTATAACATGGTGAGTGAACCTGATTGTTGTTCTCTCCAACGCGGAATTGGTTTGCCCTCTCTCTGATGCCACTCATGTGCAGAGCTCGTCTTCTCTCCACTTCCCTATCACTCCATCTGTATGCGCCGAAGCACCTTCTTTCGTGACATGGGCTTGCACTCACTTGCAATATGCCTGTAGTTACTTTTACATGTGAAGATTTTTCTCCATTAAGAATGATATGCTGTATCTCTTTTGTTTGGAACTCTTCAATCCAGTCAGAAAGCTGGTCTGATATTCTGTACCCTCATGTTTTGTGCATTAGGTGGTAGTGTGGAACTGTATAGAAGGCTTTATGGAAGTCAGGGCATGTGACATCAACCTAGGTTCATGCACCTATTGCCTTCTGGGTCTCAAGGATCATTGTTTGAGGAATTCATGCAGATTGCGACAGAGGAGATTTCAGTCTCCTAAAACGTAATAATATGTGAGCTATAGAGGGGCATTAGGAATACAGTGCCTAATCTGGATAATTATGACGTTGAACACCCCTCTCACCCCTCATACCTTTCCAATTACCCCCAATTACCCCCAATTCCCCCTTCCTTCTGCCCTCCTCTCCCCCTCATCACATGTCCTCCCTCCCCCACTCCTTAGCCATGTCCCTTCCCCTTCCATCTTCTCTACCAAGCCACTCCCCTTCCTTGTAAATAGGACAATCAGAGCGTATCTAAGTCAGCACACATATTTAGCTCCCACAATACAAACTAGTATTTTACTCTCCAACCACATTTTTTCAGCTTTTTCGAAAACCATACTCCTTTCTTGCAAACAGGCCAGCCATAGAGCTCCCCTAATCACGGCTCAGCGTTTTACTGCCATATATTAGCCCGCAGACTCACAATTTGCAATATCTTCTCTAAGCCACGTAAATTTCTTCGAAACAGGAGAATCAGGGAGCTTCTTAGCCATTTGTGTTGGACATATTTAGGTCTCGCAATCGGAGCTCAGATGGAAGATGAAACAGGCAATCAGAGGACTTTCTGTGGTAAAGATGGGCGGGTCAAGACGTCATACTTGTCCAGTGATGATGGCAGTTGTGTAAGTGTCCGCCTTGTAGGTTCAAGTAGGCGTGATAGGTGTGGATCACAAGCAAAGCACTGAGATATTTAGCTCATACTATGTTGTGGAAGTTATTCGTGACGTTCTCATAAAACATCGTTGCATAAATAGTGTATTAGAGTTACATTTTCATTATAAATTTACAACCAATTCTTAAATTTTCATTTTCATAATGCATCTACAACATGTATGTTACAATTACATTATCATGAAGCGTATACAACAAATGTGTTAATTTTTCAGGGTGAGATATGAAATTATTTTCATCCAGTGGCGACGAAAATTGTGTAATTGTCTGGTGCTATGCACATTGGAGCAACAGGTCGACATGCATTCATGTGCAGCTCAGCTGACACTCGTTGGCAAGATAAGACAGACACACAGCAGCCAACTCACATTTAGACAAAGCACACATCTCCTGACACAACAAACAAAACCTGACAATTACCTTCTGTGATGGGTTTGTAGTACCATCTCTAGGTCTCTGTTTATAAGTTCTAACTTGCTTTGAAGTCGCATACAGTCTTTTGCTACCTATTCCTAGGTTCCTAAGCACACTGTGTGATAGGTGAAATCCCACATAATAATTTTGTGTACCGTTTCCATATGTTTCAGATTTGCAAATCGCACCTCTTGTGACAGTCTTTCAACTGATGGGGTGTTATCATATGTAATTTTCCATTCTGAATTTTAGCCTTTTACTTCATTTTCTGCAGCCATTCTTGTTCTCACAACTTAAACTTCAAGCAATAATTCCCACTTCCCAAAATTCCTATTCATTTCCATTGCCATGTACATTATTGCCCGCCATTTTTGCTGTTAACAAGAAAAGTAATAACTCTACCAGTTCCTTTTGATTATTTCAGTGGATGTAGTCGGTATGTACTGATGGTTCATTGGAGGCCGACTTCTAGTCTTTAATGTCATGTTCCCTCCACACTTGTACACTTCCAAGTCAATATGGATTGCATCAACTCTCAATGATGATACACTACTTCTGCCTATTGAATGCTTAACACACTTTTAGCGTATGTTGGAATTCACTATGCTACAAGGGAGATAAATTTATCTATAGGTTTTGGTAGCCCTGAAAATTTCACCATTATTTTGAATATCTTGTGCTGTGCAATGTTTTTAACTGTGTTTAGTTTCAAATGACAAATAATGTAATTCTCTTGTTTCTGAATGTCTCATATTGTGTATTATTAAATTATCTCCATCGACATGGACCAGCGAATCGAAAATAATCTGTACTCTTGTTTTTTGACCGAATCTGATGCTTTACATGTAGAGGATAGAAGGCAGAGCTGGCGCAGCCCACATTGCTGCCAGATTTCCCCTGACTTACTTTTCCCCACCGCTATTATGTCACACAGAATTGCCAGATTCCCCCTTCTCCCACCTCAAATCTATTCCAATGACCTATTTTCACTGGGCTTTACCCACCCCCTAGGAAGGAACTGGTGCAGGTTAAGTTTTCTCCCCATCTCTCTGACTTCAGAAAGCCCACTTGTGGAAAGTTTAAAATGGCATAAAATTTAAAAAGTCCTAACCTTACGTTGGAGCAAGAATGTTGTGGAAAATTCATCACACTTAATGTTTAAAAAACTGCCACTGCACCCAGTACATAAACAATTTTAAGGATGATTGGATGATACTGGCCCCCACCACCACTCTGAGTCAACATGGAAGGGAGTTCACCCATCTAGATAGTTTGTTTTACAGTTCTGCTGTTTGCCAATACTTATAAATTGGCCAACTTTGAGTTGAAACGCATTAACATCAGCAGAACACCTGACAGAGATCAAAGTTATAGCAGAAGTGGAGAATGCTTGTTGGGGTGCAAAGCTGCAGTTCACTGTGATTGAATGAGAGTGTTGATGGTGATGGAGTATTAACAGTTTCCTTGAATGATATCCATTGTCAATATGTTTGAGGACACTAACTTGAAGTTAATATTTAAAGAATCTACACAGTGCATTTATTTAAAACATTCAGGTGTTGTGATTGTGTGATATGGATCATCAGAGGCAGGCTCAATCTAAGGTGAGTATATTTTAAAGCACTCTTTAATGATGTCAAGTGTGTGTTGGAATATAAAAGTTTGCAAGGAAGTGGAGTTAGACAAGCATATAAGTGCATGTATGTTTATTATACCTAAGTCAGATAGTATTACTCCCATAAACAGAAATTCCAAACTATAAAGTTTATGGTTGGTATACCTGCATCTGTCATTGCTCCAATAGGCTTGAATTCCTATGTGATAGATTTAAGTCACATAAAAACGTTATTTGAAAAATATTATAGGATGGTGATTGGAGCTGACCTAGAGAAAAGTATAAAAATGTTTAACAACTCAGATTTATTTTCATGGTTAACAAGGTATAAAAATGTATATTTTTTCAGTTAACAATGTACAAAAATTATACGAAAATGTTTAAAAATAATGAATAACAGCTTTTACAATTTGCAGTATGTTTTATTTCCATCATACATAGTTTCCACGAATCGCAGCAGTTCAGTTGTGCTACATCAGAGAGTCTTAGCACTTCATACATTTTCAGTTGTTGCTACATCAGAGATGTATATATGAAAGATGAAATTTAGCAGTTGTTGCAGTGTTAGAAAGAGACTTAATAGTCCAGACTTTTTCTTACTTGGGAAATATGTGATAAGACTTAAAATTAAATTTTTTTCCCTTGACTGAATCAAAATGGTACAACAAGTAATTCACACATAGTGTGAAAAAAATTGCTTAATAATTTGCACACACATAGACATAGTGTGAAGATGACATGTTAACAATTCACATATACACATGGTGCCACAAACTCAATTAATAATCATACACATAAAAAGAATGTGGCTATCTCATGCACACACAGTATGTGATAGGTATACAATTTGCACATATGTACAATGCAGTATACATATATCTAACAGTTAGTTCATACATACATTAAGATAAACAGGCCATACTGTTCCACATAAATACACACATACATCTTTGTTATGTACAGGACATGTGTCCATTCTTACTCTCTCTCTTATTTCAATGAATAGCACAAGTACGGTAAGGTTTCAATTCTACCTCTAGAAATGACCCACTTGCCATCATGATGCTTCACTTGGATCTTCAGCTCCACCACTGTACAGATGACATATCTTCTACTCTGAAAATTTATCTGGCTCATCACACATTGAACATCATTTGTACCACCATACAGGAAAGCCACACAATCTTCAACTGTAAGAGACCATGTGGCTGTATGTTGCACACCTTTAGTACCTGATTCAGTATGGTATGCATACACTTACACCACAATATCTAAGCCACTCACTTCCTCTCCCATGAAGACAATAACCTTAGCATTTGCAGGCTTTATGCTGTAAGGGTTATTGGCTTCATATCCAGACATGTCACTGGCATCTCATATGGATCACAGCCCTATACACAAGAAATGGCGCTGTATGCATATAAAGACTCTATGGGTCACCAAAATAAATGTAATGAATGTAATGAAAACTGTACTACATGTGGAGCTTTGATAGGTCCAATACATACATACTGTGTAAACAGTTTTCACGAACGGTGTTTCAACCTTTACCCTCTCTAGATCCACAAATTCTTCATAGCAAATAGGAGAGCATTTAAATTTTGCCCTGATGATTCAATGATTGGCTTCACAACACTGCTCTGAACAACTGATTAATTTGGTACCATATTATTTCCTAGTTTTCCCATCATCTTAACAAGAATCAAATTAGTCTTTCTGTAAACACCATTATCAAAAGCACACATCATGGACGTATTTTTTTTTCAGTATCTAAATTTATTGTGAGGCGCTGGTCTCATCTTGACTTTGTCCTCACATCAAATCCACAAATCAGCGTAGAATCACAAAGTATGTAAACAATTCACTCTTGCATTCTGTTTTAAGTGAGAATGTGGAACTGAGTGATTATGAGATTCATTGGGTTTTATTCTGATTGCAACCTTCTTTAGCCTGTTTTCAGTACTATGTTTTTTCTACCTAACATCTCTGCATGTGGGAGCAGTGTCTGGAGCTACGTGTGGGGGCCTCTGAACTTGTGGTTCTGTTATGTCTGACACAGGTGGACCTTCATAACATCCTTTCAGCAGGCGACATTTGGGCAAGACACAAAGAGTCTGGCGCTTACTGGACCATGGCTAGACTGCTTATAGCTGAACCTATGGTTCCAGTTTCAGGGAGATACATTCTGCACAATAGAGTAACCACATGTAAAGGCAGGGAGAGGCGAATCATCCCTGTTAGCCAGAGCGAAAGATGAATTTGTGACTGAAGAGCTAACATTGTGCTGGAAGGCAGCGGGACACCACTCGCTAACCAAATAATATCGTCTCGTGAATACTCCATGAAAAACAGACTCAGATTCTTCCATGGGAACATAGGCTCTTAAAATTTCCCGTTGCTGTTTCCAACAATCTTACAAGCAGGGCAAACGACTGCCGTAGCGTGGAAATTGGGCCAGCTGCCAGAGACCATTCAGAGGTTGCTGACTGGTTGGTCCTCCGTTACCATTCTGGTGGGAGCCAAACGTTCATTGTAACTTGATGTTATTGGAAGAGCTTTCGGAGCTGCTGTATGATTGGCTGCATGGGAGAAATGTGAGCGCTGCTCCAAGTTTAGATGGGAAGCCAGATAAGTGAGAACTGGACAGTCTTGTCCCAAGATGGCAGCTGACTTGGCCTTTCGTGTTCTGAGTCTTAAAATTTTTCTTTCGGAAAAGCATCTGCTCTGACAGTGTGCGGAGTCTGCAAGCACCGCCACTGTACGGGCAATCTGTCCACACCTAATTCAACACTTCAGTAGAGCTCACAGATGCACAGTTGACCGCCACACACGCAATCCAGCGGTGGTAAGGAGGTATTGCAATGCGAGATATTGGTGCAGAAGAGAGGAATAGTTTGGAGATGGGTCTCTTTGTTAGAATAGTTAAATTCACGGCGTCTCCTCAAATCTACACTACTGGCCATTAAAATTGCTACACCAAGAAGAAATGCAGACGATAAACGGGTATTCGTTGGACAAATATATTATACTAAAACAGACATGTGATTAGATTTTCACGCAATTTGGGTGCATAGATCCTGAGAAATCAGTACCCAGAAAAACCACCTCTGGCCGTAATAACGGCCTTGATACTCCTGGACATTGAGTCAAACAGAGCTTGGATGGCGTGCACAGGTACAGCTGCCCATGCAGCTTCAACATGATACCACAGTTCATCAAGAGTAGTGACTGGTGTATTGTGACGAGCCAGTTGCTCGGCCATCATTGACCAGACGTTTTCAATTGGTGAGAGATCTGGAGAATGTGCTGGCCAAGGCAGCAGTCCAACATTTTCTGTATCCAGAAAGGCCTGTACAGGACCTGCGACACGCGGTCGTGCATTATCCTGCTGAAAACTAGGGTTTCACAGGGATCAAATGAAGGGTAGAGCCACGGGTCGTAACACATCTGAAAAGTCACGTCCACCGTTGAAAGCGCCGTCAATGCGAACAAGAGGTGACCGAGACGTGTAACCAATGGCACCCTATACCATCACGCTGGGTGATACGCCAGTATGGCGATGACGAATACACGCTTCCAATGTGCGTTCACCGCAATCTCGCCAAACACGGATTCGACCATCATGATGCTGTTAACAGAACCTGGATTCATCCAAAAAAAGTTTTGCCATTCGTGCACCCAGGTTTGTTGTCGAGTACACAATCGCAGGCGCTCCTGTCTGTGATATAGCGTCAAGGGTAACCGCAGCCATGGTCTCCGAGCTGATAGTCCATGCTGCTGCAAACGTCGTCGAACTGTTCGTGCAGATGGTTGTTGTTTTGCAAACGGCCCCATCTGGTGACTCAGGGATCGAGACGTGGCTGCACGATCCGTTACAGCCATGCGGATAAGATGCCTGTCATCTCGACTGCTAGTGATACGAGGCCGTTGGGATCCAGCACGGCATTCCGTATTACCCTCCTGAACCCCCCGTTTCCATATTCTGCTAACAGTCATTGGATCTCGACCAACGCGAGCAGCAATGTCGCGATACGATAAGCCGCAGTCGCGATAGGCTACAATCCGACCTTTATCAAAGTCGGAAACGTGATGGTACGCATTTCTTCTCCTTACACGAGGCATCACAGCAACGTTTCACCAGGCAACGCCGGTCAACTGCTGTTTATGTATGAGAACTCGGTTGGAAACTTTCCTTCTGTCAGCACGTTGTTGGTGTCGCCAACCTTGTGTGAATGCTCTGAAAAGCTAATCATTTGCATATCACAGCATCTTCTTCCTGTCGGTTAAATTTGGCGTCTGTAGCACGTCATCTTCGTGGTGCAGCAATTTTAATGGCCAGTAGTGTATACACTGTGCAACATCAGTGGCGCAGCAAGGGCAATCTTATTCTGTTTCTCTTTCTGTGAGGGTAATGGGTCGAATAATCACTCACGTTAATTAATGGTCGAGACAGCCAAGAAGTTATTGATGGTAGAGAAAGCTGTCTTTCTTTTCCATAACATCCCGATTTTGGGTTTTATCCTCTGTTATTTGTACTCAATCATCTATTCATAAACTCTAATGTAGCACTAGTTGTTTAGTTACGGATATTTGGATATTAATTGTCCTGTGACTTCAACTGGTGGCGACACTGTTTTCTTCTGTATTAATTCATTTTTGTTTCACTGTTAAATAATTAATTTCACTTATTGAATAAACTATGTCTTGCCAGATCTAGGAATTTCACTTAGTAGCAGGGAGGGGAATCTCTTTGTATTGATTGCAGTCGGTTCTTTCACTGTAAGCTGACGATTGTGGCCACAATCAAATCTCGTAGGATAGCAGGCATTCCCTTTAAGCACATCCCCCAGGGAACTCACAACTCTTTTTGTGAATACATGCTTGGCACACGTGGGGCCACTGTCCTTGGAGTATTCCTTCCTTGTCTGTACTGCGTGTCTATCCTCATGTTATTCTTTCTCCCCTCCCTTGGGGACCCTGTATTTTACGCAATAGGGAAACCGAAACTCGTGAAAGTATTGGAAGACTTAGCTGGATTTCATTTTTGTCTTTCTCTCCTTTCTTGTTCTCACTTCTCCTGTCCTTCCTCTGATTCGGCGTTTGAGATCTCCCTTTTCGTCTTTCTTCCTCCCTGAAGGCCAGCTCATGCGTTTGATACACAAAGGACGATTAGGTAATGTGTAATTCCCAGCACCTAGGTCGACAGATACGGCTCGCCCAGGGACGTGCGATTGCCTGATCTGTTCATCTGTTAGCATCCCAATTGCTGGTTGGTCCCTCCGTGTGTAGCTGAAGAGGTGTGACCTGATATGTGAAGAATCACCTAAGGCAGGTGTGCTCCCCTCTCTGGGAGCCCACAGAAGGAAGGAGCATGGCATCGGATTTGCTGGCAGTCATGGTTGATTCACTATAATGAGTATATCAAATCCTTCAGCGCTATCTCCTTGAAATAAAAGTGAATGGAATGAGACTGAAGACACGACAGATCTTCCGGCTACACCTAGCTGTCTCGTGGTATCACGTTATAACTTTTGTACAGTGAACCAGTTCGTCATTCAGAAAGAAGCCCACTAAAGTCCTGCACTCGCTTACACAATGGAATTTTGCTTGTTGAGACAAACAGTCCCTTTCAAGCCCAAAAACTGCTTAAAACTACGTTCCTCCACTGATACCTTTTTCGTGTAGAGGCCCATCGAACACAGACTTCTTTGCATGGTGTCATACACACCTGGCTGCTTGAGGGTATGACTGAGGGAAAAATACAAAAAAATGGTTCAAATGGCTATAAGCACTATGGGACTTAACATCTGAGGTCATCACTCCCCTAGACTTAGAACTAAGCAAAGACAACTAACATAAGAACATCACACACATCCATGCCCGAGGCAGGATTCGAACTTGCGACCGTAGCAGCCGTGTGGTTCCGGACTGAACCGCCTAGAACCGCTCGGCCACCGCGGCCGGCTGGAAAAATACAACACTATCTCTCTGATCAGGGTGTAACCACAGTCCATTGGGTTATGATGAGAGCTGATGCAGAATTAGTGTCTACCCACACCCTTTTCTTAACGTTTGATGGAAAGGAGCTCCCATTGAAGATTAAAGTGGGCTATAAAGTCATCAACATCAGGCCCTAAATACTATACCAGTGCGTTGCTACCAATGTCAACATTATAACCATACTTGAATATCTTGTAAAAATTCAGCTAAAAGTGTAACTTGTGGCAAGAATGTTCATGAGGGAGATTGCCCACCTCCTTCTCCCCACTGCATCAACTGCACTGGCAACCATGCCACTTCGTCCTGCTAATACCCTGTGTACTTCGATGAGCGAGCCTTTCAGGAGATCTGGGTGAACAAATAGGTGGCCCTCGACGTTGCTCGCAAAATGTTAGGTAGCCAAAAGCCTTGAATACCACTATCCAGCAGTTAGAGTACCGTTGTTGCTACGTCACAACCCACGAAAGATACGGCCACACAGACCTGTGACCTCTAGTTCAGTACTACGGTTGTGAAATCGCTTGTGCTAAGGTGACGTTCTCACCCCTCCACCCACTGCTGTTGCTCAACACACCAAAAAAAAACCTTCGCCCACACTGGTGAAGTCCAGAAGAGCAGATGTTTAAGAAGGAATTCTTCCATTCTGATTTTTTGTGCACCTCAAATTAGTAAACGTCTGGATCCACGTCTGACAAACTCAACGGTACTAACAAGTCGAACAAAGACAAAGTGCTTCCCCTTCTCTAACTCGGAGATCCTCTCCAACAGTGATACCATGCGAAACCTCCGTCTGGCCGACTTCCATTTCAATGGTGCGAATCACGAACTGGTTGTCCACCCTGGAGTCAGCTGACTGATCCAGGGAGGTTACTGGTACCTCTGATGAAATAATGGAACAGGATCCTCCTGCCTCAGAACCCTTTAGTAGTACGCAGCCGAAATCTAGCATTTAGCAGCCACTGAAATAATTGTCTCTTATAAGAGAAATATCTCCTGTTACCTAACATAACTGTTTTCCAAATGGAAACTTTGTGGAATCAGATCACGCTGTGCAGACTTACACAGCTGCTATTGCGATGGCAATGCCCAGTTGCTTTATGCCTCCAGGAAACGAAATTACGCCTTCAAGACCACTTTGACCTCTTATGCTTCACTCTAGTACGTTTCGACCTTCCTTCTGGAAAAGGAACTCGAGCTCATAGGGGAGCGATGACGCTCATTCAGGACGACATCGATAACCAAAACGTTTAAACATTTCACTGAACACCCAGCTACAAGCTGTTGCTGTCTGTCTTTCTCTCCTCATTTACATCTTTTCTCTTTGTAATGTCGGCATACCCCCCATCTGATCTCACCAGGGCAGACATATTGCAACTTACTGATCAGCTACCTCAACCCTTTTTGCGATTTGGCAACTTCAACACCCACCATCCCATTTGGGGCTCTCTGAGAACCTGTCTGAGAAGCTGTCTCCTCACAGATGTTCTCAACCAGCTTACTCTCATTTCTCTAAGCACTAATGAACCACATTTCACCACACTTTCTCGCACATGGATCTCTGATTCTGTAATGCACAGCTTGCCCTCCATCTAAAGTGGTCCGTCCTCTCATACACGTACTCGATGGGCCACCCCCCGTGTATAATTCGTCTGCTAACTCATGTCCCATTTGTGCACAAGACTAACTGGCAGCTTTCTAAAGTCAACTGTAGACTCTATTCTTCACTTTCAACTTTTTCAACTTTCGACGAACAACATTTCCACATAAGTGATGAGCAGGTAGAGTACCTTACGAATGTTGTCGTTATCGCTGCAGAATGTTCCATCCCTTGAATATCTTCCCTACTGTGACATGTACCAGTTTCCTGGAGGGCTGAGGAATGCTGCCACGCGGTTCGACCGCTGTGACGTGCTCTCTGTGTCTTTGAACGCCATTCTGTATTCGTTTTGGACAGTTGAGCGCGAAGTGTCGCATAATCAGAGAGAGCGAAAAAGCTATTTGGATCTCTTTTACTAATTCCTTAAACCGTTTGGAGTAACCTACGTCGGATTTCTGGAAACAAGATACACCTTCCGATTACTAGCCTGACTTAAGCGAACGATGGCATTGTTGACCCTATCGATATTTCCATCATCTTGGGTCGATGCTTTGCAAGCCCCCCCCCCCCCCCCCCCGACCCTCACCCTTTACAGTCCAGCCTTCCTACCTCGGAAACGAGCAGAGGAGGCCCAGGAGATTTCTTTCTTATTTCAGAATCGCGTACATGCTCTCAGCTCGTCACGATCCTCCGCCTCCAGAATTGTACGATATCTACGTTCAGATGTTGCAGCACCTACCTCTTGATGGCAAACACTCTCCTTCATATGTATAATTGCATCTGGACGGACGGCGCATTTCCCAGATGTTGGCATGAAGCCACTGTAATCCTCATGCCCAAGCCTTGTAAGGACAAACATCTTCCATTCAGCTACTACCAAGTTTTCCTCACCAGCAATGTCTGCCAGGTGATGGATCATAAGATCAATAGTTGACTGGTATGGTGGCCTGATGCTTGGGATCTATTAAGGAATGCACAGTGTGGATTCCATAACCATTGCTCTTCAGTTGATCATCTCGCCACCCTGTCAACCCATATTATGAACAATTTTCTGCAGAAATGCCAGACTGTAGCAGTGGTTTTTGCTTCGGAGCAGCTTTACGATACCTGCTGGAGGGTAGGCATCCTCCATACAATGCACATGTGGGACTTCCTAGGTTGCCTGCTCCATTTTATTCAGGAGTTTTTAAACGACCGGGTTTTCAAGGTACATGTGGATTTGGCTTTGTCGAACACTTTTATTCAGGAGCACAGGGAGCATCAGGACTCTGTGCTGAGCGTAGCCCTGCTTGCCATTGCAATTAATCCTATCATGGACTGTCTCCCGCCAGGTATCTCAGGCTCCATTTTCGTCAATAAGTTGCGATTTACTGCAGCTCTCGATAGACCTGTTTACTTGAGCGATAATTTCAGCGACGTCTCGACTGTCTTCACTCGTGGAGCATTGACAACAGCTTCCACTTTTCCACTGAAAAAACTGTCCGTCCGAACTTTCGGTGGCGTAAGGAGTTTCTTCCACTGTCCTCACATCTTGGTTCCATTGCTCTTCCATTTGTTGAAACCGTCAAATTCCTGGGGCTCATGCTCGACAGGAAACTCCGTTGGCCCTCCCACACATCTTATCTGGCAGCACGCTATACCCAATCCCTAAACATCCTATGTACTTTAAATGATAATTCATGAGGAACGGATCGGAAAATCTCCTTCATTTACACCATTATTTTGTCCAATCAAAAATGGACTATGGGTGTCTCATTTACTCACATGCACTACCGTCTATTTTACACCGTCTCAGCACAATCTGCTATCAAGGCATATTTTTGACCACTGGAGCTTTCTACATTATCACAGGTATGAGTCTTCATGCAGACACTGCCAAACTACCACTTTCATACCGATGTGATTTTTCTCCTTAGCAGATATCCATCTCGTCTGTCATCCTCATCCATCCATCCTATGCGCCCCTTTTTTTATGACGGCCTTGACTGTCAATAGCCGGCCGAAGTGGCCGTGCGGTTAAAGGCGCTGCAGTCTGGAACCGCAAGGCCGCTACGGTTGCAGGTTCGAATCCTGCCTCGGGCATGGATGTTTGTGATGTCCTTAGGTTAGTTAGGTTTAACTAGTTCTAAGTTCTAGGGGACTAATGACCTCAGCAGTTGAGTTCCATAGTGCTCAGAGCCATTTGAACCATTTTTTGAACTGTCAATATGAGGTAAAGGCAACTTCTTTGTTGGATCC
Organism: Schistocerca nitens; assembly: GCF_023898315.1. NCBI lineage: Eukaryota > Metazoa > Arthropoda > Insecta > Orthoptera > Acrididae > Schistocerca > Schistocerca nitens. Next base: position 209,766,089 of record NC_064617.1, on the reverse strand, counting down.
TGGAGTTCGCTTTCGTATACTGCTTAGGAAACTTAACCTTACTTTATCTGCCACCTTGCCGATGGGTGAAAGCCATTCACTGCCTTGGCTTCGTACAGAGGTCTGCATTCAACTTGGACTTAGTTCGCTTCCCAAGGCACTGCTCTAGATTCGACCTATTGATGCAGGTTTCTTGAGCTTCTGACTCAACCTGGAGACAACACCTCCATCTACACTGATGGCTCTAAGACCGACTGTGGTGTCGGATGTGTCTTTGTCATTGTAACAAACATTTTAGTTACCAGCTTCCAGAACAGTGTTCAATTTTTACTGCAGAGCTTTTCGCCCTCTATCAGGTCACCCAGTACATCCTGAAACGCAGGCTTCTCAATTGTGTATTATGTTCCAATTCACTGATTCACTTAGCGCTGTCCAGGGCCGCTGTGTACTATAAAATTACCACACCTTAGTACAAAGAATCCAAGAATGCGTCCACTCTCTCATAGACGACGGAGCCAACATGATGTTCATTTGGGTCCGTGGTCACGTCAGAGCGTCGGCGAATGAAGTAGCCGATGCTGCAGTCCGACTACCTAGGTCTTTAGCTATTCTGTTCCTTCAGATGAGCTCTGTGTGGCCACATATAGGAACATTGTGTTCCTCTGGCATCAACACCAGTCTTCTCTATATGGGATAAAACTCTGGGAAATTAAACACCTCCCCATGGCTTGGACCATTTCCTCTCACTCCTTTCGTCATGAGGAGGTACTTTTAGCTAGGCTGCGTATATGGGCACTGTCGTTTCCGTGACTGTCATTTGTGAAGTTTTACTTTTTATTCGTTGTAGTAGTATGACGAAGGAAATATAATTTTCAAGTATTTGAGCACCCTCCTTAAAGAGGAAGTGATCGGTTTTAGCTAGCCCTCTACTCCAGTCGATTTGGCTCTGAGTGTTATCGGCTTCAAAGTCATTCGGTAACTGTCCATTTAAAGTTAAGACACAGGAGCTTATGAACTCAGCTGCTTTGTGGCCTAAAGCAACAATACACAAACAGCCTTTACGCACAAAGTTGGTTTACCATAATGATTACTAGTTTCATTGAGATTCCCTGCAGCACTTGAACTGGTGCGCCAGGGAAAACAACAAGTTACCTTGTCAACTCAAAAAGCACTACAATGAATAATTTTTCAGTTAGACGACAATGACCCATAACATTTTTTGCTGATATTTGCTGATGGCAGCTTTACTGTAAAATTATTTATCTTTCTGGGTGGTAGATGGTAGCATGTTGGTGCGCTAAATCCAATAAAGTTCCTCTACAAAGTTTGAAGCTCAGAGAGGAACTATCTTGGAACATCTTCCCCACCATGCAATTTAAAATAATTATGACTCAAGTTGTACGAACATATAATCAGATATGCTGTCGCTTGTGGTATGTGTCACTTTGTGGAAGTTGCACTTTCTTGTGAGGCAATGGGTTCATAGGAAAGAGAAGTCATTCAAGGTCAGGATGAACTACGAAAGGTACTCGCTCCCTGTGTAGAAAGTTCTTGAACCTTAAGAGCTTTTTTGCATCTGTAGGTACCAAGTTCTGGATAGAGCAATCCTTCTGGTGCTCTATCAATAATTGTTGGTTTGTATAAAATTGATACAGACACTTGGAACAAATATACCGTTGTGCATTTTTATTTATGGTCAGTTGTGAGAAAATGAGGTTGACATGTTTTTAATCCAACAATAAAGTTGCCAAGTGTCATCAGAGATAAGTGATAAATCTGTCCTACAACAGTCTGATACATGCACTGGATATCTGTGACAAGTCGAACGTCAATATAGTATCAAGTATTTCTAGAGAAGCCAAAAAACAGTAGCAGATAAGTATCATGTAAGAGTAAAAATATATATTCCTATATATATAGTGAGAGAGGGACATGTTACTTACACATACACTTATCTACAACAAGGCCCCCAAGTCTTTTCGTAGAAATGGATCTGAGGTATGTGATGGACTCGGTGTCTGTGTCAAGTTTAACTGGACACAAACATCATTACCCAGTCAGGCGATAGGTCTGTGAGCTGATGGATGATGAGAATGGGCTCATCACATCATCATCATCTAGTATTTCTAGAAAAAACCACAATGGCCAATAAGTATCATGAAGGCATAACAAATACATACACAGCAGAATGAAAACTACTCCTGCCATACTACAAAAAAATCGAATATGTCCCGGGCACAGTTAGGGATGTAAAAGAAGGGAACTTGCTTTTCGACTTGTCTGGCAGCTTCAAAGACATTCGAATCAAAACATATTGACACAACCGTGCTTTTCTATTTGTAGTGTAAGTATTCATGTCACATAATAATGCATTGTGTCAAGTAAAGTAATATGATATACAGGGTGTGGTAGATAAGTAATGAGACTCAGTCTATAAAAACAAATTTATTGATCCAATTTGTACAAAACGTTAATATTCTTCAAAGTACTCGCCTTGGGCGTCGACACAACGTTGCCAGCGCGTTTTCCAGGCTTCATAGGCCCCACTGTAGTCCGTTTGAGTTATCCCAGTTAGTGCCTTCGTGACAGCACGTTGGATGTTCGGAATATCGTCGAAACGATGACCCTTCAGGCATCTTTTGACCTTCGGAAATAGGAAGAAATCAGGAGGACTCAAGTCAGGGCTGTATGGTGGCTGTGGCAAAACTTCAACTCCAATTCGGGTCAAGTAGGAGGTCACGAGGAACGCTGTGTGCGCCGGAGCGTTGTCGTGGTGGAGACGCCAGCGTTGAGCAAGGTCCTGTCGCTTCCGTTTGACGGCTCTGTGCAATCGCTGAAGGACTTCTTTGTAGAATTCGGCATTGACAGTCTTCCCCTGAGGGACAAACTCTTTGTGAATTAACCCCCGCTTGTCGAAAAACACAATCAGCATTGTCTTGACGCGGGACTTTGACATTCTTGCTTTCTTCGGCCGCGGGGATGCTGGTGTGTGCCACTCCGAGCTCTGGGCTTTCGTCTCCGGGTCGTACTGGAATGTCCACGATTCGTCGCCTGTTACTACGTTGTCTAAAAAGTGTGGATTATTTTCCAAATCATTCAACATCTCACGGCAAACGTCCACTCGTTGTTGCTTTTGTTCGGCGGTGAGCACTCGGGGAACCAATTTTGCGCAAACTTTCCTCATCATCAAATCTTGCGTAACAATTTGGTGAACCGTAAATTTATTCACGGAGACCTCATCGGCGATCATTTTGAGACTTAAACGACGGTCGGAGTCCAGGAGTTCTTTCACTTTGGCCACCGTTTCATCCACACGACTCGTTGAAGGGCGTCCAGATCGTTCCATGTCTTCAACGGATTCCCTCCCGTTTTTAAATTCATTAAACCACCGGAACACTTGAGCTCTTGATAGGGAGTCTTCTTTGTAGGCCTCCGTAATCATAGCAAAAGTTTCCGAAGCAGTTTTGCCCAAGCGAAAGCAAAATTTGATTGCATACCGCTGTTCTATCGAGCGATCCATCTTCAGCGTTTTCACAAGTGTCACGGGCACACAAACAACGTAATACGCGAAGCTCGACCCTCACTGCACCAGAGCTCCGACGCGACTGCGAACCGGTTCTATTGTTAGCTCAGATCCCCCACCACGTGACGTACAGGTGGAGACCGCCCTGCGAGCGACTGGGGCGCCGCGCGGCGGCCAGTCTCATTACTTATCTACCACACCCTGTATGTCATATTGTATCACATGACACATACCATCATGTCATCCAACATGGTATTTGTCATGTCCTGCCATATTAAACAACATCTCGTTAAAGTTTAGGATGTATGCATCCGCTCTCTGGGATACTTTGTATTATAGATGCGCACCCACTCTTGGTTACTTTCTATTGCAGATGCATCCAACTCTCTAGATGCACATACATTTGTGTCTATTTGTTATTACACACCTTACCATACATGTAACAGGGGGTGCGTTTTGAGAGAGAAATGGTTTCCCTGGGAAAAAAATCAACTCCCCAACCCACAAATAAAAGAAAAAGTTTTACTATCTGCAAAGGAACAAATCCACGCTTATAAATTTTGTTCCTTCAGGAAACTTTATTATCTATTGCATGTATGCTCCTCAGCCATATTATATTACATATTGTTTACTATGGCTGGCGGATCTTCTGGATTCTCTGCACAGGATCAGAGACTTCAGAATATAAATTGCAAGGTGCAGGTGTGCCAAAACCTTGCAGCTAAGAGAGCTCACTGCATTGTGGAAGTAGGGTTCACTTATAAGAAAAGCGTGAATATGTCAAAATGTTTTGATTTAAATGTCTTTGAAAAGCCAAATAAGTCGAAAAGCTAGTACCTCTTTTTTAAAACCCTAACGCTGCTATAAAAGGAACATTTTTCATTCTGGTTCCTAACCTTTATGTTAGCGTAATGTAGACATTAGATCGCCGCAACTTGGCAACCAATGTAGGGTTTTGTTGAATGGGGCGACATTATATATGTTTTTGGATTGTCTTTCGTACCATATTGCTTATACACCTTTCACATAACAACAAGACTACTATCAATTGGATTTATCTGTCTACCTTCTGACGAAATTTATAAGATTCACGTTAAACTATTTCCGTGCATTCAATACACGTAAGAATGAATTTTACGTGCAACATATATCGATGACGAATAAAGATTATTGCATGAAACAATTCGTTTTGACTTTATCCATTTATCTACGTTCGCGCGAAGTTTGAATTGATTCGTATAAATTTAAAGTATAAAAGCCGCGCGCTTCAGAAACCTTACAGAGAAATGTGTCCTATATTTAGCTTCACTTTAAACCTCTGTATCTCTACAAACAATAAAGAATATTGGATAAAAAAGTTGGTTTTGACTTCATCCATTTATCTACCTTCTTGCAAAATTTGAACTGATTAGTATACGTTTAAAGTATAGAAGTGATACACTTCAAAAATCTACCAGAAAAATGTGTATTTGCATGTTTTTGTACATAAAATCCGAATGAAACACATTCAAATGATGCCATTCGCTGAACATTAATTTCAGTCCAATTAAAATCTCTTACAAAAGGAATTAATTGATTTGCCAAATGCCAGGGCACCTCCTTAAATTTGTTTTTCAAACCTTGCTTAATATTCTGTAACGTAGCTACAGTAAGAAAGATGTTCGAACAGCTATACAAATGGCTGCTGGTCCAGGCTAAATAAAAAACTTTTTACTCCATGTTCATAGCTGAAAGAGGAACCGAGCACAGAGACCCCCCCCCACACACACAGACATACACCACACCCGAAAACCGGTATCCTGCACATGGCCTTTTCAGAGGAAGTGCTGTGACGATATATAGTGTGTGAGAGAGATATGTTATTCGCACTTACACATACAGCTGTCTGCTGTACCCCACAAGTTCTTGGGTGTGCATGGATTAGGCGTTGACAGTGGGCTGGGCCCCTTTGGTAGCAGCAAGTCATTAAACACTAAGGGAAGAGACAGAGAAAGAATGGATAAGCATCATGTAAATAACTTTTCTTAAACTGTGATGTCAGCCATACGACCACACCGCCACCTGAGAGATCGATGCGCCGGATACGATTCTCTCGATAAACGCAACAGAATAACAGCTGTGCTAGCCAAAGAGTACACAGCCAGTCGCAGTACTTATGCACGCAGAGAGGCGCCGTTGGGCCACTTCATGTGTAGCAGGAGTGTAGTGCAGTTGTGCCAATCTACAGTACGTAGCCACCCTCTGTGGTCATCCAGCGCCGATGTTAGTCATCGTCTGCAGCTCAGTCATTGCTGCCATCAAGTCCTTGTAGCGCAATTCCAAGTTAGTCTTCAAATTCACCGCATTCTACATTGAATATTACGAGAGATTAATTCGTCACTGCAAGATTTGTGACTTGTAAATTATGTCATTCTGCAGACTTTTAATCTAGCCACGTCTTCTATAATTGTCCACCAACAGATCATGGACTACAACAAAGTTAAGTAGTAAATACTTCCTTGTTTTTTACTCCTGCTAATTAATTGTTTTTCCTGTTGTAGCTACCAAGCAGTCTTGGCATAGTAGAACCCACGCTTCCACCTCCTTTGCTACCTCATATTTGCCACCTCATGTTGATGGTCTCAGTTATGGTGGAAGATCGAGAGCCATCATAAACATCAGCATTTGTAGTCTGATATGTACACATACGCCCATTATAGGTTATCTAGAATACTTTGAAAAATTTCGTGCATACCCCCACTTCTGGACCAACTATTTGTTCCCTTAAAAAGCATGCATCAGCCTCTTCCACTAACGAGGGCAACAGGGTACCATAATCACAGGTGCACACACACACACACACACACACACACACACACACACACACACACATACATACATACGCGCGCGCACACACACACACACAATTTTTCAGTCAGTCCTTACGTGGAATGCCACCAATTGTAGGCTAGCAGCAGCATTGAGATGCAGATGTCTTCAATGGCTACTGAAAACTTCTTCACCAGAGCTGCTGATGATTTTGCTGTTACAATGCTTCATTATGACGGCTGGTTGTACAATGGTGCAGACATGGCTGTGAGTCTGACTTAAATAATCTAGGCCATAGAAAGTGTGAAGAGTGTAAGCGTCACTTGCTCATACACAAGGTGTCACTGAGGTCAGATGCATGCTGAAAATATGTGTGGGGGTGCTGTCCCTGCAGACAACTGCTCACAGAAGGTAAGATGTAATCTATGACAATATACAAGACACTGGTTTAAAAAAAGTCGTCCATTGTAATAGTAGTTATACATTATCTTATGCACTCTCAGAAAATTCTGAAGCACGTTCTTCTTCAGAAAGTGTATTGGTGGACAGCTGTAAGATTTTAGGTTTTTGATTGCAGAGTTTCTGTAAATCTGACATATCCATTGAGTTTTCTCACCAGCACTGACACACACATTCGTTTCTATATAACCAAAAGTTCGCAGCCGTGTCATCATATCTTCATAAGGCACCCCAGGGTCATTCCAATATATTTCGAGATACTTATGTGCTAACCATAGCGCAATTTTATGACTCATGACACATTTTACATATTTGAACAGTTTCTGTGGTGCAATGTTTGTAGAGAATTTCATGATAAAACACCAACTATTTGTGAACGCAACAAATGCAGTATCGATAAATATAATTTTCTCGCTTGCATGAGATAAGCCTTGGCTGTTTATGACAATGTTTTGGCCGTGAGGTGCAATTGGGATGAAAGGAGAAAATATAAAAATGTACTAAATGAAGCAGGCAAAGGGGAATGCAAACGTCTCAAAAATGAGATTGACAGGAAGTGCAAAATTGATAAGCAGGGATAGTTAGAGAACAAATGTAAGGATGTCGAGGCTTATCTCACTAGGGGTAAGATAGACTCTGCCTACAGGAAAGTTAAAGTGACCTTTCGAGAAAAGAGAGCCACTTGTATGAATATCAAGAGCTCAGTTGGAAACCCAATTCTAAGCAAAGAAGGGAAAGCAGAAAGGTGGAAGGAGTATATAGAGGGTCTATACAAGGGCGATGTACTTGAGGACAATATTATGGAAATGGAAGAGGATGTAGATGAAGACGAAATGGGAGATAAGATACTGCGTGAAGAGTTTGACAGAGCACTGAAAGACCTGAGTCGAAACAAGGCCCCGGGAGTAGACAACATTCCATTAGAACTACTGACGGCCTTGGAAGAGCCAGTCATGATCAAACTCAACCATCTGGTGGCGAAATACCCCCAGCTTTCAGGAAGAATATAAGAATTCCAATCCCAAAGAAAGCAGGTGTTGACAGATGTTACCGAACTATCAGTTTAATAAGTCACAGCTGCAAAATACTAACGCGAATTCTTTACAGACGAATGGAAAAACTGGTAGAAGCCGACCTCGGGGAAGATTAGTTTGGATTCCGTAGAAATGTTGGAACACGCGAGGCAATACTGACCTCATGACTTATCTTAGAAAATATATTAATGAAAGGCAAACCTACGTTTCTAGCATTTGCAGACTTAGAGAAAACTTTTGACAATGTTGACTGGAATACTCTTTTTCAAATTCTGAAGGTGGCAGGGGTAAAATGCAGGGAGCGAAAGGCTATTTACAATTTGTACAGAATCCAGATGGCGGTTATGAGAGTCAGGGACATGAAAGGGAAGCAGTGGTTGGGAAGTGAGTGAGACAGGGTTGTAGCCTCTTCCCGATGTTTTCGATCTGTACATTGAGCAAGCGGTAAAGGAAAAAAAAGAAAAATTCGGAGTAGGTATTAAAATCCATGGAGAAGAAATAAAATTTTGAAGTTCGCCGATGACATTGTAATTCTGTCAGAGACAGCAAAGGACTTGGAAGAGTAGTTAAATGGATTGGACAGTGTCTTGAAAGGAGGATATAAGATGAACATCAACAGAAGCAAAACGAGGATAATGGAATGTACTCGAATTAAGTCGGGTGATGCTGAGGGAATTAGATTAGGAGGAGGAGGAGGAGATTAGTGTTTAACGTCCCGTCAACAACGAGGTCATTAGAGACGGAGCGCAAGCTCGGCCGAGGGAATAATGGGGAAGGAAATCGGCCGTGCCCTTTCAAAGGAACCATCCCGGCATTTGCCTGAAGCGATTTAGGGAAATCACGGAAAACCTAAATCAGGATGGCCGGAGACGGGATTGAACCGTCGTCCTCCCGAATGCGATAGATTAGGAAATGAGACACTTAAAGTAGTAAAGGAGTTTTGCTATTTGGGGAGCAAAATAACTGATGATGGTCGAAGTACAGAGGATATAAAATGTAAACTGGCAATGGCAAGGAAAGCGTTTCTGAAGAAGAGAAATTTGTTAACATAGAGTATAGATGTAAGTGTCAGTAAGTCGTTTCTGAAAGTATTTGTATGGAGCGTAGCCATGTATGGAAGTGAAACGTGGACGATAAATAGTTTAGACAAGAAGCTTCTATTATGTGGTGCTACAAAAGAATGCTGAAGATTAGATGGGTAGATCACATAACTAATGAGGAGGTATTGAATAGAATTGGGGAGAAGAGGAGTTTGTGGCACAACTTGACTAGAAAAAGGGATCGGTTGGTAGGACATGTTCTGAGGCATCAAGGGATCACCAATTTAGTATTGGAGGGCAGTGTGGAGGGTAAAAATCGTAGAGGGAGAGCAAGCGATGAATACACTAAGCAAATTCAGAAGGATGTAGGTTGCAGTAGATACTGGGAGATGAAGAAGCTTGCACAGGATAGAGTAGCGTGGAGAGCTACATGAAACCAGTCTCTGGACTGAAGACCACAACAACAACATATGGGCATGATGCCAATAAAAGATCCAAACTAGTTCAGAAGATATTTTCACTTTTAATTGTCTTTGGTTTCCGAAAAATGCGACGACGGAGCTCTTCTTTTGTATGCCGTTTCATCACTCTCCCTAACAAGACCCCAGCAGTAGTCACCCATCATCGAAGAGTTCCAATGGGTTTGGTAACGGTGTTCAATGGTAACAATGCCTTGGTGAAAGAGTTCACCATGCTCATCGCTTACGACGCCCAAATTATCCGGGAAGAAATCAAGGTGAGAATGTGAAAAGTGAATTTTAAGCGACATTCTGCACCCCATGTTCTTAGAGTTGTCCAACAGATCATTCACAATGGTAACATAGTTTTTGTCTTTTCTGTTACCCAAAAAAGCACTTCACAATTGCTTTAAAGGAAGACCAAGCAGCTAATTGGATATCTGTGAATTTGGAATCAAAGGTTGGATCTTTCAGAAATTTTCTTATTTGTGGTCCAACAAATATACCCTCTTTCAGCTTTGGCTCACTTAACTTGGGAAACTTTTCTTTTAAGTGACTGAAGGCCTCGCCTTCTTTATCCAGAGCTTTTACAAAGTTCTTGATAAGGCCCAACTTCATGTGAAGGGGAGGCAAAATGATTCTATCGTGCTCAACCAATGGGGTATTGTTCACATTTACGTTTCCAGGAACATATGACTTCCTTATAGGCCTTTCCTTAACTGTCCCAAAGGCAGAAAAAGCAGCAGTATTTCGTGAATCCAGCCTGTAAATCTGTAAGGAATGCAACAACATTTAAATCACAGCAAAGCTGCCATTCATGATCCTTATATTTGATTGCCTCTAGCAAAAAGCCATGGTTTCATAAGTTTCTTTCATATCTACTGCGTAGGCCAAAGGTACGAATGTAAATGCATTGCCATTATGCAGTAGTGGTGCTTTCAAGCTGGTTTTATTGGAGTCGCCACTCCTGTGGATTATGTTGTACACGTAGCTGCATCATTAAACCATTGAATCTCTACATACACACACTGAAGTCTGCGTATCGAAATACTGAGCGAAGGAAGCACCTCTTGATCTGAAACAGAAATTCTTGTCCCTGGAGCTAGAAGGTTCCGTTGTTGCGGTCTCGACCCCAAAAGGACACTTGCTGTTACGAAAGTTTTAGATCGCGAACCATTCGTTCAATTCCTTTTGATTAAAGAACTGAGGTGAAGTGTCATGATATTGAGGGCAGTACTCTTCTATATGTTCGATGCTTTCTGACTCATTTGACAAGGTGTCTGGTTCCGTGGCTTTCAAGTTACAGACAGGAACAGACAACCCCTCATCATGGGGCACAGGCAAATGCACTGAAGATACATTTGGTTATTTTATTTTACGTCTAGTTTTGCTTGAATGTCCCGAAGGATTTGTAAGAATGAAGTAACAGTCTGAATACTGGCCTCTAGGCTCACACCACACCATCGGAACAACGAATGGCATGGCTCGGCGTTTTCCTTGAAGTTGTTTAAGGTTGCAGTACAGGTTATTTAGGCAGTATGAGGTGCAAAACTTTCATCTTTATCACCAAATACAATTTGTATGCCTTCTTAACTAAATCAGTGATTGGTTTTCTTTGGGCTTTTGGAGTGAATTTCCCACATACATAACAAAAGTTGTAGGGGGGAGTAAGACATCAACGAGATTTACTAGTTGCCATTTTTCCTACAAGGGGAGGCCGCCAATTGTGAAATTCAGATTCGATTCATACTGCGCATAATAAAAGCTCATGGCCAGAGGTGTAAAGTGGCAAAGCACCAAGGTGCACTTCTCAGCCGTTGTCGAGAAAATCGACAGTTAGAAGAAACCGTTGCGGTGAAATACTCTCTACGATTAACAATGTCCTACAGCGCCGTGGCGCACCGGTAAGCGCTCGGGTTCGTAATCCGAAGGTCGCCGGATCGAATCTCACGCCATGCGACATATTTATTATTATTTTTTTGAAATTCTCTCTCTCTCTCTCTCTCTCTCTCTCTCTCTCTCTCTATATATATATATATATATATATATATATATATATATATATATATATATATAATAAAGAATTGCTTATGCATGTTGGTGAAGGCGGATCGCTCTCCGATTGTACCGCCTCCATTTTACCGTTTGTTTAACAGAGTGTACCAAAGCTCTCACGTCCGCACTGATTTTCGACGGTGTTATAAGTTGTGCTAGGGACCGCATCTACCTTCTTTCGAAGTTAGCAGGCAACTACGCTGTTATGCGGCGGCTCGTTTCGGCCCATTCAACCATCTGTCCTTCAAGTGTAACGAGCGATTAACGGAGTTTATATTTCATACCTGCCACAGCAAATTTGTGTTCGTGGGGTTTCTATTCTAATTCGAACGTTTGACTTACGCTATACGTATTCGTTTCGGAATATCGTTTCTACGTCTTCCGTTAACTATACGTGGTTAACATTATGAAGACAATTAATAACATTTGTGAAATACAACTTTGTTTGCGGAAAACATAATGATGTTCGAAGTCGCCAGTTTTTCCACGACAAACGACTTTCAACAACTTATTATATGCATAATTGTTGCAACCTGTTGCCGGGAATTTTATATATATATATATATATATATATATATATATATATATATATATATATATATATATATATATGTGTGTGTGTGTGTGTGTGTGTGTGTGTGTGTGTGTGTGTTTATACACACATTTGAATTACAAAAAAACAAATACTAAAAAAAAAGTTGCATGGCGCGAGATTCGATCCGCCGACCTTCGGATTACGAACCCGAGCGCTTACCGGTGCGCCACGACGCTCTAGGACATTGTTAATCGTAGAGAGTATTTCACCGCAACGGTTTCTTCTAACTGTTGATTTTCTCGACAACGGCTGAGAAGTGCATCTTGGTGCTTTGCCACATTACACCTCTGGCCATGAGCTTTTATTATGCGCAGTATGAATCGAATCTGAATTTCACAATTGGCGGCCTCCCCTTAGTGTATGTTTTAAACACAAAAAGTTTGCACTATCTTTCACGGGAAACACTGACTGAGGATCTTTCACACCGCTGTATTACCACACCAACCATTTACTGGCGATTTGTAGATCTTCTAGCTCTCCTCTGCAAATCAAAAACAAAAAATATCATGTCAGAAGAACAGCAAAATGCGAAATACTGATACGAAAAATAAAAAAACCTTTAAAAACTCAAAAATTGTATGTGCTAAAACATTTTGAAAGGTATATTCGGATTCTACACACCAAAATACATACTAGTTGATGTATCACATCCCAGATGCAAAATGGCTGTTGACTAGTATTATAAGTAATCTACTATCCCTCAAGGGGCATATGCCATCATCGCATCAAAATCGATGTCGTTTTTCCCGGTGAACGAATTTCTATTTATAGCAGTGTACAATAAAATTTTCATTATAATGTCTACAGATAAACAAAATATGTTCTACAGGAGCATACACAACACTGTTGTTTTTATTTAATAACGTGTTTCACCAGCTTGTGCAAGGTACCATCAGTGATTTTCATTTTTCTATCCTTTTCGTGTATCCTTGTGTTCTTCTATTGGTAACAGATGCACAGGGCACACAGTATAGGTCTTCAACTGATAGGTAACATTTACACATTTCGCTACACGTAACCTTTCCTGGAAACCTGTACTGAGTGCATCTACTACCTGCAGAACAACACAGGGATACATGAAAAAGGACAGAAAAACAAAAGTAAGTGGTAAATGTCTACTATATATTTGTAAATAGTCTGATTACTTAAATGAGCTGCTAAGAATCACTACAGATCTCCTAACAAACATGTAAACTAGCTGTTTCTGGCCACACGTTGCGGTGCCTCAGTCTGGGTAAATGGAAAATAAAGAAAACGGGAAGCACACGTTTCTAATGTGTATGGGTACTGGATATACGTCATAATCTCCTCCCCTCTATGGTTGTCCATCTTCTCCTCCCACTGTCTTTGTCTACCAAATCATCCTTTCTCTTCTCTGTCCACCCTCCACTCACTTCTCTCTCCATCTCCTCATGCCCCTTCTCTCCCCCTCTCTCTGTCGCTCACCCCTCCCCCTTACTACATCCATCTTCTCCTCACCTCCTCTATCCACCTCCTCATCTCCTCCTGCCCCCTCTCTCTGTCCATCTTCTCCTTTGAACTTCCTACGTCCATTTCCACTCACCCCTTCTCCATCTCGTTTTCCCCCTCCCCTCCTTTAACCTTGAGTTTTGCTTACTGTTACTGCAAAATCAAATTCTGTAGTAGTATTCTAATCATAAGCCAATAAGCCATAAATACAACTTTCCTGTTTGCTAACAACGTTTCACTATTATATATTTTACGTGTATATTTATACTGGGTGAACAAAAAGTCAGTATAAATTTGAAAACTGAATAAATCACGGAATAATGTAGATAGAGAGGTACAAATTGACACACATACTTGAAATGACATGGGATTTTATTAGAACCAAAAAAATACAAAAGTTCAAAAAATGTCCCACAGATGGCGCTTCATTTCATCAGAATAGCAATAATTAGCATAACCAAGTAAGACAAAGCAAAGATGATGTTCTTTACAGGAAATGCTCAATATGTCCACCATCATTCCTCAACAATAGCTGTAGTCGAGGAATAATGTTGTGAACAGCACTGTAAAGCATGTCCGGAGTTATGGCGAGGCATTGACGTCGGATGATGTCTTTCAGTATCCCTAGAGATGTCGGTCGATCACGATACACTTGCGACTTCAGGTAACCCCAAAGCCAATAATCGCACGGACTGAGATCTGGGGACCTGGGAGGCCAAATGACGAAAGTGGCGGCTGAGCACACGATCATCACCACACGACGCGCGCAAGAGATCTTTCACGCGTCTAGCAGTATGGGGTGGAGCGCAATCCTGCATAAACATCGTACGTTCCAGCAGCTGATTATCAGCCAGGCTGGGGGTGATGCGATTCTGTAACATATCGGCGTACCTCTCACCCTTCACGGTAGCAGTTTTGCTGTCCAGCGCCTTCTGTCGGACATTTTGTGAACTTTTTTTTTTTGTTCTGATAAAACCCCATGTCATTCATGTGTGTCAATTTTTACCTCTCTATCTACATTATTCCGCGGTTTATTAAGTTTTCAAATTTATATTGACTTTTTGATCACACGGTATATAATATATATTAAAAATGTATCTTCTCTGTCCGTCCGAATGTTCATTAGAGTATTGCGTAAAAGCTGAAAGTAAACCGCTCAAGAAATTTTCGAGATTGTTGTTAATTACGGTTTCCTTTATATATTACGTATTTACTTCTATATATAAAAAAATAAATATATAGAAAAACGCGCATATTCCAATGCTACGTTGTGTCAAAATTTCGAAGCAATCGGTGAATAACTTTCTTATGCTTACAGTACGCTGCCACACAGAAGGAACACACCGCCCGTGATCAGAGGAACCGTCATTGCTTAGCTCCATTTACTGTGGCAACGATACACTTCCGGACACATGTTCGTAGCACCTTTCTTCCTCCATTTCCAGTTAGGAGTCCGTCCCTGCAGTTTGTCGGTTTTACTAATGTTCACCCTGTATATAATACACAAAGGAGATACGTTGTTAACAAAAATTTCGTGTTTGATTTGTTCAAAACCTTAAACATCCGAAAGTTCTACACCGATTCCTTTGAAATTTTGTCACAACGTTTCATTCCAATACATGCATGTTATGTACTTATTATAGCACCAAATGGTATATAAAATTTACTATGTATGCAATATATATTTATACAGCATATAGTGTTCCTGTAGGTAAACATGCGTGTTCTAAGCGATTGCTTTGAAATTTTGTCACAACGTTGCATTCGGATACGTGTGTCTTATGTACCTAATACAGCGGCAATATATATATATATATATATATATATATATATATATATATATATATATATATATATATATGGTGTCCCAGCTATCTTGTCCACCCAAAATATCTCTGGAACAATAACAGCTATTGGAAAACGACTTTCACCGGTATCAATGTAGGGCTGGGGCCCATGAATGTACATATTTGGAAACATTCTAGAACGAAAGCATATGTGTTTTTTAACACAAACTTATGTTTTTTTAAATGGACCTCCTATATTTTTTCTTCAGCAATCCATAACATGACAAAGCACATACACAATGGCGTTGATTGCATCGCAATATTCCCATTACATCCCGAGATATTAAGACGCGAAGTTGACGCTTGAAACACCCGACATGCGCTTTTAGCGCACGTCCTGAGGCTCAGGCGTGAACCCCATGCTGCCCGTAATCGCGATGTGATTGACATGTGTAATCACACCTCCATACTTATCAAGAGGTCCGAAACGAATAACACCGTCTGCTGCCATCAACTCTCATAAGCACATAATGGTTTCCCTCTTGCACGTTTTACGTATCTACGTACACAATATGAACCAGTACCGATCGGTGTACACCCGTCAGGTTGTCTTATTTATCCTGCACACCCGAAATAAGCTTATCTAATGCGTTATATGACCCATTGTGCCTGTCGCGCAGGGCCTGGCTCTACCTAGTCAAGTGTCCAACGTAGTTCCCACTACTGCCACAGTTACCACTTCGCCTTGTTTATGATTTGCGACTCATGCAAACTCCTGTACTCCACCACCCTCCGAGCATCCCATTTGTTGTTGCTTTGGTGTGCAGTACACCGCTTGCCAGTGTAGTCGTGCATCAGAATAATCTAGTGACGGCACGGAGGTAGTACACATTGTGAATAAACATTGTGTTGTGGAACTTATACTGTATAGTATCATGTACACACATGAAGATATGGTAGAAATGCTGCTGATCTATGGAGAATGTACGTTGACGGGAAATACGTTATGAGATTGCTTGTTTGTTGATAGTACTGTTAGCGAACATTATGATTATTAAGTTAATATGTCTGTTTTCTATCCTACTCTACATACCTGTACTGTACCCTGTTCTAGGTGGACGAAATGCTGTTCAGGCAGAACGACTGTACAGAAGACGATTCCCTGACAAGCCATCGCCTTCGCGCCGGATGTTTGGTCGTCTCACATCTCGTCTACGTGAAACGGGGAGCTTAAATCCAAGACCTCGACATCGTCCTAGAACACGCACAGATGAACGTGCCGAAGTTGCTGCGCTCGCTACCATAGCTGTGAATCCTCAAATCGGCACACGTCAAATTGAACGTGAAGTTGGTGTGTCGAAATCAAGTGCACAGCGTATTCTTAAACGTCATAAATTTCATCCTTACCATGTTCATTTACACCAGGATCTTCATGGAAATGACTTCCGCAATAGGGTAACATTTTGTCGGTAGGCTCAGCAAAAACTTCTGACTAATCCAAATATTTTTGCAGATGTTCTCTTTACCGACGAGGCATCATTCTCCAACAAAGGAATTGTCAATATGAGGAATATGCATTATTGGTCCGCAAACAATCCAAAATGGCTGCGTCAGGTAGAGCATCAACGTCCGTGGAAAGTTAATGTTTGGTGTGGAATTATTGGAGATACCATTATCGGACCTTTCTTTATAAATGGCATCCAAAATGGCAGACAATACTCCAGATTTATACGACACAATCTTCCTGTTCTCTTGGACACCGTACCTCTGAACCGGAGAATGGTCATGTGGTATCACCATGACGGATGCCCTGCACATAACGCCTTACGAGCACGACGACTTCTGAACCGTAAGTTCCCTGGTAGGTGGATTGGACGAGGTGGCCCAGTTAGGTGGCCTGCCCGATCTCCGGACCTTACACCGCTGGATTATTTTCTTTGGGGAGCAGTGAAGGATGCTGTTTACCAACATGAACCAACAACACCAGAGGACATGAAGCAACGCATTATTGATGCTTGTACAGCCATCAAAGACGAAACAGTAACACGAAGTAGGGCATCCTTCATCCGCAGAGTGACCCTATGTATGCAAGCCAATGGGCATCACTTTGAGCATGAGATGTGAACGCTATGTTTAGTATGTAGTGCTGGTATCACAGTGGAAGTTTCTACAAAGGGCCATTTTACCCAGTGATGTTAAGAAACATTTGGTTGCAACAATTTGTCATATAACGCATTAGATAAACATAACATTGATAATTATGTGATAATAAAACTAATTGGTTAAACATGTATACATTCATCTTCTATGTCCTACCTGAACTTCCCAAATCAAAACATTTTTACCTAAACCATGGTAAAACTTTTAGTCCACTTGCTCGTTTCACTAAAACCATCAACATGAATTTTACTATTACGAGTGAATGATTAACTGTCACTTGCGCTAGATCTACAGTAAAGTAAATTTTTAACGTTGAACGGCATTACCTTTTTAGAAACGGATTAACGATAAGCGAAGTTAACTTTGTGACTAACGTTGCGGTACACAGATATGTTACAGAACCGCATCACCCCTAGCCTATGGGATAAATACCTGCTGGAATGTACGACGTTAATGCAGGATGGCAGCAGACCGTATTATTCGTTTCGGACCTCTTGATAAGTATGGAAGTGTGATTACGCATGTCAATCACATCACGATTACGGGCAGCATGGGGTTCACGCCTGAGCCTCAGGACGTGCGCTAAAAGCGCATGTCGGGTGTTTCAAGCGTCAACTTCGCGTCTTAATATCTCGGGATGTAATGGGAATATTGCGATGCAATCAACGCCATTGTGTATGTGCTTTGTCATGCTATGGATTGCTGAAAAAAAATATAGGAGGTCCATTTAAAAAAACATAAGTTTGTGTTAAAAAACACATATGCTTTCGTTCTAGAATGTTTCCAAATATGTACATTCATGGGCTCCAGCCCTACATTGATACCGGTGAAAGTCGTTTTCCAATAGCTGGGACACCATATATATATATATATATATATATATATATATATATATATATATATATATACTGTATGGCATTCTAGTAGGTATATAGAAATACGCGCGTATTCGAATGAAATGTTGCGACAAAATTTGAAAGCAATCGCTGAACAATTTCCGGAGATTTATGATTTTATAGATACGGACATTTATATTTTTATTTACGTAGCTTAAATAAATTTCTTTATGTTATAGACAACTGAAGATGCTTTGCATGAATAAGAGAAACATGTTTGGTTAGAAACGCCTCTTATCTAAAAGATAAAAATGATTGAAATACAAATGAGGAAGAATGGCTTCAAATATTGTTGTTGTTGTGGTCTTCCGTCCAGAGAATGGTTTGACGCAGCTCTCCATGCTACTCTATCCTGTACAAGCTTCCTCATCTCCCAGTACCTACTGCAACCTACATCCTTCTGAATCTGTTTAGTGTATTCATCTCTTGGTCTCTCTCTACGATTTTTACCCTCCACGCTGCCCTCCAGTACTAAATTGGAGATCCCTTGATGCCTCAGAATTGTGCCCTACCAACCGATCCCTTCTTCTAGTCAAGTTATGCCACAAATTTCTCTTCTCTCCAATTCTCGTCAATACCTCCTCATTAGTTATGTGATCTACCCATCTAATCGTCAGCATTCTTCTATAGCACCACATTTCTAAAACTTCTATTCTCTTCTTGTCTAAACTACTTATCGTCCACGTTTCACTCCCATACATGGCTACACTCCATATAAACACTTTCAGAAACGACTTACTGACATTTAAATCTATACTCGATGTTAACAAATTTCTCTTCTTCAGAAACGATTTCCTATCCATTGCCAGTCTACATTTTATATCCTCTCTACTTCGACCATCATTAGTTATTTTGCTCCCCAAGAAGCAAAACTCGTTTACTACTTTAAGCGTCTCATTTCCTAATCTAATTCCCGCAGCATCACCCGATTTAATTCGACCACATTCCATTATCCTCGTTTTACTTTTGTTGATGTTCATCTTATATCATCCTTTCAAGACACTGTCCATTCCGTTCAGCTGCTGTCTCTGACAGAATTACAATGTCATCAGCGAACCTCAAAGTTTTTATTTCTTCTCCGTGGATTTTAATTGCTACTCCAAATTTTTCTTTTGTTTCCCTTACTGCTTGTTCTTCAAATATTAATAATATTAATTTTTGTTTGTGTTAAGGTACAATTTCTCCTCTCTCATTTTTTGCTATTAATTATGAAACACCCTGTATAAATGATGTGAAACACTACAAGAGCTTACCACCCATCTTGGAATCTAATACTATAGCTATCTTCCTCTTTTTTATGGTCATGGTATTGATCCGTGTTTAACGAAAACTGCCCTTCATGTTTCCGAATGTAAATTCCGTAGAGATATCCCGATGACGAAATGTTGCATCAGTTGTGTAAGTCCATACTCCGGAGACGCTTTTGTGTTGTTTTTTTCAGATGTGGACCGTATCGGTATCGGCGAGCTGACGAGGGATTCCGAGTACGAGCAACTTCGCCAGGGCCTTGATTGGTCTTCTCGCCAGTCACGCTGACTCGTCTCTGCGCCAGTCATGCTGAGTCGTCTTCTCCGTATCGAGTGTTTTCTTACGGCACGTACGCACCTAGCGACAAAGTCGCGCGACTTTGTATTCGGACGGTCGCAAGACATATATCGCGACAGTCGCTACTCTACACACTACCCCAAAATCGAGAGGTGTCAGATCTGGCGACTGTGCTGGCCATGGAACTGGTCCACCTCTACCAGTCTATCGACTGGGATATGCGACGTTGAGGTGTGCCGGAGCCCCGTCGTGTTGCAGCCTAATGTCCATCCGAACATTTAGTGGCACACCATTCAGCAGGGTAGGCAAAACATCTCTAACAAATGCGAGGTAGATCGATCCCGTTCGTCTGTTTGGCAGTTTCGCGCTTCCACACATTCGGAATCAGTTGCACTACAGATATCTGAACGCGATGTCTCAAGAAACTGTACTCTGCGCGTTTAATTTGTGCCTTACTAATTTAATATATTAAAAAGAAAAAATAAATGTAGACGTTACTGGAGGAGAACTCTGTTTTCGGGAAATATTACTGTTGCTATGAATCTTCTCGAAAAATTACAACTACGTAGAAGATAGTATGGGTTTCAGAAAATTCTTGAGAATGAGCCCTGCCGATTTCTAAAACCTTCTACAGATTGTTGGGGAAAAGATTCCGAAAGATTCCGCTGTATTTAGCTAAATCTTTCCACACTTGGTCAGACTTGGCACTATCTGGTTTCTTGCCAGTTGTGTATCTAGCGCCAGCCTGATATGTGTACATTTAGAATTCCGAAACGAGCGGTCTCATGTATCATCCCAGAAAAAGAATCTCTACTATTTTTTCTGACAGTATACATAATTTTAAAAACGATTTTTTAAAGAAAATGTGACTTTATAAATGCAGAAGTGCTTTTACAAATATATCTGAAAAGGTCGCGCGCAAATGCCAAATGGGAAGGGGAAGGGGGGGGTCTAAGTGCTCGGTTCGTATTTGAGCTAGGAACATAGGGTAAAAAGTTTTTGGTTTAGCCTGGACCGGCGGCCATTTGTAAGATCATTCAAATACCTGTCCTACTGTAGCTACGTTACAGTACATTAAGCAAAGCTGGAACGACGAACCGGAGCTGACACCCAGGCAAGTTGTGCGAATCGAGTAATTTCTTTTGCAAAAGATTTTAACTGAGCTGAAATTAATGCTCGGCTAATGGCACCATTTGTGTGTGCACCGTTCGGATTTTAAGTGCGGAAACAGTCACCCTTAAATACTCCGGACTGGAATGAGGCTGATGGTTCAAATTTGATCCACCGGTGTATCGGACCTTGGTGTAAGATAATTTTAACCATTTGAAACAATCTTGCTTCGTTCGGAATTTAGATGCAAAAACACTTTTTTCTGGGAGGTTTTTGAAGCGCACCTCCTCTATTCTTTAAACTTCTACGAATCAATTCATTCTTTGGTCGAAGGTCTCTTGGACCTTTTCGAAGCGCGCCACATCTATACCTCAAACTTGCACGAATAGGTTCGAACTTTGCAGTATTATGCTGTGGGAGACATTGTCCTACGCTCGCGTGGGGACCTGTGATAGAAATCGAAGACACGCCGACAGCTGCGAACCAGCTACATCCCCTTACGGTTAATGTCTTCCCCGATTGCGATGTCATCTTTCAGCAGTATAATTGTCCTTGGTTTGGTGCCAGAACCGTGCTACAGTGGTTTGAGCCGCATTATAGTGAACTCACCTTTATGTCTCGCCGACAAAATTCGACTGATGTAAATCCTAGGGAAGCCATCTGTGTAGCTATCGGGCGCCATCACGGAGTACGCAAATCAGTAGCCCGTTATTTACGCGAATTAATGACCTGTGCGTGACATCCAATACCACATACCTCCACAGACCTACCAACAAACTGTCGGATCCCTGATACACAGAATCAGTGATGCAGTTCGTTCCATAGACGGACAAACAAGCTATTAAGCGTGTCATCACAAAGTTTTGGCACATAATTGTATATGTATCTAGAGAGTGGGATGCTTCTACAATAGGAGGAATCAGTAAGTGGGAGTGCATCTACAACAGGAAAATAAAAAAGCGCGAATATGTCAAGATGTCTTCCAGATGAGTCGAAAAGCTAGTTCCCTTCTGCTACATCCGTTACACTACCCAGGATATATTCACTTTTTCGAGCTAAGATTTTCATTCTGGTTACGTTTACTACTTAAATTTGTCCGACAATACCTGTACGGTTTGGTTATGGGTGCTCGCTGAATTTTGTTGCAACTGAGGGGAGTGCTTTTCGTCGGGAGTATGGCGCTCCCACATCTCGAAGCATTCTGCAGCGTGCTGCCAAATATGTCAATTCCAATTTTCGACAGTTGGTCACTTTGTGACTGAACTGTGTATATTCAGGTACATGATCCTTGTAACCCTCTTTTCCGCAAAAATAAAAAAGGGCACTTGACGCACAAAACACCAGGAGCTTTGGAGAGTATCTCTCGTATGTGGCTGTTGTGTCCCCAGCATTCTTACAATGTAGCAGTTCACTCGTCCACTTAAATGGAACGTAGACATGTCACTGATACTTATGTGTGAAAGAAATTGTGGTCTTCTGTCTCTACGCCCAGAATAATTTCGTAAAAGTCTACAAGATACTATTTATTTCCATCATGAAGGGATTATAGCAACTGAATTCTGTACGGTTTTAAACAGAAACTTCACCGTAAAATACGTCAGACAGACTTAAGCGGAATGGCTAACTGTCGGCTGGCACGACGAGTTTACATCTGGCGATTGCGAGCAGAACTGTATTGAATGGGCTCTTCGACTGAAATGAGCACACCGGGACGACCTGCGGATTTCAACGATCTTTCAGAAGCCTGACTTGCCATCTTTTGCAGCACGCTGCAGAATGCTTTGACATGTGAGAGCACCGGACTACCGACGAAAAGCACGCAACAAAAGTCAGTGAGCACTCATAATCAAATTCTACAGGTATTGTTAGATAAATTTACATAACAAACATAACCGGAATTAAAATCGGAGCACAAAAAAATTAATATGTCCTGGGTAGAGTTAGGGATATAAGAGAAGGGAACCAGCTTTTCGACTTAGCTGGCAGCTTCAGAGACATCTTGACATATTCGCGCATTTGTACTTGTTAGTATTATTACCAGCTGTACCAGTATGAAATGAGCGTTTTTTTGTGAACTAATTTTGAACTGAAAAGTAAAAGCATTTTATTCAAAGTACTGACCATTGGTTTCTAAACATTTTGACCACCTTTCTGGCAATTTGTGGACACCACGCCAATAGAAATGTTCGTCTTTTGAAGCAAACCAATCAGACACCTAATTTTCGACTTCTTCGTAGGAATCGAAGTGTTCCTCAGTCAATGCGTGTCCCATTGATGAAAACAAATGGTAGTCGGAAGGGGCCAAGTCTGGTGAATACGGCGGATGGGGTAGCAGCTCCCAGCCAAGTGCTTTGATTGTATCCTGAACCAGTTTTGCTTTGTGTGCAGGTGCATTGTCGTGTAAAAAAATTGCTTTGCCATGTCTTCTGGCCCATACTGGTCTTTTTTCGATCAATGCATTTCAAATTGATCATTTGTTGTCTGTAGCGATTAGTATTCACAGTTTCACCGGGTTTTAGAAGCTCATGATACACCACACCTTTCTGATCCCACCAAACACAGTGCATTGTCTTCTTGCCGAATCGATCTGGTTTTGCAGTCGATGTTGATGGTTGTCCCGGATTAACCCATGTTTTTTCCCGTTTAGGATTCTTAAAATAAATCCAGTTTTCATCGCCAGTAACAATTCGATGCAAAATTGATTTTCTTTTTCATGTCTTTGAAGCAAAATTTGACAAATGTTTTTTCGGTTTTCCATCTGTCTTTCATTCAATTCATGTGGCACCCATTTTCCACACTTTTGGATCTTTACCATAGCTTTCAAACGCTCAAAAATTTTTTGTTGTGCAACATTTAGCATTGCTGCCATTTGATTCTGACTCAAAGTATCATCTTCATCCAATATTGCTTGCAATTCGGCGTCTTCGAACTTTTTTGA
This sequence comes from Schistocerca nitens, assembly GCF_023898315.1. Taxonomy (NCBI): domain Eukaryota; kingdom Metazoa; phylum Arthropoda; class Insecta; order Orthoptera; family Acrididae; genus Schistocerca; species Schistocerca nitens. The sequence goes on along the minus strand of NC_064617.1, from coordinate 209,742,232 downwards.
TGGTCTTCCACGTTCTTCATTTCTTACATCAAAATCATTATTTCTGAACCGTTGAAACCATCTTTTGCATGTTGCTTCTGATAGAGCATGGTCACCATATGCCTCGACAAGCATTCGATGCGACTCTGCAGCACTTTTTTTCAAATGAAAACAAAAAATTAATGCTTTCCGCAAATCATCACCTTCTGGTACAAAATTCGACATTGTTAACACGATGAAAACATACGATGTTGTTTGTTCCATGACTTGATGTATACTAAATGTCTTTGACAGATGTCATACCAATCAAACAAAAAAAAAAAAAAAATTAAGGCTCGTTCACAACAAATGTTCCATATCGACACATTTGTATTTTAACGCTCATTTCATACCGGCACACCTTTTATGTCAAGTAAAGTAACATGATACATGATTTCGTGACGTATGCCATGACTCATGCCATCATGCCATCCAACATGACATTTATCACTTAGTGCAGTATGGCCCATACGCAGACACTGTTGCTGGCCCCTAGGTTCATCTGGGTCGTCAGTTGCTCAACACTTAATGTGACTGGGCTGTGTGTTTAGATATCAGGAATATTTTCACAGTTGTGGGAACACGCCGGAAACTTCGTTTTTCAGCTGTGCGGAACACCAGCACGTTAGCGTCTGGATGCAACAACATTTCTTAACAAAGGGCTGGCGCAACCATGGATCAGCCGTAAGGGGCGTACGGACCTCGAACTAGAACATTGACCTCGAAGGTCATCTGATTTGAAGACATGTGATTTTTTGTAGAGAAACAGTCCATGTGCGTCCCCTTCCAAAATGTTTGGGAGAACTGCGATGAAGCTTAGCAACAGCAGCAATGAATTAAAATTTTACAGTTACTAAGACACTTCGACGCTCGCAGTTGGAGTTGAAGGAAGGGAGATTGGATTTAACGTTACATCGACATCGAGGTCATTACAGACGGTGCACAAGCTCAGATTGTGTCAAGAAGGAAATCGGCCGTGCCATTTCAAAGGGACCCTCCCTGTATTTGCCCGGAGCGATTTAGGTAAATCACGGAAAACCTAAATTCGGATGGCCGGACGCGGGTTTGAACCGCCGTCCTCCCAACTGCTAGTCAAGTGTGCTAATCATTGCGCCATCTCGCTCGATAAGACACTAGTTACAGCGCTCCTAGCGGCGACCCACGCTACTTCAGGCACCATGTTTTTATTTATTCAAAACATTACGACAACGCAGTCTGGTGTTTATATTCGACGCTTAGGTGTTCTGTTATTAGCGAAATATTCCATTTCTCTGGATGATCTTAGTAACAAAATATGAATGAAACATGCGTGCAGTGTCTTCAGCATTCACCAGCACAAATCAAAGCGATGAACGACAAATATTTCACATTACAAACCAGTATATTAGTGTAAATAAAATACGACACACTTCTTTATTAAAATTTTTATTAGTCCGTAACTGATGGGAACTGGAATTGTGCTGAAGACAAATGCAGGTAAGTAATTTGATTTTCAGTAATTATAGATTTCCTTCAAAAGACAAGGAGATACAAAATGATGAGTTATAAATGTGAAACAAGACAACTGATTTCCTACTACAGCCAGTCCGCTCTTTTGGAGATAAAAAATATACGTGTCAAACAAATGACCAGAAGCCCCTTTTGTCCAAGGCACGAATAATTAACTTTAACTTTCCACTACATTTACAAACAAAAAGATAAAATTCCATGACCACTACTCAGAAAGCGAGCTTTCGTCAGTTTGTATGATTATTCTACTAGTGAGCCAGCATTAGCATACAATAAGTCTATAATTTAAATTTATTTCATGTTATTATCACATTGATAATTTTGTATATAATATTATGGTGGAATTTTATTCTTTGTGTACTTAGTGCATTTGTTTATGATGACCACAGTTACTGCCATCGAAGTCCAAAAAAGCTGAAAGTGCAATGTGGTAAGAGTACAAAGAGGGAATGTTCTACAGAAGAAGGATAATGCAGTTAGAGATTTTAGTTGCAGATGTGACAAAAAGATAACGTAATATAGTTTATGATTTATTAAATAGTGAAAATGTAACGGATCTGCTGAAAGACTTCAGGCTAGCTGTAAAGTATCACAATATTATCAGCAAGTAAATAAATTTGTTCTGACTTTTCATTTTTATTCAGCTAAGGGTACTTACGAGAGCTTATGTAATTGCCGCACTCAAGAGTTCTTCACTGCATTTGGTGAGAAGTTCATTATTTAAAACAGTTACAATCTTTTTGCAGCAGCTGAATTTGGAAAAGAAACCCATTACGTAAAAGCATTATTTTATCGGCAGTATAAATCATTCACAAAAATCTAAAGATTTTGAGCAGAGAGGTGAAGCTGTAAAACAACTATAGGCCTATACCAAGCTTACTGTATTTAAACGTCGGTGAAAACTTTGCAGAAACGGAATGTCAGTGAAGACACTGTGAAAATCAAGTGGAAATGAAAATATTGTAAAAATGAAATGTTAATAAATTATTTTATGGTCTTATAAGTCACTATTATTGTTATTATTATTGATAATGATGATGAGGTCCCACACTCCGAAGAGCGTAGGGGACGATGCGGGAGGCCCGCACCGCCTACTAGGCAAAGTCCTACCGGAGGTGGTTTGCCATTGCCTTCCTCCGGTTATTATTATTATATTATTATAATTATTGAATAACTTGTTATTAATTATTTGCGATACATAATTTGCCCAAATAGCGTAATTTTGACCTTTTTAAAGTATTTTAGTCCATGGTGGATTGGTTTTTGAGGCTATGACTCCAAACTAAAAACACAAACGAAAAATACAGAACTTCTGCTTCAGTCGTCGTTTCTGACAGCTAACCAGAACGTGTCTCGAAGTTTACTCTACAATCCTCAGGCGGTACGTGTTCAAATTGCATTGATTTACGTTCACTTTGTGAGCAACAAATGACGTTATCGTGCGTGGACTAATATGAATCGCCTTGCAAATTTATCTGCATCTAGAGCTTTATCCGTATCTGGACTAAAACCTTACTTGTTGTTGCCAGTGTACACAGAAATCACCCCTGTTTACTATTTTTGGTGAAAAAATAGCCTAGCACGACCAGTTTCAAGTTAATCAAAGGCAATTGCAAGAGGGCGTGACAAAGGAGAGGACGCTCCCAACTACAGAAAAAATGGCGGACGGAACTTCTGGCCGGCCGGTGTGGCCGAGCGGTTCTAGGCACTTCAGTCTGGAACCGCGCGACCGATACGGTCGCAGGTTCGAATCCTGCCTCGGGCATGGATGTATGTGATGTCCTTAGGTTAGTTAGGTTTAAGTAGTTCTAAGTTCTAGGGGACTGATGACCTCAGATGTTGTCCCATAGTGCTCAGAGCCATTTGAACCATTTGAACTTCTGTTTGCTTCATTCTTGGCGGACGTGAACTGATCAGTCAGAATATTATGACCAGCAACTTAATAGTCGGTATGTCCGTCTTCGGCAAGGATAACAGCGGCGACGCGTCGTGGTATGGAAGCAACGAGCCTTGGTAGGTCCCTGGAGGGATTTGAAATAACACCTGTACACACAAGTCACCTAATTCCCGTAAATTCCTGGGAAGGGAACGTTGAGTTCTGACGCCGCTTTCAATAACATCCCAGATGTGTTCGAACGGGTTCAGATCTGGCGAGTTGCGGGGACAGCACATCAATTGTAACTCGCCATTGTATTTCTCGAAACTCTCCATCACAGTCCTGACCTTGTGACAAGGCTCATTATTTTGCTGAAAAAATACCACGGCCATTGGGGGACCTGATCGTCATGAAGGGCCGGCCGCTGTGGCTGAGCGATTCTAGGCGCTTCAGTCCGGAAACGCGCTGCTGCTACGATCACAGATTCGAATCCTGCCTCGGGCATGGATGTGTGTGATGTCTTTAGGTTAGTTAGGTTTAAGTAGTTCTAAGTCTAGGGGACATGAAATGGTTCAAATGGCTCTGAGCACTATGGGACTTAACATCTGAGGTCATCAGTCCCCTAGAACCGCTCGGCCACACCGGCCGGTGGGACTCATGACCTCAGATTTTAAGTCCCATAGTGCTTAGAGCCATTTGAACCATTTTTCGTCATGGAGAGGTGTACGTGGTCTGCAACCAGTGTACGATACTCCTTGGCTGTGATGGTGTGTTGCACGAGCTCCACTGGCCCACTGGATGCACACGTTAATGTTCCCCAGGACATAATGTGGCCGCCACCAGCTTTTCTCCGTCCCGCCATACAGGTAGCGAGGAGCTGTTCCTCTGAAAGACGAATGATTCACGTCTTTCCATTGGCATGATGAAAAAGGTATCGCAATTCATCAGACCATGAAAAGCTCTTCTACTGCGCCAGCACCAAGTGCCGATAGTCACGTGCTCATTTCAAGTGTAGTTGTCGATGTCGTGGTGTTAACATTGGTACACGCATGGGTTGTCGGCTGCGAAGGCCCATAGTTAGGAGTGTTCTGTGCACTGTGTGTTAACACATACTCGTGCTTTGCCCAACATTGAAGTCTGATATTAGTTCAGCCACCGTTCGCCGCCTGGTCTGTTTTATCAGTCTGTCCAGCCTACGACGTCCGACATCTGTAATGAGGGATGGCCGCCCAACCCCACAAAGTCTGGACGTGGTTTCACCTTGGTTTCGCCACATGTTGAAGACACTCACCACAGCACTCCTCAAACACCCGAGAAGTCGTGATGTTTTCGAAATACTCGTACCGAGCCTCCAGGCCATCCGCCCTCGGTCTAACTCAGATAGATCCAACGTCTTCTCCACTCTACACACGTGCAGCTCGTTCACTGATAATACATGCACCGCGCGTGTGTCTGACTAAAGTGCGCGTCATTTATGTTGGCGGCCGAGTTTAGGTTCGTTCTGCGCATCTGACGTCAAAAAATACAGTCAGCCAATGAACAGAGAACGACGTTGCCAGATCTTGACTGCAGAGCAGAGCACGGACGAGTGTCTTCAGTTTTAGAAACGTTCAGTCATAAATAAAGTAATAGAACAAAAGCAATGTCTTGATAGCAGACTTTGCTTTTTGAAAGTTTGGAAAAACCATTCTTTATACCAATTGCTTCATTTTCTATTAATTAATTAAACCAAACAAGCAATAAGACTCCTAATTCAGGCGATAGCAAGGAAAGGTGTTTGTATCAATTTCACGAACCGCTTTTTCACAATAAGCAACAGCGGTAATTGTTTATTTCCTATTGTACTTCGACAAAGTGCGAGTAATTCATAGGCATACCAACAGTGTTTGTCAGAATTTTGCGTGACCTATTAAGAGTCCTTATGGAGAGCCATTGCACGATGAGCTGTGCTAGCGTAACGGTTAAGGCGTTGGGTTAAAGAATGAAAGGTAATAAGTTCAAACGTGTGATGCTAAATATTTTCTTTATTTAAAAACAATATCAAAGTGTCTTACTTCACGAATTTTATTCGTTTGAATGCAATTTTTTGAAATTTCTAGTGCTTTGTCTCTTCATTAACCGTTTCGCTGCTGCAGTCACGTGCTCCCCGCATTCCGCGCTGTGCGCGATTTTGTCATCACTGCACTGCTCGCCTGTGCAGACACATGGTGTTCCCACTGCTTTGACACACGTATCATTCGATTTCACAGAAACTATTTGGCCCAAAAAATAGATTTTTACACATCTTCTTGACTGATACCTTCCCCCCATCAATGACTTAATTTTGTTTCGATGTTCAACCCAGTTATTGTGCAGCATTAAATGTAGCAAACCATTGCACGAAATTTTGAAGAGTTTGCAGAGGTAAAAGTCCATAGCGTATACTTTCCGTATCGTCGATTTTAGTTGCCACAATGTTGAGAATGAAATGTGGACAAGGTACCTAAATTTCATATAAAATTTACTGTATAACAATATCTCATTTAATTTAAGTGCCACATAGGTGTCGTATCTAATATGGAGAATTATTCCGTCTTTCGCGACTGTAATAAAAGTTTTATTTACACCGGGCGCATTTGGCTTTATTTTAAAGCACTTCAATCAGTCAAAGGAAGGGAGGGGGGGGGGAGGTATCAGTCAAGAAGATGTGTAAAAATCTAATTTTTGGGCCAAATAGTTTTTGTGGAATCGAATGATAAGTGTGTCAAAGCAGTCGGAAACACCATGTGTCAGCACAGGCGAGCAGTGCAGTGACAAAATCGCGCACAGCGCGGAATGCGGGGAGCACGTCTCTGTAGCAGCGAAAGGGTTAATGCGGCCGTGGTGGCTTTACTTCATAAACTGCGCGCTCCCCCCTAAACGTAAGCTTGCGAACTATACTATACTATGGAGCTGCTTCTCTTGGCGCGTGCGTCGTGTGCAACTGGCAACGCAGCAATCTCCCGCGTCTGGGCGGGCATGCGCGAGCCGCCAAGATAAAAGAATTCAACTATAGCAGTAATTCCTCGCCAGGTGACGCTGCTAGCGCCTGGATGGGTTTATATCGATAATAAGTCGGTGATGACAATGTTGTGGCTGATCGGAGTATAACCAAACCATGAAATTTTAACTCGTTGAACAGCAGTGAATACAGTTAAAAAGCATGGGACGTAAGGAAGCCCGCCCGGTTAGCCGAGTTGTCTAACGCACTGCTTTCGGGACTGGGAGGGAGCGCCTAGTCCCTGTCACGAATCCGCCTGGCGGAATTGTGTCGAGGTCTGGTGAACCGGCCAGTCTGTGGATGGTTTTTAGGCGGTTTTCCATCTGCCTCGGCGAATGCGGGCTGGTTCCCCATATTCCGCCTCAGCTAATGTCGGCCACTGCTGCGCAAACAAGTTCTCCACGTACGTGTACCCATCATTACTCTAGCACGCAAACACTCGTCTGGTGTGAGACGTTCCCTGGGTCCCTGGGAGGGGGGGGGGGGGGGGCACCAAGGGCCGAACCGCACAATAACCCTGGGTTCGGTGTGGGACTGCGGAGGGGTGAAGTGGACTGTGGTAGTCGTCATGGGGTTGCGGACCACTGCGGCTGTGGCGGCGACGGAGCCTCTCCGTAGTTTCTAGGTCCCCAGTTAACATACAACACAATACAATGGGACGTAAAGTATCGTATGAATGTTTTGTTGGTGAAAGGCAAATGAAATCTTTTATTCTGAACGTAATTGTAAGATGTATCCCAAGGTTGAATCTGCATGCAACTAAAAGATGTACGATGCTGCAGTGCCTATGTTGTTGAGAAGTACGATGTAATATTCCTTCAGACATGCATGCATGTTCGATGGAACAGGCACTGTGGCGACTACAGCCATAATGAAATACGTGAAATGTATTCGTGGATGCGAATATGGACGACCATCTGCTGACACACATGCATGTCCCAAGGAATATTACATCGTAATTCTGAAGAACACAGGCACCGCAGTATTGTATTTGTCCACCGACGCGAGACAAGCAACTTTCATTAAAAATGTCTCCCCTATATGGGAATATATGTAATGGATGTACGAGTGCAAATTGTAGACACATGATTGACGAAATGTGGAGTCTGGATGTGGCAGCAAGCGGGCTCGGTTAGCCTAGTGCTAAAAAAGAAGAAAAAAAAATTATGGTTCGAGTCCCGGTCCAGCAAAAATTTTCATTGTCGTCATTCCATTATACAGCTGATGGTTGTCCGTATTCGCAACTGCGAATACACTTCACGTAAAAGATATACCTTCGTAAAATCGATTTAAGATAACACAAACATCCAGTCCTCAAGTGAAGAAAATCTGCGACCCGCTTGGGAATCGAACTCCGCGATCTAGAGGCAGCGATACTAAACAGTTGACGGATGTTTCTATTGAAAAATAACTAAATAAACAAGACTTCATAGTCCCATGAATAAGTTAAAATGTGCCCACTGTTTTTATCTTCATTCACGTAGAAGATAGCGTCTTTGAAATCTGATGAGTCTTTCTGAAACTCCTCGTATTTCTGCAAAGATTTTTGTAAAGAACTTTAAGAGACCGACGTAATATTTCCTTCACTAGCGTCGCGGTCAATCGTAGGGAGTGGAATTATTTTCTCCTATCGTGGTTTGGCATTGGAAACTAGTTTCTGTGATGCACTATGAAGACTACGATGGACTCTAGTCCTAGAAGTTACGCAATAGTATGTTTAGAAATTTTCTTGTATGACCATGTCCAGAACAGTGATCGCCCCTCCGGATTGTCAAAACACAGCTTAATTTCAGTGTTGTTTTTTTTATTAACTGCCATCATAAGAATGATTTTGTTTGATAAATTAAAGATAATATTGATTGCGATTTTTCGTTGTTTGCTGAAGATACGATAAGACTGATTTATATAACATTTAAATAATTATTTAAATTAATTCCATTAGATATTCCTTTTCTCTGTTATATCCATGGGGCCATGATACTGTGAGTGGTCATGACGTCACAAACGTGAAAACGACGTCCGCCATATTCGTAGCCCCAAACATTAGCTTCCGGTGGAAGTGTTTTGATAAAAAGTGCCAGCTTGCATCATTTACAGGTTGTAAGTAGGCTGTTTAGGTTTTTATGTTGGTAACGCCACGTAGCGCTCTGTATGAAAATCACTGACTGTGCTGTGTGCAGTGTGTGGCCGGTTGGCGTTGTTGGAATATTTGCTATTGTAGTGTTGGGCAGTTGCATGTGAACATCGCATAGCGTTGCACAGTTGGAGGTGAACCGCCAGCAGTGGTGGATGTGGGGAGAGAGATGGCAGAGTTTTGAGAGTGGACGATCTGGACGTGTGTCCGTCAGAAAAAGGAAATTTGTAAGACTGGATGTCATGAACCGAGATATATATTATGACTTTTGAACATTATTAAGGTAAATACATTGTTTGTACTCTATCAAAATCTTTCATTTGCTAACTATGCCTATCAGTAGTTAGTGCCTTCAGTAGTTAGAATCTTTTATTTAGTTGGCAGTATTGGCCCTTGCTGTATTGCAGTAGTTCGAGTAACGCAAGATTTTAGTGAGGTAAATGATTCATGAAAGGTATAGCTTATTGTTTGTCAGGACCATTCTTTTGTAGGGATTATTGAAAGTCAGATTGCGTTGCGCTAAAAAAAAAAAAAAAATATTGTGTGTCAGTTTACTGTTGATCAGAATAAGTAAAGAGAGAAATGTCTGAGTACTTTCCGTTTTGCTCATCTGTTTGAAAATGAAGTAACATAAGAGGTTTACCAGCATTGTCATTTATAATTTTTCTAGGGGGACGTTTCAAGGTGTCCTAGTCGTCCTGATTATAGTCTGACCTGTTAAGAAACATTTCATTCGTAAATGGACTCGTTCCTTTTACGTACATGTATTTTATTTGTGATACTGGCAGTGCCTGTGTTGTTAAGAAGAACTATACAACGTTCCAGCTGAGAATAAATTTCATGAATTTTAGTTGAAAATGCTGTGCTACGAAAGCAGCCTTTTCACATCACATACTTCGCTTCTTGCTTATTCGAAACGTGTAACAATACGAAAGTTACATTAACGAGGAGAAATGCTTCATATCACTAGATCAAATACACCTTTAAGACCAGAAAAACCTCTGAAATTTTAGAACAAGAAGCAATTGTAAAAAGTAGTCTGCTAATGCTCAGGGGCTATGAACATGGCGGAGCAGCTTCAAAGCAATATACAGTGTACGTCTGTAGCGCCATCTCCCCTTATTACACCTCTATGTTTAAATCCTTCGTTACGAGAGCTCACAGATACTTTTATAGTTCTTTTTTTATTTCATTTTAACTTACTTTATTTGGTCTTCGCGGTTGCTGCATCTGTAACATAGCCCAACAAAGGTTAAAATTATAACAGATATTTACAACATTCTTATGCAAACACACGTAAATTTCATAATTAATTTGCAAGGATTACAAATACTTTAAAACATACATCGATAATAATCAGATTACAAGTATTTAAGGAAGATATTCGTTTAATACAGAGAGAAATTAGAAAAAGAGGTATTCTCACAGGTCAACAGTATTAATTCTGAGTTGTTGCCAGAAGACACTGAATTTTAACAGGTAAGAGAGATATTACTTTATATCAGTTAAATTCGTCGCTATGTCAATTCTGAGATATTATTATAGCTCTCAACAGTTTCCAAGGCTAAACAGATTCCATTTTTCATTCCTTGAATGATTTGTTAGTTTTAAAGCTCATTAACAATCCAAATAGCATTAATTGCCTATACATGTTTTTCATTTGTAGTAAATAAGATTGCAAACATTAACAAAAGAGTATTTTATTCCTTCATATGTTCGCAGTTATCTACACTACACTTGGATATAGAACTCTGACTTGAGAACAAAGAACATCCACATGGATGCTGATCCCTATGCTTCGCATCAACTGCTGTGTTGTAGTTGGTCAAAAATTTTAGACTGATCTGTAGGCGATTAAGGATTGTTTACTCGTTTCACATCATAGATCTTATTTCATGATCCATACATCTAAATCTCCTGGTTAGTCAGCAATTCACACTTAATTAACGGGCAGAGGGTTCATCAAACCACCTTCAAGCTATTTCTCTGTTGCTCCGCTCTCGAACAGCAAGCTGGAAAAACGAACACTTAAATCTTTCCTTACAAGCTCTGATGTCTCTTGGTTAATAATGATGATTATTTCTCCCTACGTAGATGGGCACCAATAAAATATTGTCGCATTCATAGGAGAATGTTGGTGATTAAAATTTCGTGAAAAGATCCTGCTGCAACGAAAAATGTCTTTTTTTAATGATTGACACACCAGCTCGAGACTCATATCCATGACATTCTCTCCCCTATTTCGCCATAATATAAAACGAGCTGCGGTTCTTTGAACTTCCTCCGTCAATCTTATCTAATAAAAATACCACACCGCGCAGCAATACCCCAGAAGAGGGTGGACAAGAGTAGTGTAAGGAATCTCTTTAGTAGACCTGTTGCATCTTCTAAGTGTTCTGCCAATAAAGCGCTCCCTTTGCTTGGCTTTCCCCACAACATTATCCACTGATCGTCCGATTTAACTTATTCCTAAGTTTAATCACGAAGTATTTAACTGAATTGGCAATCTTTACATTTGATTGATTTGTCGTACAGCCGAAATTTAATGGATTCGTTTTAGTACTCATGTGGATGATACCACACTATTCATTATTTAGATTCAATTGCCACTTATCGCACCATACAGATATCATTTTGCAATTGGTTTTGATCTTCTGATGACTTTACTAGACGGTAAATGACAGCATCATCTGAAGCATTCTAAGAAGGCTGGTTAGATAGTGTCCAAACTCGTTTCTATGGATTAGGAGAGGGGTATATAAGTGGAATAACTGTTTCGAATGCTATGAAGTTTACAATATCTCTTGTGGTTTTGTTCCAGCAAATGGTAACAGAAAATTTAGTGCTCCAGAAATATTTCATGTGCTTGGTACCTTTACTATGTACATCAGGGCCGTCCATGGCGTGAAAAACCACACACATGCTGGATGTGCAGGCCGCATGCAGGCAGAGCTCAGCCTGTCTCGGCTTTGTTTGGTCCTTCTAGGAACAACCCGGCGCAATGGTACATTTCATTTAATATTGTGATGTGACACTTTTCTGTCTGTTTTTGGGCATATGTGTCGTCACACACTACAGCATCATCATATCATAACAGGATGACAGACAATTCCTAGAAATTAGTGAGAAGCCTGCAGTAAAAATGAATTCTGTGTTCAAGATTCCAGGAAGGTATACCTGCGAGATGCAGATGCAGATGCAGAAATGTGAAACATCCTATGGCAGCGTTTGAGAGTAACAGGTAATATGGTAGCTGTTCCAACTTTTTGACTCACCCGTTATTTACATTCATCCCCCTATACACAGCTGTTGGGATACAGTGTAGGACCAAGAATCGTAAGTAATAAAAAAGTAATTATAAACATGAGAACTACTTATGATCCCATTAAACAAAGTTGAAGAAAAGCCAAATTTGTTGATGTGATCACTGATATTGCTATGAATAAAGCGAAACGAGTTTGGTTCAAATATGAGGACAGTTTAATAAGTAACACACCACTTTTTTGCTGCCATTAATACATAAAGTTCGAATGTAATGGACCATCATTTACATTTGTAGTTATATCTCCAGACTGAACTAATACTTAGCTATCAAATATACTTTATCATAAACTTCAACTATTTAGCAAGAAGTATTTGTATTTCTCTTGAGAAAATTTAAAAAATCTTATCATCGAAAAATAATTTTAAAACTGTTCCACTTTAAGTCAGGAAATATGGAATAGAGGTATAAACATGGAGATAGTCGTCCTAATTTGGTAAAATTATTATTTTATGTACGCAAAATACAACTCTGATATTGTTCTTAATTTAAACACTTAAAAGAATTACTTATAAGTAATAGAAAAAACAGTTTGATTCGATAACAATTCTGTTAGGTTTATTAACTTCAACACAGAATTCTGAAACAATTATCGGTATATGTAGTAGAGGTGACTCGTTTTGCGTTCATATATTTGCATAAATCACAAATTTAATCTTCGTTCTCAGCAGCTCCACAGTCAAGATGGTTTTTATGGAAAACCCCATATTCGGTGTTGCCAAACAGGCCATCTTGAACTTGTGACCACAGTACAAAAGAACCAACTACATCTATAGATAAAAATCGAGCAATACATGACGATCTACAACTCTTTTACTTAATAAACTCCACAGTTTTAATCGTTAGTGTACACTTTCAATAACTACTGCATACTTTTTAAAACTTACCTCCAGAAATTTTATCAAACTATGAAAACAGTTTCTTCTGTGGTGTAACTTATGCGATGTTTGGAGAGGAACTGGATTCACCACAGAGCATCATGGGAACATTTTAAAATAGATCACGCGTCTCTTGCTTGGGAACACCACTCGACGGATGAGAAATCGTGGTATTCCGATTGCTCGATTGTTCCATAATATCTGAAGATCATCTACAGGAAAACGTCCTTTTAGGTGCTTCAAATTTGATGTTTCTTTTGCATGTGCGTGAAGTTTCAAACAATTCCGGTAGATGGCAGAGCCGTTGTGAACCGTCAAAATGGCGTCTAAGCAAGACACTCGTTATAAGTAATGGCACAGGTCCGTTCACCAGCTTTGGAAGAAGGTGTGGCCTGTGTGACGCAATCAGGACGTTGCTGACAATGTGGGCTGAAGTCTGTTAAGTTACCTTTAACACAGTGAGAGAGAGAAAGTATCCTAGTATGCTTAGCAAAAACGATTTTGGAATGGTGAGAAGAAATAGTATACTTGGTACGAAGTGAATAAGTGCGTGAATACTTACAGAATCAACTGACGAACAATTTAGCTCCCAGTAGTTCACCCTTATTTGAAGAGGTGTCTTACAGTGGCTTTATGTCTTTGCAAATCAATAACTAAACCCTGCCACTCTACATGGCAGTCATTTCCAGCCACTCCCAGTTTCTTATTTCTACTGTTTGCTATCACAGAAGTGTGCTCCGAAAATACACACTTAAATACTTTAACCACAGTGCGAGACAAGTTTGAACCAGCGATTGTTTCCCTGCACATTCTGATACTCGTCATTACGGTTAAAGACAAACTCTAGAAAGCTTATTCTTCTCTAACAGGCAGAAAAATCAAGGTAGTAACTGTTGCTGGATACTTATCGGAAACTCAGTTGGTCTTCCTCAAATGCATTGAGACTGCTCAGTTTCTATTCCATCAGCATCAAATTGTTACTCAACAGTGACTGCTCCCAACGACTCAGTTATTGTACTTCTTACAGCTGCTTCCTGTTGATTACTGCTTTCTCTCCACCATTCACAGCTTCGTTCGCAGTATCGACTCCTCCTATAGTTGAATTCTTTTATCTTGGCGGCTCGCGCATGCCCGCCCAGACGCGGGAGATTGCTGTGTTGCCAGTTGCACACGACGCACGCGCCAAGAGAAACAGCGCCATAGTACAGTATAGTTCGCAAGCTTACGTTTAGGGGGGAGCACGCAGTTTATGAAGTAAAGCCACCACGGCCGCATTAACCCTTTCGCTGCTACAGAGACGTGCTCCCCGCATTCCGCGCTGTGCGCGATTTTGTCACTGCACTGATCGCCTGTGCTGACACATGGTGTTTCCGACTGCTTTGACACACTTATCATTCGATTCCACAACAACTATTTGGCCCAAAAATGAGATTTTTACACATCTTCTTGACTGATACCTTCCCCCCACTTCCTTTGACTGACTGAAGTGCTTTAAAATAAAGCCAAACGCGCCCGGTGTAAATAAAACTTTTATTACAGTCGCGAAAGACGGAATATTTCTCAATATTACATACGACACCTATGTGGTACTTAAATTAAATGAGATATTGTTATACAGTAAATTTTATATGAAATTTAGGTACCTTGTCCACATTTCATTCTCAACATTGTGGCAACTAAAATCGACCATACGGAAAGTATACGCTATGGACTTTTACCTCCGCAAACTCTTCAAAATTTCGTGCAATGGTTTACTACATTTAATGCTGCACAATAACTGGGTTGAACATCGAAACAAAATTAAGTCATTTATGGGGGAAGGTATCAGTCAAGAAGATGCGTAAAAATCTAATTTTTGGGCCAAATAGTTTTTGTGAAATCGAATGATAAGTGTGTCAAAGCAGTGGAAACACCATGTGTCTGCACAGGCGAGCAGTGCAGTGATGACAAAATCGCGCACAGCGCGGAATGCGGGGAGCACGTGACTGCAGCAGCGAAAGGGTTAATGAAGAGACAAAGCACTAGAAATTTCAAAAAACTGCATTCAAACGAATAAAATTCGTGAAGTAAGGCACTTCGATATTGTTTTAAAATAAAAAAAAATATTTAGCATCACACAAGGTTTGAACTCGTTACCAACACCTTCTAATCCAACGCCTTAACCATTACGCTGACGCAGCTCGTCCTGGAATTTGTCTCTATAAGGACTCTAACACGTCACGCAAAATTCTGACAAACACTGTTGGTATGCCTATGAATTACTCGCATTTCGTCGAAGTACAATAGGAAATAAACAATTACCGCTGCTCTTTATTGCGAAAAAGCGGTTCGTGAAATTGATACAAACACCTTTCCTTGCTATCGCCTGAATTAAGAGTCTTATTGCTTGTTTGGTTTAATTAATTAATAGAAAATGAAGCAATTGGCATAAAGAATGGTTTTTCCAAACTTTCAAAAAACAAAGTCTGCTATCAAGACATTGCTTTTGTTCTATTACTTTATTTATGACTGAAAGTTTCTAAAACTGAAGACACTCGTCCGTGCTCTGTACTACAGTCGAGATCTGGCAACGTCGTTCTCTGTTCATTGGCTGACTGTATGTTTTGACGTCAGATGCGCAGAACGAACCTAAACTCGGCCGCCAAGATATATGACGCGCACTTTAATCCGTGGTACCGACTGACTTGGCCCTGTATGCTAGTTGCCTACATGCTATTCTTAAGGGACTTTTCTGATGAGTTTTTCTCGCAGCCTTGCTTCGCTCTAACTCTTCCGAAGGTTTTCTCAGTGATTGAAATATACACAGCACATTCCAGAAGGTTGTCGAACATTCTGGCTGTTGTCCTCGTCCAATTATTACAACACAGCTGCTTCCCGTCAACAAGTCTGACTTCATACAGAGCGCTGGCCCACTTTTTGATTTCCTGTCTTAAATATTACTCTTGATAAAGTTTCTCTCCTTTCCTTGAAGCCATGCTACTTCGATTCGATTGCTGTGACAACGTGCTGTAAATGAATTGTTGGTTGCGGAAAAAAAAAAATCAGTGGTGAACACCCATAAACGTACGTGTTCAGTACATGGTAATGTTGCAACTGCTAGCAGCACTGTTGGATGATGCTTAAAGCATCAGGTAATGCAGAAACAGCTCCACGATCGGCCACTTTCGGGATGTCCTGTCGCAGACACTTCTCTAGAAATGTCGAATCACACGGATGATGACTCAGGAATACACTACAATCCGTACGTATCGCTTACACAGGGATCGCGAGGATGAGATTACAATAATTATAAAAAGTACAGAGGCATTCGAACAATCGTTCACGCCGGCCTCTGTGGCCCAGCGGTTCTAGGCGCTTCAGTCCGGAACCGCGCTGCTGCTACCATCGCAGATTCGAATCCTGCCTCGGGCATGGATGTGTGTGATGTCCTTAGGTTAGTTAGGTTTAAGTAGTTCTAAGTCTAGGGGACTGATGACCTCAGATGTTAAGTCCCATAGTGCTTAGAGCCATTTGAACCAATTTTGAACAATCGTTCTTCCCGCGCTCCATACGTGAATGGATCGGGAAGAAACCCTAATAACTGGTACAATAGGACGTACTCTCTGCCACCTCACGGTGGTTTTCAGAGTATAGACTTTGATGTAGATGTAGATGCCATTATTCGTGTAGACCCGGACACCACTACTCGTCAGTTGGCTCCACAGCTATAGGTGAGCATTTGAATTGCACGCTATGACTGAGATTCTGGGGCATTCGAAGATGTGCTCAAGACGATTCCACGAATGCTCATAAGAGATTACATAAATTAAAGAATACCCATTTCACATGAACTGTTGGAGTAACTTGAGGCCAAAAGAGGCCTTTGTTTCACGTATTGTTATAGACAGTGCCGTACGAGGATAAGGCGAGAAAGGCCCCCACCAAAGGCTCAAGAAAAGACGGGCTGTAAGAACTGACCGGAAACAACAAACAAAGAAAGACAGTTTAAGAACTAACCGGGAGAAGTACGTGAGTTCTCCTTCGCCTCGTGTGACTATTTTATACTTCAGAGGAAAAGCTTTTCTCTGCGACTGTAAACCCATGCTTTTTTTTTGTCTGTGAAACTTCGTCACAGTAGCGTCATAAGTAAACGAGTATTATCGAACAGCTGTCTGTCACTAATATCGTTACGGTAATGTGGAAACAGTACACACGGTTCGCACAGATGCTGCCTACACAACTCCATCCTGTTCAACAATCGAGTTTGTGCTGCTACTTTACTAGGGGATTGTTGGTTCACAGAGTTATGCGAGCTGGGAATGGAACTAGGTTCTAGGCGCTTCAGTCTGGAACCGCGTGACCGCTACGGTCGCAGGTTCAAATCCCGCCTCGGGCATGGATGTGTCTGATGTCCTTAGGTTAGTTAGGTTTAAGTAGTTCTAAGTTCTAGGGGACTGATGACCACAGATGTTAAGTTCCATTGTGCTCAGAGCCACTTGAACCATGTTTATTAAAGAAAAATTATTTGCCTTGAACTAAGAAACAGACTTTAATATCCCATGAAAATGTATGACTAGACTGAATTAAAAAGCACAACAAAGCAAAGTAAAGCTCTGTCGGTGTGCCTTCCGGGCTTGTCAGCATACATATACGCAGTTGAGAGTTTTACTGGAGACGCTGTTGCAGCGTAGGTGACACCAGCAAAGAATCACAACTTCACAATAATGAAGAAAGCTGTTCTAAGCATAGCAGCCTTTGATTTATGCAGCATCAATCAGATATCATGCGGTTCACACGCGCGATAAACAATGAGCCGGCTACTGAATTGAGGAGAGGGAAGGCGAACTTCTATTCAGTGCAGTAGTTTGCTAAGTGTAAAAAATAATGTAAAATTGCAGTGCAGATATTGTGAAGTTCGTCCAGTAAGTACTTATCACAAACATAATTTCTATTTCTATTGTGAGGAAAAGAAAGTTATCCGAAAGTAACTGACATGAAGACGCTCATTGAAATAAATTTTTGCCTCAAAACATCGAAGTTTTAAAAATGGACTGATATTTTATATGTGTATCATAGAAATATCTGCTGCTCGGCACGCCTTACAATATAGCATCTGATTTCGGAACCATGTTTGACCATTATGTAATCTAACTGAAATCTTCCAGTATCTCTCGGCCTTTCCCAAATATAACTTCTCCTGTTGTGATTGAACACAGTATTCTCTATTACTAGCTGAAATTTATTACAGAACTCAGCCTTTCTCCTCTCTCATTACTAGTACCAATACCACATTCTGCCGTACCCCCTTCTTCTACTCCTTCTCTTACAACCGCATTCCAGTCCCCTATGACTATTAAATTTTCATCTCTCTTTACATACTGCATTACCTCTTCAATATCCACATATACTTTCTCTATCTCTTCATCTTCAGCTCACGACATCGGCATGTGTACCTGAACTATCGTTGTGGTTGTTGATTTGCTGTCGATTCTCATGACAACAACTCAATAACTGAACTGTTCACAGTAACACACTCTCTGACATACCTACCTATTCATAACGAATCCTACTACCGTTATACCATTTTCTGCTGTTATTGACATTACCCCGTACTAATCTGACCAGAAATCCTTCTTTCCTTCCACTTCCCCACTGTATCTAGACTGAGCCTTTGCATTTCCCTTTTCACATTTTCTAGCATCCCTACCACGTTCAAGCTTCTGGCATTCCACGGCCCGGAACGTAGAGCGTTATCCTTTCGTTGGTTATTCAATCTTTTTCTCATGTTCAGTTCCCCCTTGGCAGCCCCACCCGGAAATCCCGAATGGAGTTTATTCTGGAATCTTTTGCCGATGGAGAGCCAATGCTGATTATCTCGAACGCGGGACTGAGGACATTTTGATATTAATAAAAGACAGTACCCCCACACAACGGGCGCATTAAACTGATCAGAAGACCAATGGCTCGAAAGCATCACAGAAATGAAATCTCAATTTGTTATATCTGTATTCGAAGTACACATGCAACCATAAATCATTTCTCTAGCGAGATGCACAAGGCACACCTCCAATTTTTTATTCTTTTGTACCTTCCAGACGCTTTATAAATATCTATACATTTTCTCTCCGGCTATTAAAGTCATTGAAATGAAATGTCGTACACGCGTTTAAGATATGATGCAAAATCCTGTGGAATAGTTATTTCCTGAACTTGTTTTAAACTTAATTACATACCTGATGTGAGTAACTGTAAGAAATTTTTGAAGAACTTGATTCCAAAGGAAAAAAAGTTCATCAGCATTGATTACATTTTGGCTTGTCTGTGTATAAGTATTCGATCCAACTGTTCTTCAAAAAGTTGGACTTATCTAACAATATGTACCTCACTACATTTTCATATACATACCTCCCCTCTTAAATGCCGTAAAAAGTATAATTATCGCAAAAATAAAACTGCACAATTTGAGGTCTTGTTTTATTTCACCTTTTTTGTGGCCTTTTTATGAGGGCACATTTAGATTATTTCGTTTTGGAGAGTTGACAACACTGCATTTGGCCGAAGGTTTCACATTTACTCTCACTGAGGACTGTAACGAGGCTGTGGGATCTAGAGTTGGGGTTATTGAGTAGTTTTAATATTTTGGAAGACGAATGGGAACTTGTAAGTAGCCATAAAAAATTTCCAGCACGACCCTGTTAAAAACCTGCATAAAATCGACTTTTAATATTATATTCTTGACAGAAAAACCTGTGACTATATTTTTTCCTTTCCCTGAGAGCTAGGTGAGAAGGGGCGGGGAGGTGCCCCTCCCTCCGTTGCCCCCGCCCCTCCGTTGCGCTCCCCCTCCTATGCCCCTCCCCCCCCCCACCAGGTGCTTCAGAATAACTGATAACTGAATAAGTTACACAGAAAGCAGATCTCATATATATCACACCATTTAATTTGATTTTTTGGCTTTAATTTCCTGTCAGGGTACGCGTTGAGTGACAACTCTGTACCTTATTTTGAAAAATGCGCAGTTGATTTTAGTGCTAATGATAGCAAGGGTATTGACACATTGGAGCTAATCAACGAAATAGTTGTTGTCAAGTTTCAGATGAAAGAGCCAATGAAGAACATTGACACAACCTCCCATTTCGATATTTTGGATGATTTTTTTCAAAATGTGATTTAAGAGATGTTTATCCAAACAGTGAAAAAAGTTTGAATATATTTATGACAATGTCAGTGACTGCAGGTACCTTGTGAATGTGCGTAAGTGGACTACCAGATTTTGCTATCTTGTTCAAAGAATATGACACAGCTGCTAAACTGGACATCAATGACATAATCAATGTGTTTTCTTCGCCAAAATCAAGAAAATTCAAAGTAAGATAATACTAATAAAAGTTCCTGGAAATTGATATTTTGTAAATTTTTAATTACGACGTTTTCTTTTATTTCTAATGTGTTATAATTTATGAGGAACAAATGAAATCAATTTTTTGGTAAACATTACACCGAAATCAATGCGCAGTAGCTGCCGTAATCAATATAAGCAGACTATGTTTTACGTTTAATGTTTTTAGAAAATTTATGCATTTAATTTATGTACTATATGACAGATTAAATTTGTTGTGGACAATACTTACACAAATATTTAAACTTCCACAAAAGTTATTAGCATTCTTTCCCATGGCAACAATGTATAATGTGCTTAAGTATGTGCAAGGTGGTACAATTTTATTTTATAGCATCTTCTTTCATTAAAAGAAATGAAAGTGTCTCACTATATCTTTAATTTTTCTGTTGGGAACAGTGAGACAGTGTGTCAAACCCTAACGAACATCATAAGAATAGAAATTTATCTCAAATGAAAGAGCAGAATGTCGTTGTTTTGCTTTGCTATGTTGGTAGTAACAATTTCACATGTTTTTTGTGAATGTAGGTAATATCAGGAACTAGAGGCATCACAGATTTATTGTCTAGTTTCAAACTTTCCTGGAGCTGTGACATGGAATCGTCAAAATCTTTACCCGTTATCCTTGCACGGATCTATTGCATCTGTTGAGAGGTGACTCTCGTGATTAAGCATGAGTAATAAAGAAGGATTTGCTTTTGAACCGGCAGAAAATTTGATGACGTTGTGAGTGATGTACACAAAATAATCTAAGTACTTCCATCCTCCTTTCGTGCAAGATCTAATGTGCCAGCAAGTGTACCTCATATCATATGCTCTTTGAAATCCAAATGTGGAAACATCATTGCGGTGGGGGGACGGGGTGAAGGGAAGTACGTCGTTACCACGAACATTTATGCTGTAACATGTCATAATGTTCCGCACACTGCACTGGTAACTTTGTTAACATGTTTCACAGTCCCTAAGGCCGATTGCAAATAATATGCCACACCTCGGAAGTTATTGCTTCACTTCGTCCTTCTCACAGCACAATACGATGCCGCAAGAATGAGTAGCTGTTCCACTCTTGAACACTTCCTTTGTGATAATCGTATACGTTTTCTGATGTATGAGGCACTTTTTGCCCCTGCCATCCAAACATTCTGGAATGATTTACACCACACCAGCTGCCATCAACGTAAAGACTTAGTCCATCCAGTGTTTTCGCAAGTCTTATTTCCCACAAGAAATCGTCCCTTTTTCCACCTAGTTGGTTATTTTCCATCAGTGCAAGTTTCTAGTTGATCTGTTTGTATCTGAAGCCCAATTTTCAAATAGAACGTCAAAAGATTGTTTCATTCGTATCAGGAAAGTCTTCCACTTCAATCTTCAACTTTTCCAATATGGCTGCTGGTGCTGAAACTGCTTTTCCACATAGAAATCGTGGATTTTCCTACACTGTAGCTGAATGGAATATCGGCTTGCAAGCCTGGATCTGTCCATCTGAGTCAATAACGTGTTGTCTTGCTGAGGATTACCACATGTGTCCTCGTTTTCCAGGCTCACCAGCATTCTTCGCCACACCTCAGTGTCCCAACAGTGGCTTTCAGTGGTTCAGCTTGGTACTTTTCTGTCATGTCACTTGTCTGATAGGTGTTCCACAGGAACACCAGACGGCCCAGGCCATTCCAGGTAAATACAGCCCACACCATTATGGAGCCACCATCAGCTTGCACAGTCCGCTATTGACAACTTGGGTCCATGGCTTCATGGGGTCTGTGCCACACTCAAACCCTACCACCAGCCCTCACCAACTGAAATCGGGACTCATCTGACCAGGTCACGGTTTTCCAATGGTCTAGGATTCAGCCAATATGGAGAGGCGCTGCAGGCGATGTCGTGCTGCTAGTAAAGGCACACGCGTCTGTCATCTGCTGCCACAGGCTGCTGCCATGCGGCCCGCATTGATGTCTGCGGTTATTCCATGCAGCGTTGCTTGTCTGTTAGCACTGACAGTCTACGCAAACGCCGTTGCTCTCGGTCGTTAAGTGAAGGCCGCCGGCCACTGCCGAAATGTGGTATTCGCGGCACACTCTTGACATTGTGGATCTCGGAATATTGAATTCGCTAACGATTTCCGACATGAAATGTCCGATGCTGTTAGCTCCAACTGCCGTTCTGCGTTCAGAGTCTGTTTATCCCTGTCGTGCGGCCATAATCATGTCGGAAGCCTTTTCACATGAATCACCTCATACAAATGTCAGCTTCACCGCCGGCCGGTGTGGCCGAGTGGTTCTAGGCGCGACAGTCTAGAACCGCGGGATCGCTACGGTTGCAGGTTCGAATCCTGCCTCGGGCACGGATGTGTGTGATGTCCTTAGGTTAGTTAGGTTTAAGTAGTTCTAAGTTCTAGGGGACCGATGACCTCAGATGTTAAGTCCCATAGTCCTCAGAGCCATTTGAACCATTTGAGCAGCTTCACCAATGCATTGCCCTTTTATACATTGTGTACGCAACATTGCCGCCATCTATATACTTCCATATCGCCATCCCATTACTTTTGTCACCTTAGTGAACAATTCGTAATCCATTTATTACCCGACGGTTCCTTTTTAATTCATCAATCTTGTGGTTTAACGGTGACTATTTACGCAATGTTTTTTGATTCTTGATGTGTCTATGGATATATTATCAAAAGCGGCACTGCTGATTTCCATAACTCTTGATGTAAATAGTTTCTAATGATGCGTG
Source organism: Schistocerca nitens (assembly GCF_023898315.1). Lineage (NCBI taxonomy): Eukaryota > Metazoa > Arthropoda > Insecta > Orthoptera > Acrididae > Schistocerca > Schistocerca nitens. The sequence continues at coordinate 209,719,368 of NC_064617.1, read as the reverse complement.
TAGTTGTCACCTCAATGTATGATGGGGACTACATAGAAAAGTAGTACTCGTAAGAGAAATGTTGACTCATATGGTCCCAAATTCTAACTCTTAAAAATACACATGATCTGAGAAAAAAAAATTGTGGAGCATTATGTATTGAACGATCCTTGTAAGAGTTACACAGTCGCAAAAGTCGGCATGACTCCCATATTGCTTATAAACTGTTGAAGAAAGGCCTCAGAAAACAAGAAGACAGTATTAATAAGTAGTAAGAAGCGTCGCAGATCGTGGATCCCGCATACGAGGTCCTGCGGCTATCGGAAGCGGCGGGCTTTATCGTAACGGGCGCGAGCAGGGGCAGGTGTCTTCTGGGAGCGGAGCCTCCTATCTGCGCTGAGATGACGGCGCATTTCTCCACAATAAATACGCTGCATGACGCTGCACTTGGCCCAGACACGGCTGGACTCCAACGCACGACGCAGCTCTTGCAGTCAGGTAAGAATTTTGTTCGTCTTGGTCTGTCTAAAATTTTTCATAAAATTTGGTTGACACAACGTCCGCAACTGAGCATCGTGGATTCAGGCAGTAAACCGCTCCAGTTGGAACTAGTTTTTTTGGTTCAATCACGACCGGTTTCGGGCAGTTATAAACCCATCTTCAGCTGAACAAGAACATGATTCGCGTGGCCACCGCACACTAGAAACGAGACTGCGGGCGGTGACAGATGCACGTGAAGCCGAGATACGGTTATCGCGGCCTCATGTGCAGCTGTCACCTGGCGCAGTTTGGTGTCTAGTGAGCGGTGGCCACGCGAATCATGTTCTTGTTCACCTGAAGATGGGTTTATAACTGCCGAAACCGGATGTGATTGAACTTATAAAACTGTTTATCTCAATCTAAAATTTTTCTTTTGTGACCGGAGGCGAGGTCACGGTTCTTACGTAGTTATTGGAATATTTTGGATCAACAACGTACACTGAAGAGCCAAAGAAACTGGTACACCCGCCCAATATCGTGTAGGGCCCCCGCGAGCACGCAGAAGTGCCGAAACACGGCGTGACATGGACTAGACTAATGTTTCAAGTAGTGCTGGATGGAATTGACACCATGAATTCTGGAGGACCGTCCATAAATCCGTAAGAGTACGAGGGGGTGGAGATCTCTTCTGCAGAGCACGTTGCAAGGCATCGCAGATATGCTCAATAATGTTCATGTCTGGGGAGTTTGGTGGGCAACGGAGGTGTTTAAACTCACAACAGTGTTCCTCGAGTCACTCTGTAGAAATTCTGGACGTGTGGGGTGTATACTGTCCTGCTGGAATTGTCCGTCCGTCGAAATGCACAATAGACATGAAAGGAAGCAGGTGATCAGACAGGATGCCTACGAACGTGTCACCTGTCACAGTCGTATCTAGACGTATCATGGGTCTCATATCACTTGCAGGGGCCTTGTACATATGAAATTAGAATTACATATTCAGCTGCTGACGCGCGTTGATATACATCAACGGGAACAGGTGAAAATGTGTGCCTCGCCCGGGACTGGAACCCGGAATCTCCTGCTTACATGGCAGACGCTCTATCCATCTGAGCCACCGAGGGCACAGAGGATAGTGCGACTGCAGGGACTATCTTGCGCACGTCTCCCGCGAGCCCACATTCTCACCTTATATGTCCACACACTACATTCATAGTGTCCCTACCCAACACGCTCATTATTCGTGGAAGACATTCTTACCAAGTCCCGTAAGAGTTCGGGTAATATGTGTGCATCCGCACAGAAGAAGAAGGTCATGGCCGATATTACCAGAACTATATACTGTCCGAAAGAACAGACACCACATCCACATAAGTATATTGTACATATGAGGTTGTCTTGATACCCGTACACGTTCATCCGCTCGATATAATTTTGAAACGAGATTCGTCCGACGAGGCAACATGTTTCCAGTCATCAACAACCCAACGTCGGTGTTGACGGACCCAGGAGAAGCGTGAAGCTTTGTGTCGTGCAGTCATCAACGGTACACGAGTGGGGCTTCGACTTCAAAATTTAAACTGACTTAAATCTTGATAACATGCCATTGTAGCAGCAGCAGCAACCGATCTAACAACTGCTCCAGACACTTGTCTTATATAGGCGTTGCCGATCGCAGCGCCGTATTCTGCCGGTTTGCACATCCCTGTATTTGAATACGCATGCCTATACCAGTTTCTTTGGCGCTTCAGTGTATAATTACCAAGGCACTGAAGCCTTCGGTAGCACGAAAACCGACTCTACAGAAGGCTCCTGCTCTATCACAGTCTTTATTGACGTACACTGGTGTTGTCTTGGGCGTTAAATGTAGATGTCGTGTGACTAGGGCCTCGCGTCGGGTATACCGTTCGCCGGGTGCAAGTCTTCCGATTTGACGCCACTTCGGTGACTTGCGCGTCGATGGGGATGAAATGATGATGATTAGGACTACACAACATCCAGTCCCTGAGCGGAGAAAATCTCCAACCCTGCCGGGAATCGAACTCGGGCCCTTAGGACTTAGATTCTGTCGCGCTGACCACTCAGCTACCGGGGGCGGACATCTTGAGCATTGAACGTACAGCACATCTTCTTGTGCGTTACTCATTGTGATTCTGCGATTTCGTCAGATTTATTGAGAAAATTGTTCAAACGGTTGTATGGTCCGTGTGCACTGGTGTGCAAAACTTAAGTCGGAAAGCAGCTTTCGTATGATGAGTCACTGTCAAGTAACACAGCTCGGTGGAACTAGGAACTTATGTAAAGAACTGCTGCAGTATTGAGCAGGAGGTAATTGAAAGAAATACGCAATGAGACGAACAGAAGTGACACGTTTATTCAAAGACAGTAATTGCACTAAAGCACCCACAATTCAAGATGGTCCCTTGGACAAAGGGCGAGACATGGTTCTTAATTATATTTAAGATCAGCACTGATGGCAATGCATGCCCTGCAACGTGGCCCCATGCTGACAGCAAGGTTGGCAAGGACGTGTTGCGACAGGGCGTCCCATTCCTTCATCAACCTGGTTGGCAACTATTCGATGGTCATTGCTTCAGGTGGAGGTGCTACAGAACGTCTCCTCAACTCAAAGTATTCGATAGCACTTAAATTGGAAGAAAGGGTAGGCCAGTCCATTCGCGGAATATATCCCATCTCTAAGAGCTTCTCTACCTGCACAGTTAGATGCCATCTAAAACAGTCAGTGCCGAATGCACCCCTGAAAGGACGCACATGGGGAAGGCGTACAGTGACACAAAAACCTTGGTCAGTGAGTGTGCCGTGTTCAAACGTTGGAAATCAGTACGCTCTTGCAACATTATGTATCCGCACACTAACACCTGGACCACCAAAACCATTATGTTCGACAACGTGCCTGGCTGCATTGTGTGGTCCCACATATTGCCATATCTACATCTACATCTGCATTTATACTCCGCAAGCCACCCAACTGTGTGTGGCGGAGGACAGTTTGCGTGCCACTGTCATTACCCCCCTTTCCTGTTCCAGTCGCGTATGGTTCGCGGGAAGAACGACTGCTGGAAAGCCTCCGTGCGCGCTCGAATCTCTCTAATTTTACACTCGTGGTCTCCTCGGGAGGTATAAGTAGGGGGAAGCAATATATTCGATACCTCATCCAGAAACGCACTCTCTAGAAACCTGGACACCAAGCTACACCCCGACGCAGAGCGCCTCTCTTGCAGAGTCTGCCACTTGAGTTTGCTAAACATCTCCGTAACGCTATCACGCTTACCAAATAACCCTGTAACGAAACGCGCCGTTCTTCTTTGGATCTTATCTATCTCCTCTTTCAACCCGACCTGGTACGGATCCCACACTGATGAGCAATACTCAAGTATAGGTCGAACGAGTGTTTTGTAAACCACCTCCTTTGTTGATGGACTACATTTTCTAGGGACTCGCCCAATGAATCTCAACCTAGAACCCGCCTTATCAACAATTAAGGGAATTCCACTTCAAATCGTTCCGCACGCATACTCCCAGATATTTTACTGCTACCAGTGTTTGTTCCGCTATCATATAACTATACAATAAAGGATCCTTCTTTCTATGTATTCTCAATACATTACATTTGTCTATGTTAAGGGTCAGTTGCCACTCCCTGCACCAAGTGCCTATACGCTGCAGATCTTCTTGCATTTCGCTGCAATTTTCTAATACTGCTACGTCTCTGTATACTACAGCATCATCTACAAAAAGCCGCATGGAACTTCCGACACTATCTACTAGGTCATTTATATATATTGTGAAAAGCAATGGTCCCTTAACACTTCCCTGTGGCACGCCAGAGGTTACTTTAACGTCTGTAGACGTCTCTCCATTCAGAATAACATGCTGTGTTCTGTTTGCTAAAAACTCTTCAATCCAGCCACACAGCTGGTCTGATATTCCGAAGGCTCTTACTTTGTTTATCAGGCGATAGTGCGGAATTGTATCGAACGCCTCCGGAAGTCAAGGAAAATGGCATCTACCTGGGAACCTGTATCTAATATTTTCTGGGTCTCATGAACAAATAAAGCGAGTTCGGTCTCACACGATCACTGTTTCCGGAATCCATGTTGATTCCTACGGAGTAGATTCTGGGTTTCCAGAAATGACATGATACTCGAGCAAAAAACATGTTCTAAAATTCTACAACAGATCGACGTCAGAGATATAGGTCTATAGTTTTGCGCATCTGCTGGACGACCCTTCTTGAAAACTGGGACTACCTGTGCTCTTTTCCAATCATTTGGAACCTTCCGTTCCTCTAGAGACTTGCGGTACACGGTTGTTAGATGGGGGGCAAGTTCTTTCACGTACTCTGTGTAGAATCGAATTGGTATCCCATCAGGTCCAGTGGACTTTCCTCTGTTGAGTGATTTCAGTTGCTTTTCTATTCTTTGGACACTTACGTCCAACATTGTCAAACATGATCGTTTTTGTGGTCCAGGTGTTACGGTGTACGGATGCATAATGTTGCAAGAGGTACTGATTTCCAAACCTTTGAACACGACACACTCACCGACCAACGTTATTGTGTCATTGTACACCTTCCCCATGTACGTCTTTTGAGAGGTTCATTCTACCCTGACTCCATTTTAGGGTTCCGTACCACCTTCATCGAACCACCTTCACAACAATTGCCTATTATCCCAATGTCGTACAGCGCGCGGGAAAAAAACGAACACGTATATTAAACGATAATTAATTGAAACCCTCAGCTGCCGACAGGGGTTGTAGATACACCTCGATGGGGACAGATGAAAATGTGGACCCCGACCGGGGCTCGAACCCGGGATCTCCTGCTTACATGGCAGACGCTCTATCCATCTATATCTTTCAGTGCGAGCTCTGATTTCCCTTATTTTATTATGATCATCCTTCCTACTTATGAATGTCGGCGTCAACAAAATATTTTCACATTCGGGGGAGAAAGTTCGCGACTGAAATTTCGTGAGAAGATTCTACCGCAACGAAAAACGCCTTTCTTTTAATGATGGCCACCTGAAATCCCGTATCATTTCAGTGACACTCTCTACCCTACTTCGCGATAACACAAAACGTGCTGCCCTTCTTTGAACTTTCTCGATGTACTCCCTCAATTCTACCTGGTAAGGATCCCACACCGTGCAGCAGCATTCTAAAAGAGGGCGGACAAGCGTAGTGTAGGTAGACTCTTTCGAAGATCTGTTATATTTTCTAAGTGTCCTGCCAATAAAACGCGTCTTTCGTTAGCCTTCCCCACAATATTTTCTATGTGTTCCTTCCAGTTTAAGTTGTTCGTACTTGTAACTCCTAGGTATGTAGTTGAATGTACGGCCTGAGATATGAATGACTTATCGTGTAACCGAAATTTAAGGGCTTCCTTTTAGCACTCATGTGGATGACCTCACACTTTTCGTTATTTAAGGTCAATTTCCAATTTTTTCACTATCCAGATATCTTTGTTAAATGGTTTTGCATTTTTGTTCATCTTCTGATGACTTTACTAGTCGGTGAAAGACAGCATCATCTGCAAATAACCTAAGACGGCTACTCAGATTATCTCCTAAATCGTTTATAAAGATAAGGAAAAGCAAAGGGCCTATAACACTACCTTGGGGAGCGCCAGAAATCACTTGTACTCGATGACTTTCCGTCAATTACTACCGACTGTGACCTCTCTCATAGGAAATCACGAATCCAGTAACATAACTGAGACGATATTCCATATGCATGCAATTTCACTACAAGCCGCTTGTGTGGTACAGTGTCAAAAACCTTCCGGAAATCCAGAAATACGGAATCAATCTGAAATCCCTTGTGAGTAGCACTCAACACTTCATGCGAGTATTGAGCTAGTTGTGTTTCACAAGAACGACGTTTTCTAAATCCGTGTTGACTGCGTGTCAATAGACCGTTTTCTTCGAGGTAATTCATGATGTTCGAACACAATATTATGATCCAAAATCCTGCTGAATATCGACGTTAATGATATGGGCCTGTAATTTAGTGGATTACTCCTCCTTCCTTTCTTGAATATTTTGTGTGACCTGTACAACTTTCCAGTCTTTGGGTACGGGTCTTTCGTCGAACGAACGGTTTTATACGATTGTTAACTATGGAGGTGTATCAGCATACTCTAAAAGGAACCTGACTGGTATGCAGTGTGGACCGGAAGACTTGCTTTTGTTAATGATTTAAGTTGATTCACTACTCTAAGGATATCTATTTCTACCTAACTCATGTTGGAAGCTGTTCTCGATTCGAATTCTCGAATACTTACTTCAGTTTCTTTGGTGAAGGAATTTCGGAAGGTTGCGTTTAGTACCACGCCTATAGTATTTCCATTGCTATCGCGCAGAGAAGCCAGTGAGTGTGTCTTGCCGCTAGCATACTTCACATACGACCATAATCTCTTTGGATTTTCTGTCAGGTTTCGGGACAAAGTTTCGTTGTGGTAACTATTACAAGCATCTCGCATTGAAGTCCGCGCTAAATTTCGAGCTTCTATAAAAGATCGCCAATTTGGAGATTTTGTGTCAGTTTAAATTTATAATACATATGTTGATGCTCCCAAACTGACTCATTAAAGCCTATAGGGCTTCATAGAATAATGAAATTTGGAAAAAGCAAGGTTTCAAAGAAGAAATAAAGTAAAAAAAATTAGTAAACTTAATTTGTAGTAATATTACACAAAACTGTTTCTTTTGTTGTTTGTTATTCGACTTCAGTCTTAAAATTAAAACATCCTCAAAATTCTTGTAATGGCTGGGATCGATATCTCGCCAGTATCAGTGTTGATAACAGGCAAAAATAGTCGAGATTCTCGATTCTCGGGGTGGATGAACTGTCGGTGTACATAATTAAGTTTGTACGGAGCCCCACTCACACCTGGCCAACATTTATGGACGAAATTGCGCGACCGGATCGAGCTGTGTTGGTGGAGGACGTTTGGAAGGAGGGAGGTTTCGGTGAATGGACTGGCCCGTTCGTTCCCCCGACTTAAATCCCATCCAGCGCTTGAGAATATGTTGGGGAGACCGTTTTTTGGGGCAGTAAAGGCATTTTGCTGATTGATTTCTAACCACGAGGGCAAACAATCAATGCACATGGTTACTGCGAGACCATTAACAAATTGTGCCGCGCGGCGGCATTTTCAATTACGGCTGACATTATAAAGAAGCACTACAAAGCACACGTCGGCAGCAGCGATCATCCGTGATGTGGAGGCGGCCTTGTCTGCGGCTATCGATCAGAGAGGGTGCAGTTGTCTGCAACTTGTGGCTCACGTAGGCACCAGCGACGTCTGTCGCATGGGTTCTGATACCATTCTCAGTTCATTCAGGCGCTTGGCGGAGGCGGTGTACGTTGCTGGCCTTGCGCGTGGAGTGCGAACAGAGCTGGCAATTTACAGCAACGTTCCCAGCGTTGATCGGGGTCCTCTGGCTTGGAGCCGAGTGGAGGGTCTCAGCCAAAGGCTTGGTTTGCTCTGTGACAGTCTTGTCTGCAGATTTCTAGACCTGCATTATTCGGTGGGGAATTGTAGGATAGGTCCGTGGTGCACTACGCAACGGAAGCAGCTACTCGGATAGCAGAGCACTACCGAGTGCACACATGCGTATTTTTTAGGCTACCTGGTAATTTTAGGTACTCCGATGAACATTCGCCAGTCGATACGCAGATAGGAAAATCAGACCTCGTTCAGACACTTCGACTGTCTAAATTTTATCAGTAAATTGTCGAAGTATTCGTAGTAAAGTTCTCACGCTCAGATTGTTCTTGGAACCTAAGTAGAAGGCTCTGAGATATTTACCGAGCCATGTAATATTTATCGACAGGACAGTTTAGATAACGTTGGAAGGAGAGTGCTCCTTGCAGTCACAAAAATATTGTCTATTGATATATTGAGTGTGACAGTGAAATAATCTGGTCGAGTATAACACGTCTAGGTGAAACGAAGTTCATTGTTGGATGTTTTCATCGGCCACCTGATTCCGTTTGACAGTTCTAGAGTCATTCAAAGGAAGGCTACGTTCAGTAGTGCGTAAGTATCCAGATAATGTAATGCTAGTCGGAGGCAACTTTAACCTGTCGGATGAATCAATGGATTCAGGGGCCGCAGACAGACAGACTTGCGAAATACTTTTGGAAATGTTTTGCGAAAACTGTCTTGAGCTGTTAGTTCCGCGGCCGGCCGGAGTGGCCGAGCGGCTCTAGGCGCTTCAGTCTGGAACCACGCGACCGCTACGGTCGCAGGTTCGAATCCTGCCTCGGACATGGATGTGTGTGATGTCCTTAGGTTAGTTAGGTTTAATTAGTTCTAAGTTCTAGGGGACTGATGACCTCAGATGTTAAGTCCCATAGTGTTCAAAGCCATTTTTTTGTTAGATCCGCAGCCCACAAGTAGTAGAAATATCTTAGACCTTGTATCTACAAACAGATCTGACTTTATGGACGGCATCAGCGTACACAAGTGGATAAGTGATCATGATTTCACCAGCTATTGTGGTTACGAAAGTTAATAACTTAGTCAAGAAGGCCAGGAGATTGTTTCTGCTAGAAAGAACAGATAAGCAGTTGTTAGAACTTCACTTAGACAATGAATTGCAATCATTTAGTTCCAGTATGATGCAGGCAGAGGTATTATGGGCAAAGTTTAAAAAGACTGTAAACTGTGCTCTGGACAAGTATGTGCCTAGTAGGTGGATTAAGGACGGAAAAGACCATGGTTTAGTAACGAAATTTGGAAAATCCTGAAGAAGTAAAGGTTCTTGCGCAAATAATGACAGTCAAAGGTTAGTAGCGGTTCGTGCCTCTGTGAAAGCTCTACCACGAAGCATACAACTACTACCACTGTCATACATAGCAAAAGATCTGGTCGACAGACCGAGAAAAGTTCAGTCCGTCGCAAAGTCGCTAAGCGGGCCTCCAATCTGTCATTCGTTAACCAGTCTGATGTGACAGTTGAAGATAGAAAAACGAAAAGCGAAGTTTTTAAATTCCGTGTTTAAGAAACCGTTCACGCAGGGAAATTGTACAAACATACCGCCGTTCAACCATCGCACAGAATCCCGTATGAACGACATAGCAATAAGCATCCATGGCGAAGAGAAACAACTGAATGAATTGAAAACAAATAAGACGCCAGGCCTGGATCCCAATTCGGTTTTACAAAGTGTACCCTGCGGCGTTGGTCCCTTACTTAGCTTGCATTTATCGCGAATCTATCGCCCAGCGTTAAGCCCCAAGTGAGTGGAAAAAGCGCAGGTTGTAAGTAGGCTGTTTAGGTTTTTATGTTGATAATGCCACGTAGTGCTGTGTATGAAAATTGTTGGCTGCGTTGTGTGCAGTCTGTGGCTGGTTGGACTCATTGTTCGAATATTTTGTTTGTGTAGTGTGGGGCAGTTGGATGTGAACAGCGTGTAGCGTTGGGTAGTTGGAGGTGATCCGCCAGCAGTGGTGGATGTGGAGAGAGAGAGGCCAGAGTTTTGAGAGGTTACTATAAGCGGACGATCTGGACGTGTGTCCGCCAGAAAAAGGAAATTTGTAAAGACGGATGTCATGAATTGATAGATATGTATATATATAAGGTGAATTTTGAACACTATTAAAGTGAATACATTGTTTGTTCCCTATGAAAATCTTTCATTTGTTAACTATGCCTATCAGTAGTTAGTGCCTTCAGTAGTTAGAATCTTTTATTTAGCTGGCAGTATTGGCGCTCGCTGTATTGCAGTAGTTCGAGTAACGAAGATTTTTGTGAGGTAAGTGATTCATGAAAGGTATAGGCTATAACTAGTCAGGGCCATTTTTTTGTAGGGATTATCGAAAGTCAGATTGAGTTGCGCTAAAAATATTATGTGTCAGTTTAGTGATGATCAGAATAAGTAAAGTATAAAACTGGGTAATTTCCAAGAATGATTGCCTATCGAAGTCGCTGAGTCCAAACGATACATATCGAACGTGCGATCCTAAATCGATCAGGCGACTCGGGTGGCGAATTTTATGAGTATGTTTACGGTGGTCACTGCAGCAATGACAAAAGAAGACCGTTACAAAAATACTTGTAATTACAAAGGAGATGACTTACCTTACTCGTCGTCGGTGTTGTCGTCACGTGAAAGTCCATGTGATGTTTACACTACGGGAAGAATTCCCTTTTTGCCATTACTTCGCGGAAGTATGTAATTTAGAGCAACAAAGGGGAACGACGGAAAACAGAAAAAAATGACGATCACAAATAATTGATCACGACGCCCGTCACCACAGTCGCATGATCGATTTACAATCGCACATTCGATATGTACGTTTGGACACCGCGCCTTCGATAGGCAATCATTCTTGGATAATACCGAAAACTGTCTGAGTAAGTTGTTTTTTAGTCAGCTGTTTCTGTATCAAATAACCTAGAAGTTTACGAGCACAGTCGTTCTTAATTTTCCAAAGGGAACGTTTCAAGGTGACTCCTGCATAGAAGAAGGGTGAACGAATGGACACGCAAAATTACAGACCGACATCCTAAACATCACTTTGCTGCAGAATTCTATAACATATTCTCGGTTCGAATATAATAAATTTCCTAGAGACCGCAAAGCATTTGTTCACTAATCAATATGGGTTTAGAAAGCATCCCTCGTGTGAAACTCATCTTGCCCTCCTTTCATTTGATATAGTGCGATCTGTGGATGAAGGATAAGAGAGAGTTTTCTAAATTTCCGAAAAGCATTTGAGATGGTGTCCCACCACAGATTGTTAACGAAGGTACGAGCCTACGATACAGGTTCCCATATACGTGAATAGCCGAAGACTTCTTAAATAATAGAGTTCAGTATATTGTTCTTGACGGCTACCGTTTATCAGAAGTGCACCACGGAAGGGGGATAGGCCTACTATTATTTTCTGTATACATAAATGATCTGCCGGAGAAAAAAATGTTCAAATGTGTGTGAAATCTTATGGGACTTAACTGCCAAGATCATCAGTCCCTAAGCTTACGCACTACTTAACCTAAATTATCCTAAGGACAAACACACACACACCCATGCCCGAGGGAGGACTCGAACCTCCGGCGGGACCAGACGCACAGTCGATGACTGCAGCGCCTGAGACCGCTCGGCTAACCCCGCGCGGCGCCTGCCGGAGAGGGTGGGTAGCATTCTGCGGTTCTTTGCTGACGAAGCTGTGGTGTGCGGGAAGGTGTCAAAGATGGGTCACTACACAGTAGTATAAGATGACTTAAATAAAATTTCTTGTTGTTGTGATGAGTGGCAGCTGGCTATAAATGTAGAAAAATGTAAGTTAATGCAGATCAGTAGGGAAAACAACTCCGCAATGTTCGGACACAGAATCAGTAACGTGCTGCTTCACACAGTCACCTCGTTTAAATACGTAGGCATAACGTAAAAAGGAAACATCGAGTATACATTTAAGTGTCAGGAAGCCTTTTCTGAAAGTATTTGTACGGAGTGTAGCCATGTATGGAAGTGAAACGTGGACGATAAATAGTTTAGACAAACAGAGAATAGAAGCTTTCGAAATGTGGTGCTACGGAAGGATGCTGAAGATTAGATGGGTAGATCACGTAACTAATGAGGAGGTACTGAATAGAATTGGGGAGAAGAGAAATTTGTGGCACAACTTGACTAGAAGGGAGGTAAAAATCGTAGAGGGAGACCAAGAGATGAATACACTAAACAGATTCAAAAGGATGTAGGTTGCATCAGGTACTGGGAGATAAAGCAGTTTGCACAGGATAGAGTAGCATGGAGAGCTGCATCAAACCAGTCTCTGGACTGAAGTCCACAACAACAACAGCAACGTATAAAGCGATATAAAATGGAACGAGCATATGAGAATTGTGGAAGGGAAGGCGAATGGTCGACTTCGGTTTATTGGGAGAATTTTAGAAAAGCACGGTTCATCTGTAAAGGAGACCGCATATGGGGCGCTAGTGAGACCTGTCCTTGAGTAACACTCGAGTGTTTGGAAGACATGGAAGCAATTCAGGGGCGGGCTGCTAGATATGTTACCAGCAGGTTCGAACAACACGTAAGTATTACGGAGATGTTTCGGGAATTCAAACTGGAATCGCTGGAGGGAAGGCTCGTCTTTTCGAGGAACACTAGTGAGAAATTTTAGAGAACTGGCATATGAAGCTGACAGCAGAACGATTCTACTGCCGCAAATGTACATTTCATGTAAGGACGACGAAGATTAGATAAGCAAAATAAGGACTCATACAGAGGCATACAAACAGTCGTTTTTCAAAATGGTTCAGATGGCTCTAAGCACTATGGGATTTAACATCTGAGGTCATTAGTCCCCTAGACTTAGAACTACTTAAAACTAACTAAGCTAAAGACATCACATAGATCCATTCCCGAGGCAGGATTCGAACCCGGGACCGTAGCAGCAGCGCGGTTCCGGACTGAAGCGCCTAGAACCGCTCGCCCTGTCGTTTTTCCCTCGCTCTGTCTGCGAGTGGAATAGGAAAGGAAACGGTTATTAGCGGTACAGGGTACCCACCGCCACGCGCCGTACGGTAGCTTGTGGAGTATCTATGTAGATGTAGATGCAGATGCGAACACCGCTTTGCCTGACAGTGTATATACCTCTCCTAAAGACGAATACTTTCGTCATAAATAGAGTGCCCTTATTTACGCAGATTCGTTTTCATCAAACAAATATTCCGTAAATGGAGAGTTCCTCTTCCCATCTGAATGTTATAGAATCGTTGTCATTATTTACACCACTGTCATACGAATTCGGCTGTTGTCCATTTTCAAGTGCATATTCTTAAAAACACGGTCGAGAACAATGTCCTATAGCCGTCAACACTTTAAAAGAACTACTACGTAGTGGTGTACATACATAAACATAAAACGAACCGCACTGGTCGCACAGAACATTGTCCTGCCCGGGCTGATTCGATACTGACTAGTTTATAGTAAACAGCTGTTCAAAGATATACCGACAAACAGTCATCACTGCCCAGCAGATCCCACCTATCGATAAGTGTCGGGGACAAGGTGTCTCAATATTATATATCTTTTGTCGGTGTGGTTAAATTAAATATGCCCGCCACCGGTAGCTGAGTGGTGCCGGCACGGTAGCTCAGCGTGTTCGGTCAGAGGGTTAGCTGCCCTCTGTAATAAAAAAAAACTGAGTTAAGAGATCAACAAAGAACTCAAAAAAGGATGTCTTACGACGTCCGCCCTGATCAGATTCAACGAACAAAATGAGACTAAAAAAAAAAAAAAAGTGGTCAGCGCGACAGAGTGTCAATCTAAGGGCCCGGGTTCGGTTCCCGGCTGGGCCGGAGATTTTCTCCGCTCACGGACTGGGTGCTGTGTTGTGCTTATCATCATCATTTCATCCCCATCGACGCGCAGATCGCCGAAGTGGCGTCAACTCGAAAGACCCGCATCCGGTGAATGGCCTACCCGACGGGAGGCCCTAGCCATACGACATTTATTTTAATTAATTATCATTACGTATATATACCACCTAGTACACAAAAATACGTTCATGCTTACGTCATGCCATACAGCAAGTAATTCTGTAAAATGAAGTCAAAACTTTAAAACATTATCAAGCACAGAAATTTAAAACTTTCACAGGCTTCCCCATGTTGTAATTTGTCATATAATAACATAGATATGAAGGGCTTATTTCAATAGTGGTACAAGTACATTTTTTTAAATTTTGAGATACAGAGTCCTAAAGTTAAATGAGATCTGAAAAATCTGCAGTTGACATGCCAGAAATTTTCAAGCATATGGCTTCTTGCTAGGGATGAACCTTTCTTTCTGTTTGTTTGGATCATTAATTTCAGAAGCATTATAGGCAGAAAAGTGGACTTGTACCACTATTGAAATGAGCCCTTCATATAATTATAGACTGCTGGCGCGCTTATTTGTAGTGACATTTGTACCGTTCCACGGAAATATCAGGTGCTGATATTCCCATGTACTATTTGAATATGGACTGGTCAAGAAATACTATGAAAGCGGCTCTGTGAACACTCTGCGAAAGCCTTTGGAGTGAAATGTGGAGAGTAGCTATCTAGACGCAGATACAGAAGTCAATGTACAACCACATGTGGTGTCCACTGGCTGGAGACCGCGTCAGAAGCGGGACGGCACCCTCCCTGCCCCGAGTACCGGCCACCCACCAGCGGACGTTGCGATACCTTATCTGGAAGCTGGCTGCTAATGGCTCTCACCTTACAGCTCGGCTGATCTCCCACGGCTACGAGTTGTGCCTGTTGTGACTCGCGAAGCTGATGCAACATGGGCACAGGAGGGGGAAAAACGTTAGCTCGCTCACTGTGGAGAATCTACCCGTTATCTACACTACTGGCCATTTAAATTGCTACACCGCGAAGATGACGTGCTACAGACGCGAAATTTAACCGACAGGAAGAAGATGCTCTGATATGCAAATAATTACCTTTTCAGAACATTCACACAAAGTTGGCGCCGGTGGAGACACCTACAACGTGCTGACATTAGGAAAGTTTCCAACCGATTTCTCATACACAAACAGTAGATGACCGACGTTGCCTCGTGAAACGTTGTTGTGATGCCTCATGTAAGGAGGAGAAATGCATACCATCACGTTTCCGACTTTGATAAAGGTCGGATTGTAGCCTATTGCGATTGCGGTTTATCGTATCGCGACATTGCTGCTCGCGTTGGTCGAGATCCAATGACTGTTAGCAGAATATGGAATAGGTGGGTTCAGGAGGGTAATACGGAACTCCGTGCTGGATCCCAACGGCCTCGTATCACTAGCACCAACCAACTGCACAAACAGTTCGACGACGTTTGCAGCAGCATGGACTACGAGTTCGGAGCCGTGGCTGCTGTTACCCCTGACGCTGCATCACAGTCAGGAGTGCCTGCGATGGTGTACTCAACGACGAACCTGGGTGCACGTATGGGAAAACGTCATGATGGTCGCATCCGTGTATGGCGACATCGCGGTGAACACACACCGGAAGCGTGCATTCGCCATCGACATACTGGCGTATCACCTGGCGTGATGGTATGAGGTGCCATTGGTTACACGTCTCGGTGACCTCTTGTTCGCACTGACGGCACTTTGAACAGTGGACGTTATATTTCAGATGTGTGACGACCCGTGGCTCTACCCTTCACTCGATCCCTGCGAAACCCTACATTTCAGCAGGATAATGCATACCGCATGTTGCAGGTTCTGTACGGGCCTTTCTGGACACAGAAAGTGTTCGACTGCTGCCCTGGCCGGCACATTCTCCAGATCTCTCAGCAATTGAAAACGTCTGGTCAATGGTGGCCGAGCAACTGGCTCGTCACAATACGCCAATCACTACTCTTGATGAACTGTGGTATCGCGTTGAAGCTGCATGGGCAGCTGTATCTGTACACGCCATCCAAGCTCTGTTTGACTCAATGCCCAGGCGTATGAAGGCCATTATTACGGCCAGAGGTGGTTGTTCTTGGTACTGATTTCTCAGGATCTATGCACTCAAATTGCGTGAAAATGTAATCACATGTCAGTTCTAGTATAATATATTTGTACAATGAGTACCCATTTATCATCTGCATTTCTTCTTGATGTAGTAGTTTTAATGGGCAGTAATGTACATATTCGACGTCAGTTTCTGGGAGTACTGAAACGACTCTTCCGGCACAAAGTATTTTACATTCTGGGGACCCGCAGCTGTTGAGAGCCACGATGATAAGTTGTATTCCGGTGACAGCTGGAAAAATTCTTGTTTTATTGATACACGACCGGTTTCGCGGCCTAAAGACGCATCATCAGGTGCAGCCTACGTAGTAAAGTGTAATATACAGTGTCTGAACTTTGTGAATATTAAAATTATTAAAGATAATATCTAAAATACACTCTCAGTGTTAAAAGCTCATAGGTGTGTCCATCGCTCCTAGTCAATATACACTCCTGGAAATGGAAAAAAGAACACATTGACACCGGTGTGTCAGACCCACCATACTTGCTCCGGACACTGCGAGAGGGCTGTACAAGCAATGATCACACGCACGGCACAGCGGACACACCAGGAACCGCGGTGTTGGCCGTCGAATGGCGCTAGCTGCGCAGCATTTGTGCACCGCCGCCGTCAGTGTCAGCCAGTTTGCCGTGGCATACGGAGCTCCATCGCAGTCTTTAACACTGGTAGCATGCCGCGACAGCGTGGACGTGAACCGTATGTGCAGTTGACGGACTTTGAGCGAGGGCGTATAGTGGGCATGCGGGAGGCCGGGTGGACGTACCGCCGAATTGCTCAACACGTGGGGCGTGAGGTCTCCACAGTACATCGATGTTGTCGCCAGTGGTCGGCGGAAGGTGCACGTGCCCGTCGACCTGGGACCGGACCGCAGCGACGCACGGATGCACGCCAAGACCGTAGGATCCTACGCAGTGCCGTAGGGGACCGCACCGCCACTTCCCAGCAAATTAGGGACACTGTTGCTCCTGGGGTATCGGCGAGGACCATTCGCAACCGTCTCCATGAAGCTGGGCTACGGTCCCGCACACCGTTAGGCTGTCTTCCGCTCACGCCCCAACATCGTGCAGCCCGCCTCCAGTGGTGTCGCGACAGGTGTGAATGGAGGGACGAATGGAGACGTGTCGTCTTCAGCGATGAGAGTCGCTTCTGCCTTGGTGCCAATGATGGTCGTATGCGTGTTTGGCGCCGTGCAGGTGAGCGCCACAATCAGGACTGCATACGACCGAGGCACACAGGGCCAACACCCGGCATCATGGTGTGGGGAGCGATCTCCTACACTGGCCGTACACCACTGGTGATCGTCGAGAGGACACTGAATAGTGCACGGTACATCCAAACCGTCATCGAACCCATCGTTCTACCATTCCTAGACCGGCAAGGGAACTTGCTGTCTTACAGGACAATGCACGTCCGCATGTATCCCGTGCCACCCAACGTGCTCTAGAAGGTGTAAGTCAACTACCCTGGCCAGCAAGATCTCCGGATCTGTCCCCCATTGAGCATGTTTGGGACTGGATGAAGCGTCGTCCCACGCGGTCTGCACGTCCAGCACGAACGCTGGTCCAACTGAGGCGCCAGGTGGAAATGGCATGGCAAGCCGTTCCGCAGGACTACATCCAGCATCTCTACGATCGTCTCCATGGGAGAATAGCAGCCTGCATTGCTGCGAAAGGTGGATATACACTGTACTAGTGCCGACATTGTGCATGCTCTGTTGCCTGTGTCTATGTGCCTGTGGTTCTGTCAGTGTGATCATGTGATGTATCTGACCCCAGGAATGTGTCAATAATGTTTCCCCTTCCTGGGACAATGAATTCACGGTGTTCTTATTTCAATTTCCAGGAGTGTATATTATTCAGTGAATACATTCTACTTTACATTGGTGACAAGTACGTGAAGCATTTCTATCATAAAAAATTATTGGTTGGTGGATGATGTAGTTATAGACCCTTGTTTTAAAATTCACCTGCATCTAAAAGAAGAAAAAATATTTTTAAACAATGGAATACCCAGGATGGAATGTAACAATATTATGGCAAAGATTGTTGCTACTCACCATATTGCGGAGATGCTGAGTGACAGAAAGGCACAACAAAAAGAGTGTCGGAAACCTCACTTTCCGACAGTTTTTTTTGTTACACCTTTCTGTCACTCAGCATCACCGCCTGCTTAGCTGGGTGGTAACGTGCTTGCCCCCCGTGCGGCGGGCCTGGGTTCGATTCCCGGCCGGGTTGGAGATTTTCTCCACTCGTGGACTGGGTGTTGTGTTGTCATCATCATTTCATCCTCATCACCGGCAAGTCTCCTAGTGTGGCGTCGACTGAAGGAAGTCTTGCATTTGGCGGCCGAACTTCCCCGGAAGGGGCCTTCGGCCAACGATGCCGTACGCTCATCTCATCATCCGCAAGAGTAGCAACTATTATTTTCATAATACTATTAAAAATATTTTAGTGAAAACGCAATTTTTAAAAAAAAATCACGATTGGCAATACAAAATAGTCACTAATAACGTGATTAGTCGGGACGATATGCATATCACTGTGCAGGTGGCATAAGGTGGCAGTTTCTTACCAGTGTGACTGCAGTGCAGCCCGGTGTTGGGAAGAATACCGTAGAAGCGGCTCCACAAGGGACTAAGAAACTAGCGAAACGGAGATTTTCTTGTGGACGAATCTGCTTGTAATACAGTGCACACCCGATTCATTATGTTCACTTACCACAGCTTTTCCCTTATGCGTGAGTTTGCTACCTAGATCCGAAGAAGTAGGTAGTAAACTCGGGCATAAGGTAAAGTCTGTGGTAATTAAATATAATGAAGCGGCTATGTACTGCGTTACATGCAATGATTGCCCTAAGAAATACAGGGTAGCGCAGATAAAAGTACCCCACGTAAGTATAAGGGAAATGTAGTGAAATTACAGAAACGAACAAAATGTTCAAATGTGGTCTTAAGGGACCAAACTGCTTAGGATTCTAAGAACAATACACACACCCATCCCCGATGGAGGACTCGAAACTCCGGCGGGAGAGGCCGCGCAGTCCGTGAGGTGGACTTACCGTCAATTTACAATGAATAATACAGACAAAAACACATTTTAGAAGATGTTGAAAGTGATCCCTGCAACCTCAGCACAGATGTGGACCGCTAACAAGGGAACCTCCG
The DNA here is from genome assembly GCF_023898315.1 of Schistocerca nitens. Taxonomy (NCBI): domain Eukaryota; kingdom Metazoa; phylum Arthropoda; class Insecta; order Orthoptera; family Acrididae; genus Schistocerca; species Schistocerca nitens. Next base: position 209,700,208 of record NC_064617.1, on the reverse strand, counting down.
CATCGCACCCCCCTCAGATTTAATTATAAGTTGGCACAGTGGATAGGCCTTGAAAAACTGAACACAGATCAATCGAGAAAACAGGAAGAAGTTGTGTGGAACTATGAAAAAAATAAGCAAAATATACAAACTGAGTAGTCTATTCGCAACATATGCAACATCAACGACAATGTGAGCTCAGGAGTGCCGTGGTCCCGTGGTTAGCGTGAGCAGCTGCGGAACGAGAGGTCCTTGGTTCTAGCCTTCCCTCGCGTGAAATTTTTAGTTTCTTTATTTTCGCAAAGTTATGATCTGTCCGTTCGGTCATTGACGTCTCTGTTCACTGTAATAAGTTTAGTGTCTGTATTTTGCGACCGCACCGCAAAACCGTGCGATTAGTAGACGAAAGGACGTGCCTCGACAATGGGAACCGAAAACATTTGATCGCAAGGTCATAGGTCAACCGATTCCTCCACAGGGAAACACGTCTGATATATTCTATACGACACTGGGGACGACATGTTCGTCACGTGAAAGGAATATGCTGTCTACCCACCTAACTTGTACACTTGGCGATTGGGTAAAAAGATTCTTCCACCTTGCCCGATTTAGATTTTCTTGTGGATGTGATTATCACTCCCAAAAAAGTGATCGCATCGGACGGATAGGCGGACAGATAATAACTGTTTGAAAACAAAAAATTAAAATTTTCAATCGAGGGAAGACTTGAACCAAGGACCTCCGGTTTCGCAGCTGCTCACGCTAACCACGGGACCACGGCGCTCCTGAGCTCCCCCCTGTCCTTGATGTTGCATATCTTGCACATGGACTACTCAGTTTGTATATTTTGCTTACTTTTTTCATAGTTCCACACAACTTCTTCCTGTTTTCTCGATTGATCTGTGTTCAGTTTTTCAAGGCCTATCCACTGTGCCAACTTATAACTAAATCTGAGGGGGGTGCGATGGGGAGGTTACCTTGTAAGTACATAACATACATCCGGCGTAAAGGTTCGGATATCAATGGGGGCAACTGCACGGCTGATGTCTTTCATTTCCTGTGTTGTATATGGATTTTTTTTCATAGACCTTGCTCTTCAAGTGTCTCCACAGGAAGGAAATCACATGTTAGAACCGGCGGACGTTGTGGCTATAAATGTTAGTTGACAGTTCGTTCCTCAGTGAAGAGATACCGTAGATATGCGGCATGTTACCCCACCTTGCTGGAAGAAGCAGTACTGTCTTTCATATTCAGTGAGTTGAGCACAAAAATGTCAAAAATCTCCATATATGCAACCGTTTTGGGGGTAGCATAAAAAAAAGGTCCAGTGATGCGTGTTCCTGTTACACCGCACCAAACGCCGATTTCTTTCATCATGATTTGATTGCTGGCACACAATGTTAGCGTTCGCCGTTGCCCTGTACCTGGTGTTCTGTGAATGCACATGACCGGAAAGATAAAACAACGTTTCATCACTCGTGATGTAATGGAAAGGGTCTAACAAACCATCACTGATGTTATTCAAAAGCCACGTGCAGTAATCTACACAGTTTCCAACTGTCACCCGCCCATAACTGCAACACGACATGGCTTCAAATTAAGACTTTTCAGAATCCGCTGGAATTTCCTAGGAACTTACGTGGGCCTCCTGGGCCAATTTATGTGTGGACTTTTTCTGGCTCTGATAACTTCTGCTGTGCGAACTGAAGGAATTTTTTATCGTTTTACATTTTGCGCTGATCCGTAGGTGCGCCAATTTTTATACAGACTCTGTACTGCTCTCTTCGCTGGTAGTCCTGTAACTGGATACTCGACCCCGAAAATTTCGCGAGTTTCCTTAATCGAACCTGTTGCACATACGCTTCCGCAATTCGATAAAGTCATTTAGCAGACTGCGAAGAGAAACGTCTAACATCACTGATGAAATAAACTGAAATGCTGAAATAAGAATGCTAACAGTCGATTATCGCGTAAACTGTACGTTATTGTGGCTGTGTATTTCAGCAGTCGAAATGTTGGTTCAAATAGCTCTGAGCACTATGGGACTTAACATCTGAGGTCATCAGAACTACTTAAACCTAACTAACCTAAGGACATCACACACATCCATGCCCGAGGCAGGATTCGAACCTGCGACCGTAGCAGTCGCGCGGTTCCGAACTGAAGTGCCTAGAACCGATCGGTCAGAACGGCCGGCAGTCGAAATATTGCATTCGTCTTCGAAGTGGGGGCGGATATTTGTTAACTGTGCTAGCCGGGTCATTTCAAAAAAGATTTCACTAACATTTTAACTTATATAACGTCTGATGTGCATTAAAAACGCACTTACCCGAAGAGAGGCACAGCATCACAACCTCTTTGCAAAATTTAAAAATACTTCATAGAAAAGTAAAAAGCCGTAAGCTGAATCTATTAGAGGAAGTATAAAATTTTAGATGCAAAAAAGGAAATGCACAGTTCACGTTGAATGATCAGTTAGAATTAAAGCACGATAGTATTCCGGCTAATTTTGATTGTTAACACGATTAAGTATTAGTATGTAATAAAATTCCCTGTTATTCTGGCTTGTAATGGTAACGACGCAGTGCCTCTAATCATGAGTACATGACGTCACACCGTTTCCGTTCCGCCAGCCTGTTTTATAGTCCGTCTCAGTCGCTTGTGTGCGAGCCGATTCTACACTTCCCAACACGGGTTGCCCTATCGTCGCAGCAGTAAAAAAGTGCCACCTTATACCATTCCACAGAGTAATTTACATTGTGTCCCGACTAATCACGTGACTATTTTTTATTGCTAATTCGGCTTTTAAAGAAATTTAGCTTCCTCTCACTATAAAATAGTTTCTATTCTTTTAGATGCAGGCAAATTTTGAAACAAGGGTCTACACGATGCACCAGCAGTAATTTTGTCACCCTTCGTTCACCTGTGTAAAAGTAGACAACATTCACTGAATAATATATCTTGACTAGGAGCGATGGATACACTTATGACCCTTTTAACATTGTGAGTAACTTTAGATATTACGTTCATTAATTTTAATATCCACTAAGTTGATACCCTGTATGAAACTTCCTGGCAGATTAAAACTGTGTGCCCGACCGAGACTCGAACTCGGGACCTTCGCCTTTCGCGGGCAAGTGCTCTACCAACTTTTTTTTTTTTTTAAGCGAATTATCTTCGATGTTCAGTCAGACGCATAACTTTCGACCGACTGTGGTAAAAAAAAAGTACAGTTGGACGCGAACAGGCGACTATAAGCTTAGAACGCACGACGCTTGCCACTTTTTTAAATACAACAAAATATAACATATCCTGTTTTCCTTTTTTTTGTTTTTTGTTTTTTTTATTTTTTAATAATTTTTATTGAACCAACTAAAACTACATATATATTCACTATGCAAGAGTTCTTCAAGGTACCACTGAAACATATACAAATAACTTAGTTAAACAAAAAAATATTAAAAAGAATAACATTAAATACAACAAAATATAACATGTTCTGTCTTCTTCCTTTTTTTTAAGTTTGTTTTTGTTCTTGGTCGATGCATGAGAACGTGGATAAGGGTGTTGCATCATGGGACAGGTAGGCATGGTACACCCCAACTTTGAGGGGGGTCAAGGAAGACGCTGCGGAGAAAACGGGCAAAAGTTTGTCGGTAAGATGGTTTTCGGGTGAGGGTGCTGTGCGCGGTCACAACTTTGTACCAGAAGTCAAGGACTGTATGCGGACCACTCTGAAAGAGGTATTCTAAAGCCTGTCCTCGAACCCAGATTAGGGTATGGTGCTTAGCAAGAGGGTAGTGAAATGTCTGGGGCAACAACAGGAAATCCGGGGTTACCGTCGTCGGCGGGGCACGGAGGTAAAAGCCCACGATTCGTTGGATGAGGAGCCATACGTTTTGTTTCAGGGGGCACGTAAGACGGTGCTCGTCGGTGTCTTCGAGCTGACAGTCAGGGTAGAGTGGGGAGGTGGCCAGTCCTATGCGATAAAGTCGACTATTAGTCGGGAATTTTCCATAGACTAAAACATACCAGAGTGCAGACACAGACGACGGTAAAAAGGGTGCATGCACACACCCCCAAACCGTGCGCCAGTTAATGTCAGGATGCTGTAGCACCATGGGGTCGCAAGGGTTGGGCAGCATAAATAAACGATAATAATCTGTTGTACGGTGAGGACGGGTGACTGGAAGATCGGCCCGAACGTAGCTGAGTTCTATGAAACAATTGGCGACGTGGTACAATAATGGAGAAATAGGTGCCACATTGATCGGTGGATCGAGAGAAGCTGGTCGGAGGATATCTAAGAGACTGCGTGTTATGGACGGGGCCGGCCCCTGCCAGTGCCGCAACAGAGTGTGGACAAAGAGTGCAGAAGAGCGTGCCCGCACGTTGATGAGTCCGAGGCCACCTTTTGCAGGAGACAGTGTTAGAGTGTTGTAGCGGACTTTGAAAAGTGTCCCTGCTGACACGAAATATCCAAAGGCTGATTGGATGCGGCGGCCAAGGAGTAACGGCATTGGGAGGATCTGGGCGACGTGTACCAGTTTAGGGGCGACATAGATGTTGACATAGGACACACGTTGGAGTTGGTTTAAGTTACGGTGCACTTGACCGCGGACATGGTGCCGAATCGACTGCAAAATCCGCCGGTAAGCCAGGGCCACTGTGCGGTGTGTGGAGCTCGTAAATTCGATACCCAAGTAACGAAGGGTGGCACTGACTGGGAGTGGGGTCGGCACCATAGCCGGGAGGCCGCGCCCAATGTGCATCATAGTCGATTTACGGACATTAAGACCAACTGAGCTACCGAAGCACGACTCACGCCCGCTCTCACAGCTTTACTTCTGCCAGTATCTCGTCTCCTACCTTCCAAACTTTACAGAAGCTCTCCTGCGAACCTTGCAGAACTAGCACTCCTGAAAGAAAGGATACTGCGGAGACATGGCTTAGCCACAGCCTGGGGGATGTTTCCAGAACGAGAATTTTCACTCTGCCTGTAAACTTTGGAAGGTAGGAGACGAGATACTGGCAGAAGTAAAGCTGTGAGACCGGGCGTGAGTCGTGCTTCGGTAGCTCAGATGGTAGAGCACTTGCCCGCGAAAGGCAAAGGTCCCGAGTTCGAGTCTCGGTCGGGCACACAGTTTTAATCTGCCAGGAAGTTTCATATCAGCGCACACTCCGCTGCAGAGTGAAAATCTCATTCTGATACCCTGTATATTACTCTACACCATGTAGGCTGTACCTGACGAAGCTGCTTTAGACCGCGGAACCGGTAGTGCATCAATAGAACTTTAACAGCTGTCTGCAGCATTCTTCTCGACTTCACATCTTTTCCGTCGCGTCCTCGGAGATTCCATTGCGTCGTTCCACTGATAGGAAGCACACGTGGCGAGGCATCAAGGAATCGTCAATTTGGTAACAGAGCAAAGTGACGGGAGCTGATAACTGTGAAGCGCGTCCAAGACTTGACTACAGTAAGCACACTAAAATGGTTTGGGTTGCAGTAGTTATGCAGAGATTCAGTGGCATACACAGCATAAAATAGCGGGGAGAGCTACATCAAACCAGTCTTTGAAATCGCAAGCGGTGTGCTCTGCTACGCAAATGATTTAACTTCTCGCAAGTAAACCTGTCTTATCTTGGAATATGCCTCAACAGCTCAGTAAGAACTCAAACAACATATCTATTAACGCAATCTGATATCGATAAGAGAAAAGAATGTTACATGAGCACCACATTAAATCTGCAGCGGGACGATATCAGGTATATTACAAGAATGTATATGATATCGAACATGAAAAGAATAGTCACGAGATCCTAATAATATTTAAAGTGAGCTAATATCTAGGTCACAGTTATTCATTGTGCAACGGAATATGAACGCAGTATGCTAGGCAAAATCGTCAAATATGAAATACAGAACAATTACTAGTAATACGACTTAAAATCAGTTAAATTATGATACAGTTCGAAAGATTTGAGTAAGCATGGTTTACCCACTCGTACTAAACACACGTTGATAATATTCTGCTTGAAATAGCTTATGAGACACAAATATATGTAGTTTTGTAGAATCAGCCACAGTATTAGTCGTCACTACCCACATTTTATCATGAAATTACACGCTTTAGCACGGGATATTTACTACTAAAAGAGTGGAATACCATTTGAGAAGGAAAATATTTAGCCATACTCATGAACTGCAGCAGTACTCTGAGGGGAAAGCTGCGTTTGATATCATGCGATCACGAAATAATGGAGCACGAATGGTCGTGCCAATTCTTATTAAACACTCAGGAAACAACACAGGAAGGTAGAAACAAGATACTGTAGTTCAATTTAAATTGTATAGTTGATCCAAAATCAGAAGGACACTAAGGAACATTGACCCTTGACCATACAAAGACACCTGATCCGAAAAGTCAAGTACAATACCATTGTATAAAATCACTTTCGTACACGAATAGCAACAAATCATTGATCATTAAACGACTAGCAAAAAATTATTAATTAAACAAAACTGGGAGAAGGAATGACTTAAATTATTATACTATGTACAGCATTGAGTGACAAAAATTTGATTCTGCCGCCAGATTAGCAACCAAATGTTAGCAACATCGCACGTATGAGTACATAATTCGCTTAAGCAGTACCAGACTAATGAAAATCTAGTCGTAGCATGTGAACATCTTACGAAAGATTTAATAGCACGCTGTTACACACCAACAGTCTCTTCGAATATCGCACTAATCGCAACAATCTCACAAAGAAAACTGTAAGGTCGTGGTGACCGTATCTAACACAACACAGTTGTCTCCCCGCGGCTCCTTGAACGAGAATGTGTTTTGAAAGCAACTCGGCAGTATGTCTCCCAACTGATTAAGCGCTGATTGGTCTGTTCCCCGGAAACGCGTGACGAAGGCTTCCCAAAGCATCACAGAGACAGTCATCCCAAACATTACAATTATCTGTAGTCGACGCTCCTCACAGAAACATCTTTGCAGATACTACTCCGCGAGATAAAGAAAGAATGTGAGTGAAATTTGAAAGTGGCCACTTAACAGACGCCTATCAGATTGAACCATACCAGTGGCTGTGCTCTATCTTCGAGATCTCCATGGCGCTTTCTTTTAACAGTGCAACGCAAGGCCGCACGTTTCCGATGCTGCCCTGACTTACCTCGATAGTTTCCCTGGCCACCACGTTCTCCAAATGTCTCGCTCATCGAAAACTCTGTCATACAATCTGACAAGGGGAGGCCACGACGTTTGGAACGCGGATTTACTGCAAACTTCGTACACTCGTAGTACTCCATGAGGACAACAAAATGCGTAAGCAATAGCGCGTACTTCTTAAATGTTACTGAGAAAATCGCAAGAAAATTTCGGTCGTCAAATATGTATCTTTGCGTGGCCATTTTAACCATAAAGCGGGTGCAGCCGACTGGTGCTGGCACAGTAGCTCAGCGTGCTTGGTCAGAGGGTTAGCTACCCTCTGTAATAAAAAACTGAGTGAACGGATCAACAAAGAACCTGAACGGTTGTCACCGGACGTCCGCCACGAACAAATTCATCGACCAATATGGAGGAAAATGAGATAAAAAAAAGGCGTGTTCGGTCAGAGCGTTGGCTTCCCTATCTAATAAAATAACTGAGCGAGCGGATGAACGAACGAACTGAACGGGTATCATCGGACGTCCGCCCTGACCAAATTCAGTGAACAATATAGTACATTTTTTTTTAATAAAGTGATGGGCGTTCAAGACGCTGGATCGCTGGAATCGAGTTGCGTTCGTCAGTTTTTTTTTTATTTTCAACACAGTCATTTTCTTTACTATTTATATTACAATTGATATAATGTGAAAAATAAGTGTAATTGGATGAACTTTTATTAAATTTACAACGTTATTTGGCAGTCTGCTTATTTTTATTATCACAAATAATATAATATTCATAACTATCGCCCGCATCTCGTGGTCGTGCGGTAGCGTTCTCGCTTCCCACGCCCGGGTTCCCGGGTTCGATTCCCGGCGGGGTCAGGGATTTTCTCTGCCTCGTGATGGCTGGGTGTTGTGTGCTGTCCTTAGGTTAGTTAGGTTTAAGTAGTTCTAAGTTCTAGGGGACTTATGACCACAGCAGTTGAGTCCCATAGTGCTCAGAGCCATAACTATCGACTAGTAAACGACCAAACGCACAAAGTGATACTGAAAATGTATGCTTGTCCGTCTCTTCAAAACTGTTCGTATTTAATCGAAAGAGAACGAGAAATTGCTTCTCGGACGACGCAATTAAAATACACTCGATACTGCATAACCAATTATCAGCGCCGATTTGTAAGGAAATACTGCGTTATGCATGGTTTGCTTCCAAATTATCGTCTGAAAGAGAGGTTTTTGAAAATGTTAACGAGGTTTGTTTTATCCACAGAAATCGTCAAAAGACCTTGCGTGTGCGGAAACATAGCATTTATTCAATGCAGCTCGTGCCGTTTAACTTTGTTGTCCATTTTTTTACGAAAAATACCAACCTGCAACTTGTAATGTTGAAAGTGAAGATTAATTGTACATCTTTCGAAAGCCGTCTGTGCCGGTCAAAACTTGGAGGTAACAAGTCGTTTCGGGCTCCTTCCAGGTATAAGATATTTCTCAAATCACGGACAAGCATACATTTTCAGTATCACTTAATGCGTTTGGTCATTTACTAGTCGACAGTTATGAATCTTACATTATCTGTGTTAATAAAAATTAGTAGGCTACCAAATAACATTGTAAATTTAATAAAAGTTCATACGATTACACGTATTTTCCCCATTATATCAACTGTAATATAAATAATAAGAAAATGACTGTGATGAAAATAAAAAAAAACTGACGAACCGAACTCGATCCAGCGGCTTGAACGCCAAACACTTTTTTAAAAAAAAACGTTCTGTATTGTTCATTGAATTTGTTCAGGGCGGACGTCCGATGGCGTTTCCTCAGTCTTTTTTTTATTTTTTTTTTATTTTCAAGGGTATCTATCACTCTGACCGAACACGGTGAGCTGTCGTACCGGCACCACTCGGCTGCAGCCGCTTCATGGTTAAAATGGTCACACACAGATATACATTCGACGACCGCAATTAACTTAAGATTTTCTCAATAACGCTTGAGAAGTACGCGCTACTGCTTACACATTTTGTTGTCCTCATGGAGTACTACGAGTGTACGAAGTTTGCAGTAAATCCGCGTTCCAAACGTCGTGGCCTCCCCTTGTGAGCTGTATTCGATGCCCAGCAGAGTTACAGCCGCTGATGCTGGCAGAGGCTGTATACTTAACTTCGGACCTGTACACCCCTAAATCATCTACATATTTTTCATGCAGTCTTCCTTCTACGACGGGCATTCAATAAATAATGTAACACATTCTTTTTCTGAAAGTATGTTGGTTTTATTCACGATTGCAGTACATCGTATTATACCCCACTTTTGTGGCTGCAAAACCCTATTTTTCTACGTAATCTCCGTTCAGTGCGACGAATTTACGCCGTCTTACTGGGAGAGCCTGTATGCCTGCACTGTACCACTCTACTGGGCTACGTCGGAGCCAAAGTCTTGCTACATCAATAACCTCCTCATCATCCATGTACTTCTTCCTGCAGAGTGCATCCTTCATTGAGACAATCAGTTGGAAGTCTGAAGTTGCGAGATCCAGGCTGCAGGATGGATGAGGAAGAACAGTCCAATGAAGTATTGTGAGCTCCTCTCGGGTGCGCAGACTTGGGTGAGGTCTTGTGTCATCATAGAGAAGGAAAAGTTCGTTTGCGTTTTTGCGGTTATGAACAAGCTGCAGTCGTTTCTTCAGTTTCCTGAGGGTAGCACTATACACTTCAGAGCTGATCGTTGCACCATGAGGGTGTACATCAAACACAATGATCCCTTCAGAGTCCCAGAAGACCATCGCCATGAGAGTGCGGCTTTGAACTTTTCCTTCGGAGGAGAGGTTGCGTGGCGCCAATCCATCATTTGCCGTTTTGTTTCAGTTTCGAAGTGATGAACCTATATTTCATCGCCTGTGACGTTATTCGACAAAAAATTGTCACGATCAGCCTTGTAACGAGCAAGCAGTTCCTGACAAATGGTCCTTCGTTGTCCTTTAAATTCTTCCGTTACGCGGCGAGGAACCCACGGGCACACACCTTTGAGTACAACTGGTCGACGAGTGTATCTGCACAACAAGCAGGGATGTCCAGTTGTACACTTAAGTGTTTGATTGTGATCTGTCGATCAACTGGAATGAGAGTGTCCCCGCACCTTTCAATATTGCAAGCGTCATAGCTGTACGCGGCCGGCTGGCAAGCGCGAGTTCGAACAGGTTTGAGCGACCTTGTTGCGATGATCCCAGACGCCTCTCCCAACGACTCATCGTGCTTTTATTCACTGCCAGGTCTCCGTAGACATTCTGCAAGCGCCTATGAATATATGCGATGCTCTGGTTTTCCGCCAAAAGAAAGTGATTGCTCTCTACATGGAGCGCGCCTCTGTTACACACGCCATTTTGAAGGCTACATACAGCGCCGCCACCTATCGGAACTTCTTGAAACTATAGGGACTGAAGCGAGAATACTCCACGATGTCCCCCCATGATAAATTCCGCATTTGTCAACATAAATCGGCCGAAAAAAAAAAGAGTTGCAGGACTATTGAACGCCCCTCGTATACTGTAGGCGCACAGTAAGGAAAAATTTCATTACCTCCGCACCCGATAGTCAAGGGAAGGCAGGATTCGGTTACGATTGTGGACAGGGCCGTAATCAGTTACTATTGGTTGCCTTTTACAGTTACACACATTTATTTTTAAAACAGTTATTCTAGACTCAACAATAAATTTAAAAAATACCACACGTTCTTAATGAAGGAATAAACTACTGTGTAAATAACAAGTGTTTTCATTGCATTACAATTTAGCAAATCACCATAAAATACAGATAATGTAAAAAAAAAGGCCACTGAGGTCATGGCAATAAATTAAAAATGTTTAAGAGCTCGCTGCAATTACAACTTACAGGTATTAAAATACTAAAAAGTAATTGGCCACAAACTCAGCAGAAGATATCAAGCGCCAGGAATGGCAGTAAATGAGATTTTAAGGCTTACTGCTAAAATAAAAATATCGAATTATTTTTTTCTAAGCAAATAACCACAATCACGGCTGAAGGCCTTATCACACTATTGACCCTTAAAATTGTTACACCAAGAAGACAGATGATAAATGGGTATTCATTGGACAAGTATATTATACTACAACATACATGTGATTACATTTTCTCGCAATTTGGGTGGATAGGTTCTGCGAAATCAGTACCCAGAACAACCACCTCTGGCGATAATAACGGCCTTGATACGCCTGGGCATTGAGTCAAACAGAGCTTGGATGGCGTGTACAGGTCATGAGCAGCTTCAACACCATACCACAGTTCATCAAGAGTAGTGACTGGCGTATTGTGACGAGCCAGTTGCTCGGCCACCATTGACCAGACGTTTTCAGTTGGTGAGAGATCTGGAGAATGTGCTGACCAGGGCAGCAGTCGAACATTTTCTGTATCCAGAAAGGCCCGTTCAGGACCTGCAACATGCGGTCGTGCATTACCCTGCTGAAATGTAGGGTTCCGCGGGGATCGAATGAAAGGTAGAGCCGCCGGTCGTAACACATCTGAAATGTAACGTCCACTGTTCAAAGTGCCGTCAGTGCGAACAAGAGGTGACCGAGACGTGTAACCAATGACACCCCATACCATCACGCCGGGTGATGCGCCAGTATGGCGCCAAACACGGATGCGACCATCATGTTGCTGTAAACAGAACCTGGATTCGTCCGAAAAAATGACGTTTTGCCATTCGTGCACCCAGGTTCGTCGTTCAGTACACCATTGCAGGCGCTCCTGTCTGTGATGCAACGTCAAGGGTAACCGCAGCCATGGTCTCCGAGCTGATGGTCCATGCTGCTGCAAACGTCGTCGAACTGTTCCTGCAGATGGTTGTTGTCTTGCAAGCGTCCTCATCTGTTGACTCAGGGATCAAGACGTGGCTGCACGATCTGTTACAGCCATGCGGATGAGATGCCTGTCATCTCGACTGCTAGTGATACGAAGCCGTTGGGATCCAGCACGGCGTTCCGTATTACCCTCCTGAGCCCACCGATTGAATATTCTGCTAACAATTATTGGATCTCGACCAACGCGAGCAGCAATGACGCGATACGATAAACCCCAATTGTGATAGGTTACAATCCGACCTTTATCAAAGTCGGAAACGTGATGGTACGCATTTCTCCTCCTTACACGAGGCATCACAACAACGTTTCACATGGCAACGCCGGTCAACTGCTGTTTGTGTATGAGAAATCGGTTGGAAACTTTCCTCATGTCAGCACGTTGTAGGTGTCACCACCGGCGCCTACCTTGTGTGAATGCTCTGAAAAGCTAATCATTTGCATATCACAGCATCTTCTTCCTGTCGGTTAAATTTCGCGTCTGTAGCACGTCATCTTCGTGGTGTAGCAATTTTAATGGCAAGTAGGATATACAAGCAAAGGATAATTACAAGAAACAAGCAACTGACCACCAAACGGATGAAATAAGATGATGGTAACCTTGTAACACAACCCTTACACTGCTAGGTTTATTCCAGAAGGCGACCGGAACTATTAACTAGACATCCATAACCTTTAATGTAGGCATTACAAGGTATGGTAATAAATAACACAATAATAAAACACAAGGACCAGTGTCACACGCTGCTCCAGTAATCGATCTCTGAGAAGGTCCGGCAAGAAACACTTACGCAAGCGATGAGATAGGTCGCCTAGAGTTGCATTCACTTCACAATATGGTAACTCAGACTTGTGGCAGCCTAACGAATGACTAATGACAATCTTGCTGAAGTTGCCTGACGTCGAATAAACCAAATAGAAGAATGGAACAACACGTCAAAGCCGGAACCGGTGGACTGCACTACACCTCGAGAATGCTGTGCTTACAGCGCCCGAAACGAGAAAGGAATCACTACTACCAGACTACACAATCACAAACGGCCTACAATCAAGAAAGCTGTCAAAACTACACGCATTACCGGACAGCAGCGGCAAGGCGAGGAATCGTACACTGCCATTACATACACTAACTCCCAGGGCAGGTAACTTGGGCGTCAGCGGCCACCAGGCAGGAAAAAATACCAGTGGTTGAACTTAACAAATTATAACAAGCTGAACGCAGTAAATAGTAATAAGAAGTCGAGGAAAGCTAATAAGATCCGCCTTCCCCAAGCACTCCACTCGTTGCTCTTCGCCTCGGCGACACTACGAGCGGCTGCACGAATCCAAGTCACTGGAGAAGCGCGAGACGTCAGAATGGTGGAGGTTTCTCTACTTGGATTGAAAAGCACTCATCTTAAAGCCTGCAGGATCCGGTTCACAACGAGGTCGTGCCTTCTCGTGACCACAGCCCTTTCTATCTGGCAGTCCATGCGCGCCGCCAGTGGTCCCGGCGTGTTCCTCGCACTGCGTGGACCTGGCTTCTCCTGAATCCCCAACCGAACTGCCACACTGACATGACATGGAAAAACAACGTTGTCGCCCCAAAGATAGGGCAACAATTACTACATATCGATAACCACCGCTGCTGCCACTAGCGGACAGGCAACGCTTGCGAAACGAGTGGCGCCAGTCAAGACGAGAAGTAGACAAACAACGGCAACTATGCTACTAAAGGATACGGTCTGGCCTCCAACAGAGGGTGGAAACCTACAAACAGCACCAATTTTAATGGCCCACAGTTTACACTGTGAAGTGTTAACATAGACGATCATTGATAGACAGTCGTGTCAACCACCGTGATCGCAGGCTAAAGGGGCTCCGGAACGCCCTATACTTGCAATGTTAAAATAACGCTTATAAATTACATCTTTCCTTACAAAGTATTTGAGGTAGGAAGTTGAACTTTTTACAGATTATTTATTGGAATATGGGCGACAACTTAACACAGGGATTTTACAAAATTTTAGTTCAGTTATTAAAGATGATTTTTTTTTTCAATTGTAATGAAAATTCACAATATTTTTTTGCAATTTTTTATTTATATATTCAAAAATATACAGTTTTTTGGAAAAAGGCTGTGTTAAATTATGCAGAAGGTACTGTGTAACATTTACTGAAAGTTTGAAACAAATATGTTTGGAAGATCCTTAGAAAACATGTAATTAGTATGAGAAAATAAAAGTTTTGGGAATCGAGCGACAAAGATTGGATTAACTTTTTAGTGCATTCCAGGTCCATAGAATGGATTATCTTCATCCTCTGCAAACTCCTCCTCCAGCTTCCTCTTGTTCCTCCTTCTGTTTACTCTTGCTTGTATTTCTAGACTCTTTACAGCCCTGTCTGCAGCCCGAAGGCGTTCCTTGTCTAAAGCAAGCATCGCTCGTACCATGTTAGAACCTATCTTCATTCCCATATTTCTAAATACCTTGCACCTTACAATGTTGCCATCATTGAAAGTCGCAACAGCATCATACACAACAAAGTGAAGTGTTTCTTTTCCAACAAATACAGTCTTGGGGATTCTCGACCATATAACACTATTTACACTTTCATTGGGGTTTTGAGTTTTTCCGTGAATACACTTTTTCAACAGTTCAGGTGCTGCTAAGTCTCTGAAAATAGGTTTTATCACCTCCATTATTGCATGAGGCAGACTATGCTTATGAGTGTACACTTCACCAGTTAGCAATCCTTTGTTATATTTACACCAACTGTCTTCTTCTTTGGGACACAAGCTATGTTGGGGATTTTCATCGTCTTTATTGTTTACAGTAATAACACATACCTTTGGCTTTCCAACATTTCTCCTTTTCTTAAAAGCCTTCAGAGGATTTCTAATAACTTTACTTTTACTCATTATTATACTTCAACAAAACAGAGACTCAAGAAACAGAATTAATTACGAATATTTTCGAGATAACGACAGAGTAAATAAACATGAAACAATCGACAATCACACCAGCGATATATATTGAACCATCACAGGTTAGCCACAACACATACTTTATCTCACATCACTAAAATGTACCTGATGAACACGGACGTTAATAATAACACCATTTGACAGCAGTTTAACAGCGCCACAGTAGGTCACGCCCATGTAGAACACATTTTTAAAAAAAATTTAAAAGTAGTTGTAGTCTTCGGAATTGAATAAATTATATATCTATTAAAAGGTAATAGTCTGCAGATTCAGAAAACGCAAAAAAGTAAAAATTGAACTTTTCATGACTTTGAGCCTTTCCGGAGCCCCTTAATCAGAATGTGGTATTATTCTCTCATTTTGTTGTTATTCACACAACTTAACAGAATCTTGTAGCACTATTAGAAAACTGCAACCGAACAAAGAATCAGACAAATGTGAGTCACAGCTGTCATGTAATGCGGAGAAATCGTTGATGAGGATATGTTTCTTGGCTGATGTGAAAGAAACTCTACTGTTTCTAAGGTGACTGCTCCCAGTCAAAACTTTTATTTGCTTTGTTCTGCAGGGATGATTACTATGTTTAAAGAACTCAACCAGATTTCGACGTTGGAAAATTTACTTATTGACGAAATTGTTTCACTGGGGAAGAACGCACTATGGTCTCTCCTTTCAGTCGATGCATCAACGTTAAAATGACAGATATCGAAATGAGTGACCATGAGCTACTAAATCAACTCAAACACTCAGCAGAGGCAAGGCGACTGAACCTTATAGGATACGAGTAACTTCCTACACACAATATATGAAAGAACTTGCTCGTTCCTAGTGATCGGAAAAATGCGTTTTCATGGTGAGTCGTCGTACGTACGCACGAAACTACAGGCCAGTATTGTTGACGTCGGTCGCTTGTAGAATTTTAGAAAACGTTTTATGCTCGCTTAAGAAGTCGTTTGTGGAGACCAAAAATACAGAGCAGTCGCAACGCTATAAAATTGTCGCGAAATGCAGGAAGACACGCACAGGACCTATCCTGTGCATGTACAAGGACTGCCAGTTTATCCTCAGAATAAACAAATGTAACGTATTATTTATAAACAGGCGGAGATACCCGTTTTGCATTATTACACGATCGCGGAACGTTGGAAGCAGTGACACCGATCACAAATATACGAATATGTCTATGGAGTAAACTAAAGTGGAACGACTAGATGAAACTCTTCACAGGAAAGGCAAACACGAGACAGATTCAGTGGAAAAAATCTCAGGTCGTGAAGCCCACTCGCAAAGGAGGTTGTTTACAGAACCCTTGATCTACCAAGACTTGTGTATCGGGGATCCGTTCCAGATAGGACTGACAGAGGAAAATGAGGAGATCCAAATAAGAGCTGCGCGATTTGTCTCAGCTACGTTTCGCAAGAACGAGAGCGTCATGGAGACGCTGTAACAGGTCAAATCACTACGGACAAATCTAACTACAGATGTACAGTATGTGAATTTGTGGAATTTTAAAAGCGTATCCGCTCGCATTAAATAGTTTTCGTATCTGCTACTCAGGTGGTTTTATACGTTGGCTTCCTTGTCTTCGGAGTGTGATTGTTGACTCCGAATTTTCTTGTACGAAGAAATCTGAGACTTTTAAGGATTGTAAAAATTCGATAGATCATCAACTACGAAATCTAAATTACTACATAAATAATAGTCGTTGTTTAACGTTGTCAACAGAAACCTCAAAAAGTTCTAGTCCGATTTGCTTCAGATTCTTACACGATACTCTAATAATCGTTCGGACGGACATAGGCTACGTTTTTTAAATAAATAACATATAAATATATCTACCTGGTACACTACCGTATAAAGACAATCGTTGTTAACGTTGTTACCATATACATATCAGGAAAAGTTCTTAACCAATTTACTTGAAAGTTTTAGGTGATAATAAACGTTCAGACGAACAGAGCCTACATATTGTTAATATACCCATACGCATAATAAAGGTGTGTGTGTGTGTGTGTGTGCGCGCACACATCTCCTGATCTACTGGACCGATTTCAACCTAACTTGGTACTCGTATACCTTACTGTCAGGTGACAATTACTGTGGGGGTGAGAAGCGTAGGCAACGACGCGTGAATTTCCAGGCTTTATTCATCCAGTATTTGAGAATGAGCACTTCATTCAAATGGCTCTAAGCACTATGGGACTTAACATCTGAGGTCATCAGTCCCCTAGACAACCTAACTAACCTAAGGAAATCACACACATCCATCCCCGAGGCAGGATTCGAACCTGCGACCGTAGCAGCAGCGCGGTTCCGCACTGAAGCGCCTAGAACCGCTCGCCCATAACGGCCGGTGAGAACTTCGTGACTTGTAACAAACTTTATACTGAATTTCAAAAAATTACGAAATTTTTTCTCGCTGACAACCCCAAGAGAATGGTGAAGGCAAATGTGTTGATCGCTTACTGCTTTTCCGCTGTTCATGCAGTAAAATTACCGCATGAGGTATAACGTTATAATTCGTCACTTCTTTACTACTTACTGTATTCGCGACACATTTTACAGACAATATGCACGTATACCAATGAATCTTCTAAGTGCAAAGTTATATCAATGCACAACATGTAGCTCAGGAGATATGACGTCATAAAGAATGAGATGCGTGAAAAACTGATGCATCACACATGACGTTTAATTTGGTTACTTCTTTGATACTAACTCTATTTGCAATAAATTTTTCAGACAGTATCCAAATATACCGCAAAGTGTACCTACAAAATTATATCATTGTACGACGCATAGTTCAAGATAGTTCAGGAGATATGACGTGATAAACATTTAGCACAAGACCAGACGCTGCTTGGTACTGGCGTGGACGCACAGCTATAAATAAATGATTGAGCAACGCCGGGTTTGTGGGTTGCCGGCTTATGTTTAGAATACTACTACAGAATCTGTATCGTCAGAAATTTTGTAATCCTACGAGCTGACAGATTAAAACTACCGAAATACTCTAACAATCCACGGGTGTAGTGCCGATCCATAGTGTGCAACGGGCACAATATTTCGGCGAGCAGACATGTCGCCGTCGTCAGGTGCGCTGACGAACTGAGCTCCTGAGGGTGGGCGGCCGTCTTATATCCCCTCCCCTCGCGAGGCGTTCTCTCCGCGGTCCGCGCCCGCGCGTCAGCGGTCGGTGAGACGCTGGCGTCGGCGTCTGTGGTGGCGTCGGTGTAATTGCCTCGTCCGCCCTAGTCGCCCGTTCGTTTCCTCTGCTGAGCCTCTTTTTAATTAGACTCATGCTGGTTCCCGTGCCCAGCTGAAGTTGTAGCCGCAATCTCGGTTGATGAGTCCGTCCCTGATAGGAATTTCGATAGCCTCTCCAACGACACTGTCCCAGTATTTAGATGTCTGTGCCAAGACCCTGGTATGTTGGTAGTCCATTTCGCGATTTTCGGACAAACGGTGCACTGCGACTGCCATAGTGCACTGTTGGGATACCCAAATCGAGTGTTCCTCTGATCTTCTCGGCAACGATTTTTGATTGTGCGCACTGTTCGTCCAATATAAGTCATTCCACATTGACACGGAATCTGGTATATGCCGGCCTTCCGCAAACCGAGATCGTCTTTGACACTTCCCAATAATGCTCGCGTTTTATTTGGTGGGCAAACGACAGTTCCTACTCCGTGTTTCCTCAATATTCGTTCTATTTTCCTCGATAGTGCGCCAGTATACGGTGTATAGGCAGTGGCTATCTCTTTCTCCGTGACTTCTTCCGTCTCCACACGCTGTACTGTTGAGGTGGGGCGGAGAGCGCGTCTGATCGGCCATTCCGAGTACCCGTTTTTCCGGAATACAGTTTTGAGGTGTTCCAGCTCTTGGGGCAGACTCTCTGCTTCAGAGATGGTGCGCTCCCTGTGCACCAGTGTTTTTAGCACCCCATTCCTCTGCGCACGGTGGTGGCAGCTATCCGCTTGCAAATACAGGAGCTCAGTTCGTCAGCGCACCTGACGATGGCGACATGTCTGATCACCGAAATATTGTGCCCGTTGGACACTATGGACCGGCAGTACATCCGTGGATTGTTCGAGCAAGAAATACGCCGGGAGAAACTGAAGAATGATACCGAAATACTGTCACTGAAGCTACTATCCTTACAGACACAAAAGCTGGTGAGATTTACCTCATACGCTCTATACCAATGATACCAGCCAATTTACCCGCTCATTTTAAGCGACTTCAATTCCCAATGAAGGTGCTGTTCTGTAACAAAAATCAAGTCTGAAGGGGAGAGGTAGGGGGAGGAGGAGGAGATTAGTGTTTAACGTCCCGTCGACAACGAGGTCATTAGAGACGGAGCGCAAGCTCGGGTTAGAGAAGGATGGGGAAGGAAATCGGCCGTGCCCTTTGAAAGGAACCATCCCGGCATTTGCCTGAAAGGATTTAGGGAAATCACGGAAACCTAAATCAGGATGGCCGGAGACGGGATTGAACCGTCATCCTCCCGAATGCGAGTCCAGTGTGCTAACCACTGCGCCACCTCGCTCGGTGAGAGGTAGGGGGGGGGGGGGGGAAGAGGAGATGGAGAATGTAGGGGACAGGAGGAGATGGACAGAGAGAAGATGGGAGGAAGTGATGGACAGAGAAGTGGGAGGAGGAGGAGATACACAGAGAGAGAGGGGAGAAGGAGGGGGAGAGAGAGAGAAGAGAGGGAGAGGGGGGGGGGAGAAACAGAGAGAGAAGGAGAGTAGGACGTATATGCAATTCCAGTTCTTATTTAGCAATTTTGGAACATTGCCGGTAATAAATATTTACACTTTTAACTTCAGCATTTTAAACATTTCAAATTACTGATTGACCAGAATAATTTCCAACTGCTCCCATGACTTACAAACTGCAACTAAATACATGTCTGTTCTTTACGAACGACTACACACGACTCTCTCCCACAACTACTCCTCCCGCCAAGGGAAAAAGAGCAGCGTTACATTTATAGACAAAGAATTTAACTATTCACATCGCTGGCAAAACCAGCATTCAAATTCACTTACGTATATTCTGTATGCAAACACTAACAAAATTTATTGGAAATGTTGTAAATAACTGTATCAAATTTATCGTTACGTTTCTATTCACATCGAATGTAAGCAGTAGTGCACAAAATATTACATTTAAGTACAAATGGTTTTGTATGAGGTTATTATTTTATAAATAAAATTGTCGATACCCTTCGGTATCTGGCCGGCCGAAGTGGCCGCGCGGTTCTGGCGCTGCAGTCTGGAACCGCGAGACTTCTACGGTCGCAGGTTCGAATCCTGCCTCGGGCATGGATGTGTGTGATGTCCTTAGGTTAGTTAGGTTTAACTAGTTCTAAGTTCTAGGGGACTAATGACCTCAGCAGTTGAGTCCCATAGTGCTCAGAGCCATTTGAACCATTTGAACCTTCGGTATCAGATAGTTCGTAATGCGGATTAAGCTTCGTTACATCACAATGCTCAGCCAACTCCAATGGCAGACGCTAAAACAGAACCATTGTGCATCACAGTGTGGTTAACTGTTAAAATTCCGAGAGCGTAAATTCCGAAAAGAGTCAACCAATACGCGGTTTCCTGTACCATCTACAGAGGGCCGAGCGGAGACGACTCTGCGTGAAGTCAAGGTAGCTGTTGGGAAACTGCGAAGCATCAACGACGCCAGCATAACATTATTGGAGTTCAGTTATTTATTCGCATTGTTTCCAAGTCGTCATTCTTCTGCAGTAGTATCGGTTGTTGCTACGAGGGTCACTCCAAAAGAAATACACACTGTTGTTGTTGTTGTCTTCAGTCCTGAGCCTAGTTTGATGCAGTTCTCCATGCTACTCTATCCTGTGCAAGCTTCTTCATCTCCCAGTACCTACTGCAACCTACATCCTTATGAATCTGCTTAGTGTATTCGTCTCTTGGTCTCTCTCTACGATTTTTACCCTCCACGCTGCCCTCCAATGCCAAATTTGTGATCCCTTGATTCCTCAGAACATGTCCTACCAACCGGTCCCTTCTTCTTGTCAAGTTGTGCCACAAACTCCTCTTTTCCCCAATCCTATTCAATACCTCCTCATTAGTTATGTGATCTACCCATCTAATTTTCAGCATTCTTCTGTAGCACCACATTTCGAAAGCTTCTATTCTCTTCTTGTACAAACTATTTATCGTCTATGTTTCACTTCCATACATGGCTACACTCTATACAAATACTTTCAGAAACGACTTCCTCACACTTAAATCCATACCCGATATTAACAAATTTCTCTTCTTCAGAAACACTTTCCTTGCCATTGCCAATCTACATTTTATATCCTCTCTACTTCGACCATCGTCTGTTATTTTGCTCCCCAAATAGCAAAACTACTTTAGTACTTTAAGTGTCTCATTTCCTAATCTAATTCCCTCAGCATCACCCAACTTAATTCGACTACATTCCATTATCCTCGTTTTGCTTTTGTTGATGTTCATCTTATATCCTCCTTTCAGACACTGTCCATTCCGTTCAACAGCTCTTCCAAGTCCTTTGCTGTCTCTGACAGAATTATAATGTCATCGGCGAACCTCAAAGTTTTTATTTCTTCTCCATGGATTTTAATACCTACTCCGAATTTTTCTTTTGTTTCCTTTACTGCTTGCTCAATATACAGATTGAATAACATCGGGGACAGGCTACAACCCTGTCTCACTCCCTTCCCAACCGCTGCTTCCCTTTCATGTCCCTCGACTCTTATAACTGCCATCTGGTTTCTGTACAAATTGTAAATAGCCTTTCGCTCCCTGTATTTTACCCCTGACACCTTTAGAATTTGAAAGAGAGTATTCCAGTAAACATTGTCAAAAGCTTTCTCTAAGTCTACAAATGCTAGAAATGTAGGTTTGCCTTTCTTTAATCTATTTTCTAAGGTAAGTCGTAGGGTCAGTATTGCCTCACGTGTTCCAACATATCTGCGGAATCCAAACTGATCTTCAACGAGGTCGGCTTCTACCAGTCTTTCCATTCGTCTGTAAAGAATTCGCGTTAGTATTTTGCAGCTGTGACTTATTAAACTGATAGTTAGGTAATTTTCACATCTGTCAACACCTGCTTTCTTTGGGATTGGAATTATAATATTCTTCTTGAAGTCTGAGGGTATTTCGCCTGTCTCATACATCTTGCTCACCAGATGGTATTGTCAGGACTGGCTCTCCCAAGACCGTCAGTAGTTCTAATGGAATGTTGTCTACTCCCGGGGCCTTGTTTCGACTCAGCTCTTTCAGTGCTCTGTCAAACTCTTCACGCAGTATCGTATCTCCCATTTCATCTTCATCTACATCCTCTTCCATTTCCATAATATTGTCCTCAAGTACATCGCCCTTGTTTAGACCCTCTATATACTCCTTCCACCTTTCTGCTTTCCCTTCGTTGCTGAGAACTGGGTTTCCATCTGAGCTCTTGATATTCGTACAAGTGGTTCTCCTTTCTCCAAAGGTCTCTTCAATTTTCCTGTAGGCAGTACGTATCTTACCCCTAGTGAGATAAGCCTCTACATCCTTTTCATTTGTCCTCTAGCCATCCCTGCTCAGCCGTTTTGCACTCGCTGTCGATCTCATTTTTGTGACGTTTGTATTCTGTTTTGCCTGCTTCATTTACTGCATTTTTATATTTTCTCCTTTCATCAATTAAATTCAATATATCTTCTGTTATCCAAGGATTTCTACTAGCTCTCGTCTTTTTACCTACTTGATCGTCTGCTGCCTTCACTACTTCATCCCTCAGAGCTACCCATTCTTCTTCTACTGTATTTCTTTCCCCCATTCCTGTCAATTGTTCCCTTATGCTGTCCCTGAAACTCTGTACAACCTCTGGTTTAGTCAGTTTATCCAGGTCCCATCTCCTTAAATTCCCACCTTTTTGCAGTTTCTTCAGTTTTAATCTACAGTTCATAACCAATAGATTGTGGTCAGAGTCCACATCTGCCCCTGGAAAATTTAAAACCTGGTTCCTAAATCTCTGTCTTACCATTATATAATCTATCTGATACCTTTTAGTATCTCCAGGATTCTTCCATGTATACAACCTTCTTTTATGATTCTTGAACCAAGTGTTAACTATGATTAAGTTATGCTCTGTGCAATATTCTAACAGACGGCTTCCTCTTTCATTTCTCTCCCCCAATCCATATTCACCCACTATGTTTCCTTCTCTCCCTTTTCCTACTCTCGAATTCCAGTCACCCATGACTATTAAATTTTCGTCTCCCTTCACTACCTGAATTATTTCTTTTATCTCATCATACATTTCATCAATTTCTTCATCATCTGCAGAGCTAGTTGGCATATAAACTTGTACTACTGTAGTAGGCGTGGGCTTCGTGTCTATCTTGGCCACAATAATGCGTTCACTATGCTGTTTGTAGTAGCTTACCCGCGCTCCTATTTTTTTATTCATTATTAAACCTACTCCTGCATTACCCCTATTTGATTTTGTATTTATAACCCTGTATTCACCTGACCAAAAGTCTTGTTCCTCCTGCCACCGAACTTCACTAATTCCCACTATATCTAACTTTAACCTATCCATTTCCCTTTTTAAATTTTCTAACCTACCTGCCCGATTAAGGGATCTGACATTCCACGCTCCGATCCGTAGAACGCCAGTTTTCTTTCTCCTGATAACGACATCCTCTTGAGTAGTCCCCGCCCGGAGATCCGAATGGGGGACTATTTTACCTCCGGAATATTTTACCCAAGAGGACGCCATCATCATTTAATCATACAGTAAAGCTGCATGCCCTCGGGAAAAGTTACGGCTGTAGTTTCCCCTTGCTTTCAGCCGTTCGCAGTACCAGCACAGCAAGGCCGTTTTGGTTAATGTTACAAGGCCAGATCAGTCAATCATCCAGACTGTTGCCCCTGCAACTACTGAAAAGGCTGCTGCCCCTCTTCAGGAACCACACGTTAGTCTGGCCTCTCAACAGATACCCCTCCGTTGTGGTTGCACCTACGGTACGGCCATCTGTATCGCTGAGGCACGCAAGCCTCCCCACCAACGGCAAGGTCCATGGTTCATTTTGTAAAAATACATTTTTCATTCTGCATGTGTGAAAGTTTTACAGTGTGTGGGTACATCCTTCCCGCTTGATTTCAAACTTAGTTCAACCTGTTCCCGTGAGTGGCGCCGTCACAGCATGTCTTCAAGATGACTGCTACACTTGACGTTCGTCAGAGGCAACGTGCTGTCATAGAACTCGTGTGCTGTGAAAACGAGGCAGTGCGAAACATCCACAAGAGGTTGAAAAAGGTGTATGGAGATGCTGCTGTCGATAGCAGTACAGTTAGTCGGTGGGCAGGCAGGTTACGTGATGAAAGCGGGCACAGCAATATTGAGGATTGTCCTCGCAGCAGCAGGCCTCGTACTGCACACACTCCAGACAATGTGCAGAGAGTTAACGAATTGGTGACTGCTGACAGGCGCATCACAGTGAACGAACTGTCACGCAACGTTGGGACAGGGGAAGGAAGTGTTTGCAGAATACTGAAAGTGTTGGCGTTAAAAAAGGTTCGTGCCTGGTGGGTTCCCAGGATGTTGACAGTGGCTCACAAAGAAACAAGAAAAACGGTATACAGCGAACTTTTGGAACAGTATGAGAATAGTGGAGATGAATTTCTTGGAATAATTGTGACAGGTGATGAAACATGGCTCCATCATTTTTCACCAGAGACGAAGAGGCAATCAATGGAGTGGCATCATGCAAATTCACCCAAGAAAATAAAAATTCAAAACCACACCTTCTGCTGGAAAAGTTACGGCTATGGTGTTTTTCGATTCCGAAGGACTCTTGCTCGCGCGGTAGCGTTCTCGCTTGCCACGCCCGGGTTCCCGGGTTCGATTCCCGGCGGGGTCAGGGATTTTCTCTGCCTCGTGATGGCTGGGTGTTGTGTGCTGTCCTTAGGTTAGTTAGGTGTAAGTAGTTCTAAGTTCTAGGGGACTTATGACCACAGCAGTTGAGTCCCATAGTGCTCAGAGCCATTTGAACCATTTTTGACTCTTGCTTGTGGACATCATGCCAAGTGGAACTACCATAAATTCTGATGCTTATGTGACGACACTGAAGCAACTTCAAGCTCGACTGAGCAAAAAACCATGGAAGAGATCACAAAACTCGGATGGGCAACACTGAAACACCCGCTTTCCAGTCCTGACCTGGCTCCATGTGACTATAATCTCTTTGGGAAACTGAAAGACTCTCTTCGTGGAACAAGGTTTGAAGATGATGACTCCCTTGTGCATGCTGCCAAACAGTGGCTCCAACAGGTTGGTCCAGAATTTTACCGTGCGGGTATACAGGCGCTGGTTCCAAGATGGCGTAAGGCAGTTGAGAGGGATGGAAATTATGTGGAGAAATGAAAATATTGTTCCTAAAGGATGTAATCTACACACTGTAAAACTTTCTAACATGTAGAATAAAAGATGGATTTAAAAAAAATAGTGTGCATTTCTTTTGGAGTGAACCTCGTAATTCAGCTACAGGTTGGATTCCAACAGATGTCCGTCGAGTAAGCTCAGCGTTTGCACGCCCGGGATTTGATGTCAGCGACCCAGGCGACGCGACGGTTGCCTCGCGTCGATTGCGGAGTACCCTCGGTCCTCGGTACCACTCGAAATTCTACGATGACCCTTGACGACACATCCACGATGTACCTGGTGACGCTAGTCATATGGTCGGTTGATATCCTCGCCACCCTGGTAAGCGTCAGCAACCGAAGGCGCCTGAGTGCTGAAACGGAACGTGGGCCCCAAGAGGCCCTGTTGCTGTCTTCCACGTTGAAGTCCGGTACTGGCAGCAATCTGCGATGTGATGTCGGAAGACAGTCAGTTTCTCCATCAGTAGATATTAGGCGGCGAGCAGCATGAAATTCATCTGGTGAAGGCCATCATCTTGAGTAGATATTCGGCTAGTTCATAGACTGTGCTGGGGCATCTAGGACGTACATTCAGCAAAGTATCGTAATCATGAAATCGAGTGCTATTAGTGTGAATGCTTTTGCTTTCGATCCCAATGATCAACTCATAACAAGAGCTGCAGGGATGGAGTGTTTAAAGGGAACTATCATGAGGTTATCATGCAAAGATCAGTTCGTAGTGACCAAATATCGCGGTCCAGTGGTGTTGCTCTCGCGGCTGCACGAAGACTGACGCCTTCTTACCAGATTCATTACTTATACTATTAATACGGAGTCGATCTGTCTTTTGTGGTGGAGTTCTTAACTTTACCCTAAGCAACACTGATACCCTGCAGTATGATAACGGCTGGGTAACCGTGGCCCTTGTTTGTGGACCCAAAGTCGACAATGTTCCTTGGGTTTTCCGTCCTGTTTGCTGCTGAATGCTTATCTTTACTCGGCAAACAGTGTCCTCGACCTAACCCAGCTGCGACATAATTGCTCGCTTCTTGCTTCGGCCTCCGTCTCTGGCATGATTCGAATTTCTCCTGGGGCAGTGTCAGTGCGTTTTAATTAACTTTTTTCTAAACTCTAGATCTTACTATTCTGTGCTGTAACACTTCTCTCTCGAAAAAGAAAGAAAGAAACAAAACGGTAATGGTACGCAAAGTACCGTCCGCAACGCACCGTAAGGCGGCCTGCAGAGTATGGCTGTAGCTGTAGTTGTAGATATAACACCTGACTCTTACCTCTGGGTGCCCTTCTTACTCGTTGCAGCTGGACACTAGACGTACACACAGCGGCTGCTGCTCACGTGGTCTTTGGAGATGTTCCTGTTGTTGGTGTTGGCCGCCGTCCTGGCAGTGTTGGTCTGGAAGAGGCTGACGGCTGCAGAGGAGGAGCCGTTCAACCCGCGCCGGCTGGAGGACGCGTGGTGGGGGCCCGGAGAACCCAAGGAGGTGGACGAGTCCGTCCGGCCATTCACCATCGCCGTCCCAGACAGCGTAAGTAAAGAGTGACAATTACTGAAGTGCATGAAATACAATGGTCATAACTTGTGAACGATTTGCGTTAGGACGTTCAAACTGCACGGTTGATCGCGGGGCTTGATGGGAATTACACTGTTGGCCATTAAAATTGCTACACCACGAAGATGATGTGCTACAGACGCGAAATTTAACCGACAAGAAGAAGATACTGTGATATGCAAATGATTAGCTTTTCAGAGCATTCTAACAAGGCTGACGCCGCCGGCGACACCTACAAAGTGCTGGCATGAGGAAAGTTTCCAACCGATTTCTCATACACAAACAGCAGTTGACCGGCGTTGCCTGTGTAAGGAGGAGATATGCGTACCATCACGTTTCCGACTTTGATAAAGGGCGGATTGTAGCCTATCGCGATTGCGGTTTATGGTATCGCGACATTTATGCTCGCGTTGGTTGAGACCCAATGACTGTTACCAGAATATGGAATCAGTGGGTTCAGGAAGGTAATACGGAACGCCGTGCTGGGTCCCAACGGCCTCGTATCACTAGTAGTCGAGATGACAGGCATCTTATCCGCTGTAACGGATCGTGCAGCCACGTCTTGATCCCTGAGTCAACAGACGTTAGCAAGACAACAACCATCTGCACGAACAGTTCGACGACGTTTGCAGCAGCGTGGACTATCAGCTCGGAGACCATGGCTGCGGTTACCCTTGACGCTGCATCACAGACAGGAGCGCCTGCGATGGTGTACTCAACGACGAACCTGGGTGCACGAATGGTAAAACGTCATTTTTTCGGATGAATCCAGGTGCTGTTTACAGCATCATGGTGGTCGCATCCGTGTTTGGCGACATTGCGGTGAATGCACATTGGAAGCGTGTATTCGTCATCGCCATACTGTCGTATCACCCGGCGTGATGGTATGGGGTGCCATTGGTTACACGTCTCCGGCACCTCTTGTTCGCATTGACGGCACTTTGAACAGTGGACGGTACATTTCAGATGTTTTACGACCCATGGCTCTACCCTTCATTCAATCCCTGCGAAACCCTACATTTCAACAGGGTAATGCACGACCGCATGTTGCAGGTCCTGTACGGGCCTTTCTGGACACAGAAAATGTTCGACAGCTGCCCTGGCCAGCACATTCTCCAGATATCTACCAATTGAAAACGTCTGGTCAATGGTGGCCGAGCAACTGGCTCGGCACAATACGCCAGTCACTACTCTTGATGAACTGTGGTATGGTGTTGAAGCTGCATGGGCAGCTGTACCTGTACACGCCATCCAAGCTCTGTTTGACTCAATGTCCAGGCGTATCAAGGCCGTTATTACTGCCACAGGTGGTTGTTCTGGGTAGTGATTTCTAAGGATCTATGCACCCAAATTGCGTTAAAATGTAATCACATGTCAGTTCTAGTATAATATATTTGTCCGATGTATATGCGTTTATCGTCTGCATTCTTTCGTGGTGTAGCAACTTTAATGGCCAGTAGTGTAGTATGGTTTGTTTTAGCGACAAGCTCACATTCATTTGGATGGGTTCGTCAATAAACAGAATGGCGCATTTGAGGGACTGGGGATCCGCATTTCTCGAAGTCTGTTCGCCTTCAACAGGTGACTCTGTGGTGTGCAGTGTCCACTCACTGCATAATCGGTGCGATATTCATTGATGGCACGGTGACTGCTGAATGATACGTGAAGGTTTCGGAAGATGATTTCATCCTCGTTATCCAAAGTGATCCTGTATTCGACAAGATGTGGTTCATTCAAGACGGAACTCGACCCCCATCGAAGCAGGAGAGTGTTTGATGTCCTGGAGGAGCACTTTGGGAACCGCATTGTGGCTCTTTAGTACCCAGAGGCCACTGGCATGGCCTCGATTGGCCGCCATATTCACCAGATCTGAACACATGCGACTCCTTTTTATGGGGCTACATTAAACACAAGGTGTACAGCAATAACCCAAAAACCGTTGTTGAGCTCGAAACAGCCATTCAGGATGTCATCGACATCATCAATGTTCCAACACTTCAGCGGTGCATGCAGAATTTCGCTATTCGTCCGCGCCACATCATTGCCAATGATGGCAGGCATATCGAACATGTCATAACCTAAATCCGAACATCAATAGTGACGTTTACATGTTGAATAAATTGCGCCCACGCCGTAGTTTGCAAATACTTTACGTTTCTTTTCATATAGTTCATCAACCATCATCCTGCAGCTGCAGCAGTGCCTCTCGCTATAACAGAGTGTATAGCAGGACATAGCCATGTTTTATTGATGCTGTGAAACCACTGCAAACTGCAAAAGGGCATGCTGGAAAAGGAATAGCAATTAACACACTTTCCCAGTCAGTCGCCCAATTAAAATAGGTAGACACGAGGTTTTAACTATCACTTCGGAAGGTTAAAGTTACGTAATTAATATAAGGTGAAATTTTCCCCAAACAGCGAAAACGCGGACTTCTACACCCAAGGTCTACGCAAAGTCATTCGTCGTTTTGGAAAAGAAAAGTATCAATTGAATGCTTAACATGTGAAGACGAACGAATATAACGTTTGAAAGGGGTGTTCACTATCAGCTTCCCTTATATCTTGGATACACAGGCGGCAGTCGCCCTTACTTTGTTTCTCAGACAGCGCGCAATACCATCTCTGCGACATTGCCGGTCTGCAGTAACATCTCCGCGGCGGCCGCTCCTCGTGGATGCTGCTCGCAGAGACTGCCAGTCGGCACCGTGTTATCGTTAAGTGAGCCACAGCCGAGTGAGTGGCATGCCAAGTATGATAAAAATTCATATTTATTGATGAACTTTACTTTAGAATACGGTTTTTGATGTTTTTACTGCGGGAGAGAAAGATTTTTGATTGATTTGATGAGGACTTCATAATAAGTTAATAATAAATTTGCTTTAACTGCGCGCGAGCTGCTGCCTGCACACCATTATAACAATTCAGTAAGCAAAGCTGAACTTTCCCCCTCCTTCTAACTAGGTAACATTAGCGACAATTCAGGAAAGATTAACTCATTTAATGCAACCTTGTGTAATCTGCGATGAACATATATATATTTTTTAATAATTCAATGAACGTGACACTGTTGAACAAACAACTTCAAAGTATTTTCAGTCATTATTTCTTTGCAATTCTTGATTAGAATGAAGAATATTTTTGTAAAGTGACTTTTCTAAATTTGCCAGTACACCTTTTAAAGAAATCAGCATTAACGTAATTTACCACATTATCATCCCTTTCCCAATCTCTGTCATTATGTAGATAAAGTTTCACAATTGCAGTTTACAATGGAGACGCGTTACGTCGAATAATTGGACACGAAGTGCACCTGTAGTTAGTTTGTCACCCAGTAAATGAGACGCGCCTTTTTAGTAGCTCGCCGGCCGGTGTGGCCGAGCGGTTCTAGGCACTTCAGTCTGGAACCGCGCGACCGCTACGGTCGCAGGTTCGAATCCTGCCTCGGGCATGGATGTGTGTGATGTCCTTAGGTTAGTTAGGTTTAAGTAGTTCTAAGTTCTAGGGGACTGATGACCTCAGATGTTAAGTCCCATAGTGCTCAGAGCCATTTGAAACATTTAGTAGCTTTCAGTAACAACAGCAACACCAGTTTCCAGGGAGTATGTGCCCGAGAGTTATTCATTGCCACAGGAAAGCCAGAAGAGAAAAAGAAAAAAATAACATTTCAGACTTCAAGGGACTTCCTTTCATACGACCAGAAATCAGTTAATGTTTTGTCAAATATCATGACAGAGAAGTAAAGCAGTATGAAACAGTGTGTTACTATTTTTTGGAGAGAACTTATGTAGAATCTGGTTTTCTTTATTAGGCGACTCAGGGAATTTCTTGGAAATCACACGGTCAAAAAAATGGTTCAAATGGCTCTGAGCACTATGGGACTTAACAGCTATGGTCATCAGTCCCCTAGAACTTAGAACTACTTAAACCTAACTAACCCAAGGACAGCACACAACACCCAGCCATCACGAGGCAGAGAAAATCCCTGACCCCGCCGGGAATCGAACCCGGGAACCCGGGCGTGGGAAGCGAGAACGCTACCGCACGACCACGAGATGCGGGTCACACAGTCAGATTAACTTCAGTTTTGGTTTATTGTTTTCAATAGACGCAGCTTCTCGAACAACCTTTCAGACAATCCAAGCAAAGCAATGGCCTATGCAAAATCAATACATAGAAACTATAAGTAAAACTAATAATAATTTTGTTTAAAGAAACTTCATGGTTGCAGATTTATTTTTTCGAGTGATAATTAAAACTTGGTGACTTTCCTTCGTACATGTATCAGAATCATATTTGTGATAAACTTCGTTATGTGAGAGGTGTCATCTGAATAACTGAGTGCAGTTTTAATCCGTCTATGCAGATATTTATTTTAGCACAAGAATTTTGTTTTATTAGTTTAGAACATGGATAGAATTGGACATATTAACACTTTTGGTCTGGTTGTAGACTGAAAACTTTTCTTTCACTTGCTGCACTACACAATTTCTGCCGTGAAACACACCTAAGCACAGACTATTGTATCCAAGCGTCATCAAACAGAAAATTAGATTATTATACTTACTTACACAGAGAGGGAGTGAGATAGGGTTGTAGCCTACCGCCGGCCGAAGTGGCCGTGCGGTTCTGGCGCTGCAGTCTGGAACCGCGAGACCGCTACGGTCGCAGGTTCGAATCCTGCCTCGGGCATGGACGTGTGTGATGTCCTTAGGTTAGTTAGGTTTAAGTAGTTCTAAGTTCTAGGGGACTAATGACCTCAGAAGTTGAGTCCCATAGTGCTCAGAGCCATTTGATTTTTTTTGTAGCCTACCTCTGATGTTATTCAATATGTACACTGAACAAGCAGTAAAGGAAACCAAGAAAAAATTGAAGTAGGAATTAAAATTCAAGGAGAAGAAACAAAAACTTTAAGATCTGTCAACGACATTGTTAATTCTGTCAGAGATAGCAACGTACTGGGAACAGCACTTGGACGGAATGGACAGTCTCTTGAAAGGAGGATATAAGACGAACATCAACAAAAGTAAAACAAGGATAATGGAATATAATAGAATTTAATCAAGTGGTACTAAGGAAATCATATTAGGAAACGAGACTCTTAAAGTAGTAGATGAGTTATGCTGTTTTGGCAACAAAATAACTGATGATGGTCGAAGTAGAGAGGATATAAAATGTAGACTGGGAAATGGCAAGAAAAGCATTTATGAAGAACTGAAATTTATTAACATCGAATATAAATTTAAGTGTTAGGAAGTCATTTCTTTGAATATTTGAGTGGAGTGTAGCCATGTATGGAAGTGAAATATGGATGACAAACAGTTTACACATAAAGAGAATAAAAGCTTTCAAAATGTGGTGCCACAGAAGAATGTTGAAGAGTGAATGGTAGAAACTTAATTTCAGCCTTTCCAAATTCTGACTTTCTTAATTTCGCAGTTACACCTGCCTTTTCGAAGGCCCGAGCGTTTCTACAGCTATCTTGCCATGTTCCTCGCAAGTTGAGATTGCAGTTAAAATATCATCTACATACATGGCCAAGTTTTTAATTACCTGTTTACTTAGAACCTTGCTCAGTGATCTTACGAAAACTGAAGTCGAAATATTCAAACCAAACAGTAACAGATGCTATTAATAGCAACTTTTCCATAAAAGAATGCTATGTACTGTTTGCAATCTTTGGGTAGTAGCAGTTGCCAACATCCTGATCCCAAGCCTCTACTACTAAAAATCGTTGCCTCATGGAACTTATGGAGCAATTCTATGTTTCTGGGTCTGATCCACTGTATAATTATGAACTTATTCATTGTGTGTGCATCCAATACGATTCTGCCGTCACCATCACATCTAAATGTAGGTTATTTGTGTTGCGCTTTGGGTAAATGTAAATCTCGTGTGACTAGGGCCCCCCGTCTGGTAGACCGTTCGCCGGGTGCAAGTCTTTCGATGTGAAGCCAGTTCGGCGACTTCCGCGTCGATAGGAATGAAATGATGATGATTAGGACAACACAACACCCAGTCCCAGGGCGGAGAAAATCTCCGACCCACCCGGGAATCGAACCCGTGCCCTTAGGATTGACATTTTGTCGCGCTGACCTCTCAGCTACCGGTGGTGGACGCTTTGGGTAATATCTCTGCGCACTAAAGCACCTTGCACCATTGTGCACGCAGCCACTCAAACGCCACATGAAAATCAGTTTATTGTTCTCAGTTAAACACGTCACTCACAGTTTTTAATTAAATCGGTACTCCTTCGCCGAAGATTACAAGTCCTGGAGCGCAAATCGCTATGCCAGCAGCTCAGATCGTTAAGGACACAGAATCATACACAGATTGCTGCGCAGAGCTCTCCACACAGCCACGTGGGTCAGATATTTAATGACTTTGTGCCTAGATAACACGTAACTAGGCGCTTATTCTCTTTATGCACCAACCACCAAGTAAGAGTAATCCTATAATTGTTCATTAATTAACAATAGATGGAGGAAGGACCAGAAATATATGGTAACATTTCCAAGTACGTACTAACAGTAAAACACGAGAATGTGGGCTGCACTGTTCACAACTGGCTTGATCACAGTAGATGTAAGCTATAATTGGTACTTCAGCCACGTGTTTTTCGGGAGTAAATGAAACCTTTTATCATGCTGTTTAGTCGCTCTGTTAGAGTACTAGCACTAAAAATCACACAAAATCAACGTTCAAGCAGTTTGCTCTGCTTGCAATAGCTAGCGAAGTTCTCGCAATTAACGTAGTTCATTCTAACGATGCTACCGATGATTTTCATGAGTGCAAGTGTAACCATTCTACGTTACGACTGGTTGTTGCCCTTGTGACATAATATGCGAATGAAAGTTCCTCCACTTGTGAGTTTTAGTTACATAGCTTACGACTCTCCCTCAACTCGAATAATCCCAGAATTAAGATCAAGTCCACGTTTGTTCCGTTTGCAGCCATCGTGACGTGGTTCATTGTTACTTTGATGAAGCAAAACATGGATGCAGAATTTTCGCTTTTCATAATAACTCACTGATATCGGAACTGATGTAAAATAAAACACCTTTTGTGATGAAAGCCTTAACCGTTATTATCAAATGCAGCAATTGCATTTCTGCAGCCCACGTCTCCAGCATAACACGTGAAACTCACCGCCAAGGTTCACATACAGATCACTAAAACAATTACGCTCCACGCTCTCGAGAGAAGCGACTATCGATACTGCGGTTGGACAGGCAGCAATACTATAATCCGCTTACAAACATCAGAACTGTAAACAAATCTTTCTTTAGGCTCTGAAATATTTCTTTGTATGCTTCTCCTAACTAAATACATTATCTAGTTGTATTCCTAAGAATTTCAGACAGTTAACCTCTTCAGTCTTCTTGTCATCATCTTTTAGATATATACCAGGAAGAAACCACTTACAATTTCTGAAATGTGTACAGTGTGTATTTTCAAACTCTAATGACAAACAGTAGATTAGCAACCATCTACTAGCGTCCACGAAACTTTCACTAACTGGTCTTTGTGAAACCACGCTTGCTTTGCTGTTTGTTGCCATGCGTGTATCATTTGTAAGCAACATAAAATTGGAATCCGGTAATGTTATTAATCCACACAGGGAAAAGTACGTCCCTAAGAGGGAAACTGATACCACACCATATGCAATTAATTCCCAGTTGGATGACGACAGATAATACAGAACTGTTTAATATTGATAGTGTTTGTTCCTTGTCAGAGACACATGATTTTAGACATTTTGAGGAATTTGCTGTTATTTCGTAATATTCCAATGAAATAAAAGGAAATGTTGATGAAGCTATTCATGATTTGCAGTTTTCTGCAATATATGTATCAGCTGCAAAGAAGCAACCTTGAATTCTTCAGATACTCACTGTAATAGAACTGTGAGGAAGCATTTAATATTTTTTTTGTGGAATGTAAATTTTAAAAAACCTCTCTCACACCGGCCTGATTTAGCTTCACTGATCAGGATAGTAAAAACATGCGTATGTTAAGGGAATTTTCATTCACAAAGCAGGCTTATCACATTCACACAGTTCAATACTGTTCTATCCTGATTAAATTGAGCTTAACTTAAATTCCATAAGGCAGTGAAGCAATTTCGAAGTCTCGGTGCGACGAAAATTGTCAGTCGATCTCCTGGAAACATTTGTAATAATTATTAACTTTCGGTGATCAAGACACTGACAATAATAATCAGTTAAATAATACGCGAACACACTTACTTTAGTTTAGTTCATGTATTAAATTCCTTCTCACACAGAATCTCATCAAGATGGCGACTAGCTCAACAATACATACAGATACATCCTCCTTCTTTCACGACTAATCGGCAAGAAGTCCTTCATTCATTTCATAAGAGAAATCATAGATAGCAGAGAAGCTATTCCATGGAGTAAATGGACGCTCCAAGGAATAATTGGGCTTGAAACTACTTTGCATTGATAATCGGTAAGATAAGAAGAGATATTTCGAGATATGTACTGAGTTATATAATTTATAAAATTTCTGAAAATATCGGGGAGAGACCGCTGCAAGAGACATTACATCGCCCCTCGCAGCGAGCAAAGTTGATATGTATCCACTTTGCGAGCTAACTATTGGCTTAGCTAACTCGTTAGAATTTGTGGAACATACGTTCCTATAAATTTTAAGAACTTAGTAAGATTTTTTTTTTATTACAAGAATTGAAAGAGATTTGGTATCTTCGTTACCTAGATACCTAGTTGTTGCTTTCACGTGTACTGGGGCATACCCGCATCCCAGGTACACAACCAGTGAAGATGGACTTATATAGTTGTTAATCAGGTCTACCTATTCAGGAACTGGCCTTCACAGGGAAACCCCGGAAAACCTGGGGGCTTAGACCCCAACTAGGTATCACAGATGATAGGAAAGACAGAATAATTTAGAAATTTGAGAGATATTCTAGAATTCATAGGAAAGATAAAATCTGCCTCATAGCCAAAAAAAATCTTTACACATGCAAATTTTTTACAATCTTCTGAAAAATTTTCTTCATCGATGTCTTGCTGAACTGCGGTGAAACTGATCGAACAGGAACATGGGACACGGCACGGAGGACAGGCGTCGCATTGGCGTACCGGACAGGAGACGTAACGGATTTGAGAGACCAGAAGGAACCTCAGGAACAGGTACTCAGGATTGTGGCATGAAACAATCGAAATTCGTCTAAGGAATGGTCAACTATTAAAGATTCCTGGAAGAGAAGGGTTAGTCGAATTTCTCCAGATTCATTTTGAACTCAAATATGGACCTGATCCATCCAGTCTTCCATCTGAGGAATGGGAAAATCCATTCGTCTTATACTTTCCACACCTAGGTGTCTTAATCGATACTGTAGTTGCACAATATCACAACTCCAGATCGGAAAACAATTTTGAAAACATGGATAATTTCATCCATCTTCTTGAGTAAGCCGAAAGGTTCTAATCCTGGTTTTAATTATTTATTTATTTATTTTCTCTGAAAATATCGCGGAGAGACCGCTGCAAGAGACATTACAAGCAGCCTGCGAATTTCTGCATTATTTTAATCACATTGCTCTTTTCATGTAGGTGATTGAAGATTTGCACGAAAAACTAAAAACCACGCCAAAGCTGACGCCACCATTGGAGGGTGTCGGATTCGAGTATGGCTTCAACTCCAACTACATGCAGGAGGTGGTGGAGTTCTGGCGGACCAAGTACGACTGGAGGGAGCGCGAGAAGTTCCTGAACCAGTTCCCGCAGTTCAAGACTACGGTGAACGGCCTGGAGCTGTACTTCATCCACGCCAAGCCGGCCGAGGTCCCGCAGGGCACAGTGGTGGTCCCGCTGCTGCTGATGCACGGATGGCCTGGCTCCGTGAGGGAGCTCTATTCGTTCATCCCCCTGCTGACCACCCCCAGGAAGGGGGAGGGCTTCGTCTTCGAAGTGGTGGCCCCCTCTCTGCCTGGGTTCGGCTTCTCACAGGGCGCGGCAAAGCCAGGTCTCGGTATCGTACAGATGGCCGCCATCATGAAGAGGCTGATGGAGAGACTCGGCCACAACAAGTTCTACATCCAGAGTGGAAACTGGGGAGGCATCATAGGAACCGCTTTGGCGCAGTACTTTCCGACCTCGTAAGTACTATCACAGATACGCAAGAGTGCAGCTCTGTTCCATCGTTTGTAGAGAATGTAAGCGAACTGTATGTCCAAACTGTCATGACACATTACTCACACACAGAAGATGAAATTAACCACACCACACAAGAAATCAAAGACTTCTAGGAGACGCTAATACTATGTAACACTATCTCTAAGTTTGGTGAAGACTTCAATGTGGCGTGGAAGAGAGTCCACAAGTTTGTTCAGGTATGCCATATCCAAATGAAATGATTCAATAATGATTACCACAGAGCATCAAAATGTGGCGACGAATGCTACTGAGGTGTTGTATATGCATTGCCAGACAAACAAAAAAAAAATCGCTCAAAAGCGGAGGAGGAAACGGAATGAAACTTCATGGTTCGAGACAGTATGTGATGTTATTTCAGTGACTGCAATACTAAGTCAAATTTACAAAGAACTTGGCAGTACGAGCCCACTGATTAGTACGGCGTTGCACGCACTCTGTCGTGGATGCACGGACTGATTCATGTGGGAAATGTGTTATAAACCCATTGCACCCCCTCCTGAGGCAAGGTGGCTCATTACTGTTGGAAACTGGTCCTTGATAACCTGGATACTGACGCTGGGATAGATTTGACGTCCGAGCTGTTCGCACGTGTGTTTTATTGAGAACGTATGTGGGGACCTTGTTGGACACAAGAGTACCTCAACATCACGCAGACAGTTCGTAAAGACAAGCGCCATTTGTGTACCAGCACTGTCCTGTTTAAAAATGGCGCCATTGTCGCAGGAGAGGTAACACATGAGAACACAACATGTCAGTGACGTACCACTGTGCAGTTTTATTTCCCTCAGTCACTACCTGCAGTGACCTGAAATCATACCCAAAGGGGCTCCAGACCATGAATCTCCAAAACATTGGAAGAATGCGACCTCTCACCGGGTCGCCGCCATGCTCGCAGACAGTGGTCATCCGGGGTACTGTAGAAAAGTCATCTGCCACTAGATACAATGCAGAGCCATTCGTCAGCAGTCCAAGCTTCCTGGTCACGGCAGCCGTTTGTATTGTTGACAGTAATTTTCCAGTCCACCTGCTGCTAATCTAGGACTGATGGTGCAAGTTGACACAGGACGAGGAGTTCAGGGTTTAACGTCCCGTCGACAACGAGGTCATCAGAGAAGGAGAACATGCTCGGATTAGGGAAGGATGGAAAGGGAAAGGTGCCCTGTGCTTTCGAAGGAACCATTCCGGCATTTGTTCTAAGCGACTTAAGGAAATCACGGAAAACCTAAATCTGATTGGATGGACGTGGGTTTTTCATCCATTGTCCTCCTGAATGCGAGTCCAGTGTGCTAACCTCTGCGCTACCCCGCTCTGTAGGTTGACACAGAAAGTTTCAGGGAGACCAAAACCCGTTCTCAGACGACAGACCCAGACGTGGATGGCTTATGATATCTTTGATGCACAATACAGCGACCCCCCACCCCCACCCCTCCTCGCCATGGTCGGGAACTTTGACAACGAGTACGCCATCCCTCAAGATTCCACGCAGTCCAACACTGGGCTAGTGTCACATCCAAACGCCACAAAAATCCGGCCGGCCGCTGTGGCCGAGCGGTTCTATGCGCTACAGTCTGGAACCGCGCGACCGCTACGGTCGCAGGTTCTAATCCTGCCTCAGGCATGGATGTGTGTGATGTCCTTAGGTTAGTTAGGTTTAAGTAGTTCTAAGTTCTAGGAGACTGATGACCTCCGATGTTAAGTCCCACAGTGCTCAGAGCCATTTGAACCATTTGAACAAAAATCCGGACATCGGACGATTCGACCAACTGCCGAAATGGATACCCACTGTGAGGCCCCTCTCAAACAATCTTAGGAGCTGATAACGCTGTCTCATACAAGTGTGTGTCCTTCACAGTGATCAATCAACATCCGACGCTGTTCATGCCCCTTATATGCCGCACTAGGCGTTGTAACAATGACCACGAACACAATTTATACATTCTGGTGGCCGTTCTGTCACGGAGAATTGCAATTCTTATTATTCACATGGCCGCTGGTGGTGTG
This sequence comes from Schistocerca nitens, assembly GCF_023898315.1. Taxonomy (NCBI): domain Eukaryota; kingdom Metazoa; phylum Arthropoda; class Insecta; order Orthoptera; family Acrididae; genus Schistocerca; species Schistocerca nitens. The sequence continues at coordinate 209,661,047 of NC_064617.1, read as the reverse complement.
TACGTGTACGCTGTTTTTGTCAGGCAATGAGTGTGAATTCAGACTTTAGATTGACTGTGTCTCTCCATAACCCACAAAAATCTTCTCAGTTGGCAAAAAACTCTATTCAGATGTACGACGTCTGTTCAAAAAATTCAGGAAGTTTGTCCACAAAATTTTTCTGCGCTTAGCTTTTACACGTTGTGCATGGTCTCCTTCGAAATACTCTCCTCCACAATTGCTGCACCGCTCCCAACGCCCTTTCCACTTCCGGAAGCACTCTTGATACGCCTCCTCCTGGATGTGCGACGCGCCATCTGCGAATTTTCTTTTATCTCGCCTACCGTTGCAAATCTTCGTCCTTCAACGGGGTTTTCAACTTTGGAAATAAGAAAAGTCCGCAGGGTCCAGGTCTGCAGAGTACGGACGATGAGGCAACAAGGTGATTTCATTTTTGAAACACGTATGTATTCAGTAGCAGCGATGGCGAGGCATCACAGAATCTCTGACCAGAGAGTTATTTATCGTTGCTAGTCTGCGCTTGACCGCGCGAGAGTTCTGTTCTGTTGCGAGGCAGTTGTTGTACATAGCGAGTCGCGAGAACATGTAGTTCGTTCGTGCTAGTAGCGCGCGAGAGACAGTCGGAGTTGTGTGTGAGGAGTCGGCGGGCGTCGACATGGGCCTCTGGTCAAGGTTCAGGATGAGGTATATTTTTTAAATAAGGTAATGAAGCAGCATTGCGCACATCTGATAATGTAATGTATGTTAACTGTAATTAATTTGTTCAAGAATTGCCCCAATAATAATTTTGTTCTCAAAGCAATCTTTTTAAGAAAATAATCATTACAATTGAAACAATATTTCCTTTGCTTTTCCTCCCAGAACCAATTTATCAGGTTGATCTTAACGTTAATTTTGTGGGGACTTAATATTTTTGCACATTGTTATTATCATTGAGTTTTATTACTGTGGGAAGCTAACATTTGGCTCTAATTGCATTTTCATTCAATTCATATCATTTAATAATAATTACGGGGAGGTTACACTTAGCAGAATGAATATTCACATTTAAAAATTATCTTTCATTTTTTTGTGGGGAAGTTACACTTGGTTCTATTCCCATTAACATTTAATTATTGCCTTTTCAAAATTCTCCTGGAAAGTTACACTCGTTGAAAGTTTCTTCATTTATAACTGACATAGGTGATCCGGAATCGATTACTGCTGAAAATTTCGATGAACCAATTTTAACTTCGATGACAAGATGTGAAATGGCTTTCTGAACAACTGGTCTTTCCTGCAAAAGAGTGTCTCTGATATCGTCAAAAGTAATTACATTTTCGTGAACAATATTCTGTGTGTCAAAGGTAGTGCTTGTGTTACTGGAAGATGCGACCTGTGCAGTATCTAGTCAGATTCTATCTGACGTGTTATTATTTTCAGGAGGTTGTTGTGGCATTTCTACTATTTGAACTGTTCTATTACTTCTTCCAGACGTATTACGCTCTGGATGATACCTACTGTCGGGTTCATTCATGAGAATATGTTGTTGCTGATCATTTTGCTGCTGGTAGGACCGATTGTTATTAAACGTATGTTGGTAATTATGCTCATTGTTTTTACGTCTGTCGTGATAGTCATTCCTATACGGTGCATTGCGATAGGAATTGAAATACTGTGTTTTCTGTACGTAGTTGTTCCTTTGCTGCCGTCCGTTACTATTTGTTGTACCAGGGACTATACGTCCACGCGGCGAAACATTAAAGTTAGGTTGACCTTGTGCATTACATTGTTGGTTAGGTATGCTAACCGGCTGACTTTCATGCTGTTGTGGTGGAAAACGTCTATTGTTACTAAAGTGTTCTTCCTGTTGCTCATAATTTTGACGATACCGATAGTTAAAATTTTGCCTGTTATTAACGTTCTGTTGGTTGTCGTTCCTAAAGCGTCTATTAGCTTTGCTATTGAAATTACGTGCGTGATCATAATTGCTGTATGTTTGTTGACTTTGGTTATTATATGAAAAGTTTTTGTTCACGAAGGAATAATCTGATTTCTGCACTTCTAAAAGCTGCAACAGATCTCTGAATGCTGAAATGTTTTCCTTCTGCTGACCCGTTAGAAGTGACACTCTTAATGGCCGTGGTAATTTAGAAATGCATAATTGTATCAGTGCAGATTCACTATATGGTTCACTCAAGTACTGGCTTTGTTGGACCATGTGCTCAAAAAACTGCGTAACACCGGGAAAATTTGAGTTCTCATAATTTGGCAAACCAACTAACTGATCTTTAATTTCGCGCTGTGTCGTCTTCGACCAACACGCTGACAGAAAAGCATTCTGAAATTCTTCTACCGAATAACATTGTCTCGCGATCGGTCTCATACGAGTCGCCGGTTCGCCTTCCAAAAAACTGCAAATAAATTCAAGTTTATGTGTTACAGGCCAAGTCGGTGGAAAAGCAAAACTAAATTGTTGTATCCAATCCAGTGGGTGAATCTGTGTTCTGTCATTTTTAAACACTTTAAATTTTCTCACTGATAGAAAATGTTTGTAATCGAAATTATCGTCTCTGTATGACGGAACAGGTTCAGGATTGTAAGAGAATCTATTTGTATGTGTCTGTTCGGAATCTAAGTCCCGTACTATCTGTAGATTACCCAAATTATACGCGCTGCGTGAGTCTGACAAATGTTCACAAAGTGGCGTCTGCTGCGATGTGTTAAACGCTGAAACGTTTTTTATCTCTGTTACCTCTTGCTGTAAACTTGACAATTTTCTACGCAATGTGTTATTAGATGAGTCTATCTCATTAATTGTCTGCTGTAAATTTTGGAATTCAGGTGTTTGGTTAAACGAAATCGGTGCAGTATCGTCTGATTTATTGTCATTAGTACTTTCGATAACATCAATACGACTGGCCAATTCATCATATTTTTCAGTCAGTATTTTTACCTGATCATCGGTTTTAGTGTCAGAGGCATTAATCTGTTTTTGCAATTTACGTGTAGTTTCGTTCAGTTTTTTAACGTCAGCTTTGACGACATCGGAATCCTGTGTTAGTTCTAATTGTTCGAGTCTGTCGGTCACTGTTTGAAAATCTGTTGTGTATGTGTCTGTTTTCGATTTAAGATCGGAAATTTCGTCACGTAATTCTGTGTTCGACTGTTTTATGGCATTAATTTCATCGGACTCTGCAGAAATATTGCTGTCCACATATGTTTTTGCTTTCGCGAACAATTTACGTTTGTCTTCTTGTCTTTGTGCTGTGATTGTTTCCATTACTTGTCGTTTTACTTTATTCTGATCCTGTATAAATTTGCGGAAACGCGTATCACTGTTTTGTAGGTGAATATTAAAACGTTCGTCAATTTGAGTGTTCTGTTGGTCGAATTTCGCGTCAATCTTTGCATCCATTGTGCGCGAAAGTTCTGCTGTCATTAGTTTAAACTCGTCGCGTAATTGTGTAGCCTTTTCAGAGCATTGTTTAGCGACTCCGCTAATTTCGTCTCTAAGTGTTTCTGTTGTAGCTGTTTGCATTTCCCTTAATTCTTGAGCAACAGATCTAATTTCTTCGCTACTTTTTCTTGAACAAGCCTCAATTTCCTCGCGTAGCTGTTCCTTAGTATCATGACATTGTGCGGCAACGGCTTTAATCTGTTCACTAAGCTGTCTCGAATTGTTGTCTAATTTTTCATTAAGGCTGTCATGTTTTTCATTAAGCTGTTTGATCTGTTCACAAAGCTGTCTGGAATTGTTGTCTTGTTTTTCACTAAGTTGTTTGAAATCTTCTTTAAATTGTTTGTTATTTTCACTAAATTGTTGTTGTAGCAACCTTGCCATAATTTGTTCAAAGTCAATATTAGCATTTCTATTCTCCGTGCTGTTTAGTGGTGTACCTGCAATTGTCACATTTTGTGTGACCATTTGGTCATTCTGTGACTCACAAAAAGGTCTGCTTATCGAATGTGCACTGTGTGTCGCTATTTCGGAATTAAATGTATCCGTCGTACTTTCAGTACACTGTCCATTTTCATTAGAAAAATTTGTCTGTACGTTACTTAAATTTTCCAAACCGGGTGTGTTAAGCTGGGCAGCGCTCATTACAATAGGGCGCCCCGCGTCATCAATTGTCGTCAAATTAACAGAGGAGACAATTGAGTTCGTTTGTTCATCATTAAGATAAAAATCATCATGAGTGGTTGGAACGCACTGATTGTCAGTGAACGCAGGATTGTCATCATTACACTGCGTGTCACAAGTACTATCGGTGAAGTTGTTTAAGTCGGTAATTTCATTCCTAATACCTCGCGATACACTATTCACAGTCTTTCGCGGCATTTTTACAATAGTCACAATTATTCACAAAAGAAATAAGCACAATGCAAAAAGCAACAAACACAAATACAACAGAGCAACGAATTGCCGATGATCTGAGGAAAGAAAGTCATAGAATTAGTAAAAGCGTTGCGCCAAATGCTAATTATATTAAGTAAATAAGAGCAAATATCTGACTACTTCTCAGAAGATTCTCAACGAAATACGATCCTGGACCGGATGTCGCCAAGTGAAACTTTCCCACAAAATTTTTAATGACAATAATTAAATGATAGTGAAAATAGAGCCAAATGTTACTTCCCCGCAAAAATGAAAGAAAATATTTTAAATGTGAATATTCATTCTGCTAAGTGTAACCTCCCCGTAATTATTATTAAATGATATGAATTGAATGAAAATGCAATTAGAGCCAAATGTTAGCTTCCCACAGTAATAAAACTCAATGATAATAACAATGTGAAAAAATATTAAGTCCCCACAAAATTAACGTTAAGATCAACCTGATAAATTGATTCTGGGAGGAAACGGAAGCACTCTTGATACGCCTCCTCCTGGATGTGCGACGCGCCATCTGCGAATTTTCTTTTATCTCGCCTATCGTTGCAAATCTTCGTCCTTCAACGGGGTTTTCAACTTTGGAAATAAGAAAAGTCCGCAGGGTCCAGGTCTGCAGAGTACGGTCGATGAGGCAACAAAGTGATTTCATTTTTTATTTTTATTTATTTATTTATTTATTTTTTTTTTTGGGCAATAGATTGCAAGGCAAAGGTCTTTCTGGTCGTGGCTCATGAGCAGTGGAAGAAACCTGGTTTCAACACGACGCATTCCAAGATGCTGTGGTAAGATGTCATGACATGATCCAACTGAAATGCTACACTACTGGCCATTAAAAATACTACACCAAGAAGGAATGCAAATAATAAACGCGTATGCATTGGACAAATATATTATACTATAACTGACACGTGATTACATTTTCACGCAATTTGGGTGCGTAGGTCCTGAGAAATCAGTACCCAGAACAACAACATCTGGCCATTGAGTCAGACAGAGCTTGGATGGCGTGTACAGTTACAGCTCCCCATGCAGCTTCAACAAGATACCACAGTTCATCAAGAGTAGTGACTGGCGTATTGTGACGAGCCAGTTGCTCGGCCACCATTGACCAGACATTTTCAGTTGGTGAGAGATTTGGAGAATGTGCTGGCCAGGGCAGCTGTCGAACATTTTCTGTATCCAGAAAGGAACGTACAGGACCTGCAACATGCGGTCGTACATTATCCTGCTGAAATGCAGGGTTTCGCAGGGATCAAATGAAAGGTAGAGCCACGGGTCGTAACACATCTGAAATGTCCACGTCCACTGTTCAAAGTGCCGTCAATGCGAACAAGAGGTGACCGAGACGTGTAACCAATTGCATGCCATACCATCACGGCTGGTGATACGCCAGTACGGCGACGACGAATACACGCTTCCAATGTGCGATCACGGTGATGTCGCCAAACACCGAAGCGACCCTCGTGGTGCTGTAAACAGAACCTGGATTCATCCGAGAAAATCACGTTTTTCCATTCGTGCACCCAGGTTCTTCGTTGAGTACACCATCACAGGCGCTCCTGTCTGTGATGCAGCGTCAAGAGTAACGGCAGCCATGGTCTCCGAGCTGATAGTCCATGCTGCTGGAAACGTCGTAGAACTGTTCGTGCAGAAGGTTGTTGTCTTGCAAACGTCCCGAACTGTTGATTCAGGGATTGAGACGTGGCTGCACGATCGGTTACAGCCATGCGGATAAGATGCCTGTCATCTCGACTGCTAGTGATCCGAGGCCGTTGGGATCCAGCACGGCGTCCGTATTACCTTCCCGAACCCACCGGTTCCATATTCTGCTAACAGTCATTGGATCTCGACCAACGCGAGCAGCAGTGTCGCGATACGATAAACCGCAATCGCGATAGGCTACACTCCGACCTTTATCAAAGTCGGAAACGTGATGGTACGCATTTCTCCTCCTTACACGAGGCATCACAACAACGTTCCAACAGGCAACGCCGGTCAACTGCTGTTTGTGTATGAGAAATCGGTTGGAAACTTTCCTTATGTCAGCAAGTTGTAGTGTCGCCACCGGTGCCAACCTTGTGTGAATGCTCTGAAAAGCTTATCATTTGCATATCAGAGCATCTTCTTCCTGTCGGTTAAATTTCGCGTCTGTAGCACGGCATCTTCGTGGTGTAGCAATTTTGATGGCCAGTAGTGTATATTCTTCTGCAATCTCTCGGTCAGTCGCTCTTCGATTTGCACGCATAATTTCGTTGACGTTCTTGACAAGAGCGACGTCTGTAGACGTCGAAAGGCGTCCTGAACGAGGGCCATCTTCAACTTACATCCGGCCATTTCTAAACCGTGTGAACCGTTCGTAACACCGAGTACGGCTTAAGCACTCATCGCCGTAGGTTCCCTGCATCATTTGATCTGGGTCTTGAGTTTCACGCAAAATTTAATACAGACACATTGCTTCTCTAAATCTGCGAACTCGAAATTCGCAAACTGTGAGATACAACATTCTACTTAATACAGCACAGAACAATAACTAACAAACATACAAAAATGAAACTTTCGGCAGTTACAAATTAAACACAGGTGTACGCACGGTTGCCAACCGCATTTCGTTCCAATACACCATTGGCGCGAAATTACGAATGTTCCGGAATTTTTTCAACAGACCTCGTATGTAATTTCTGCTTTCAAACTTGCTTCTTCTCAATACGCAAACCATTGAACGAAAGGACTGATTTCAAAGATAATGTAGCAGATTCTCTTGTCGCCACCATGAGGGCGAAAGGAAGTTAAAGAATGTCGAGGATGAGAACAGTAATTAGTTGTTTCAATTTTAATTGCCATCAATTAATTCAATTATCTGCTGTGGAGCGGCTAATAGATTACATATGCAGTTCCATAAAACAGTAAATAAACTTCTCCACTCACGTAAAAACATATTCATACTCTTCAATAAAATGTAACTCTCTGTTTAAAATATCTCTAATATTATATTAGAACAAATAAGCCCTCGGTCACAAATATTGGCCGGCCGGTGTGGCCGTGCGGTTCTAAGCGCTTCAGTTTGGAACCGTGTGATCGCTACGGTCGCAGGTTCGAATCCTGCCTCGGGCATGGATGTGTGTGATGTCCTTAGGTTAGTTAGGTCCAAGTAGTTCTAAGTTCTAGGGGACTGATGACCTCAGAAGTTAAGTCCCATAGTGCTCAGAGCCATTTGAATCATTCACAAATATTGAGTCAAAATTGACCAGGTTTCGACGCTACTATGAGCGTCGTCATCAGAACTAAACTAACTGTTCTAAAACATATTAGGTGTAGAAATCGGGCCAAATCGTGATATGCGCTATTCATGCTATTGGAGATTGGACGTATTGGATGATTAGGTTTATGAATTTTGAACTGGGACCGGAGTTTAGGGGGCTGAGGGTTCATATTGATGGGTAGTTTCTTTTGGAAAGGTTTTATAAGAAATTTTGCATTGTTAATGGCTGACCTTACTTCTTTCTGTAATTTAGGAGTCGGATCGTCATGCAGCTCCGTTATGTTGTTTTCACTGAAGAAATTTTCAGTTTCAGAAATATATTCAGAAATAGAAGCAATGACTAGACAACAACCTTTATCGGATTTAGTTATTAAAGCATTTGCTGTTTTGAGTGTATTATTAATGGAAGTTACTAAAATTCTGTTGTTATGCGTAGCATTAGGCAAATTAGCTGTATTTTTCTCTAGCATGCGGGTTACATCATACGCAATTCTAGCTTGAGAAGCATTATCTATCTTATTATAATCGAGACAGATTTTTAAATCAACAAGCATATTTTCTCTCACATTTCTGTCTGACAGGTTAGGCCTGAAATTGTATTTTAGTCCTTTTCCTAGCAGGACTTTTTCATTCTGAGTAAAGACGATGTTGGTGTTATTTAAAATTGTTTCATGAAAGACGTGACTGCTTTTTTGAAATGTATTCTGAGGGCATTTTTCATTAGAAAGCAGACAAAAAAGATTGCTGAGCTTCTTCTCGTGTTTCTGCATTATACCTATTTTACAAATCTCTAGATGTTCGTCAATTTGCGTCCACATGTCGTCAATATTAAAAATATAGTTAACATGATAAGTGTTTGTGATATTTAATTACAAATGGTAGGCTTCTTCGTTAAGACGGTCTTTTTTAGCGTACAGCTCTTTTATCCTATTTCAAATAATATTCTTAATGATAGGTCTAAAGGATTTTGGATTTTTCTTACAAACAGAAAAATTAATGTAGGCTTTTGTATAAGTCGGGACAAGGCCCCTTTTTCACACTGCTTGTTAAAATAGATAGCCATACTTGTATTTAAAATTTTCTTTTTTAATTCTTTATATTTCGAAGCAGCCTTAGATACCTGGGCAGTTAAGAAACGTAAAACTTTGAACATAGCTGCTAAGGTTCAGTGACCGTGTCAGAATTATATTAGAACAAATAAGCCCTCGGTCACAAATATTAAGTCAAAATTGACCGGGAGTCGACGCTACTATGAGCGTCGTCTTCAGAAATAAACTAAATTGTCTAAAACATATTTGGTATATAATACATTAATAAAATTAAAGTTTGTACTGACTGGAAAAAGATGCACTACTTACAAGTCACATTTAAAAAAAAATCTAAGCCGGAAAGGCGACGTCATTAATAGTTGTAAATAAGATGACGAGCCGCTAAGGGCTGCTCGTACTTGAGTGCACAAGGGTTGCAAAAAGACTGAGGTGCCCACGTTAGAAAGTGTGGCCAAGTAAACACGGTGTTGCTACGAGCGCCATCTAGTAGCCGCAGAAACAACTAGGCTACTGTACATTCAAAATTAGACACATGAAATTGTGATGCAGCTGATTCAGGCATAGCGTAAGCACTAATAATAATAGGATGAAGTTACATATTTATCTGATTTAAACAGAAACACATTTTGTAACGTAAAAAAACGTCAGTTATGACATACAAGAAAACAGCAAAGATGTAACAGGAAAACAACATTTCGGTAAACTGCATGCGGAAATCTGAATTCAACGGATAATTGTAGTAGCAGTCTGATGGGCTCGCTATGGGCAACCCTTTAGCCGGTATCCTTGCCGACATCTTTATCAATTCCTTGGAATAAAAGCTGTTTAACCGTGTCTCAGCCGCTTCACTAGGTATCCTTTCTTACACAAGATACGTTGATGATATTCTAGTCATACATAACGGACCCGCCGATAGAATGCGTCATGGCCCTGTAAGATGATTCTGAATAAAAAAGCAAAAAAAAATTCTTACCTCAATAAAAACGGCGAATATATCTGCTCTTACCTAAAATATTTCCGGCACAGCTTTGTGCAATGCTGCCCAATACATTTGTGATTTATGAAAGGAAGCAACTGATTTTTCTTTTGCAACAATCGGAATGATCATGGATTGGATAAATTAGTAAATTCTTTAAATTGAAATGAATGCTTTTAAAAAAATTACTTTATATTACAAAAATTAGTATTAGGACATTTTTAAAACATTTGGATGACAGTTCAGATACATTACTAGATATGCGCGAGGCTGCTTTTTACCTTATACAATGATACTCAGGCTCCAGACTCCCGACCAGAGCAGACTGCAGACAACCGCAGACTAGCGACTAGCAAGAACTAACTGCTACAGCTACACAGTTCGTACTCAGTCAACACTGCTCTCTGGTCAGCGATTCTCTTATACCTTTCATATCGCAGGCAGCGCATACCTCTTACACAGCCACTCAATGTAATTTATCGTGCGGAATTTGTTTGTGATTTTTGTGTTGCCAGTTTCCCTGTGGTGGCCAGTTGTTTGGTCGTTTCGATTGTATAGCTCTCACAAGGGAACCTCCCCATCGCACCCCCCTCAGATTTAGTTATAAATTGACGCAGTGGATAGGCCTTGAAAAACTGAACACAGATCAATCGAGAAAACAGGAAGAAGTTGTGTGAAACTATGAAAAAATAAGCAAAATATACAAACTGAGTAGTCCATGTGCAAGATAGGCAACATCAAGGACAAGGTGAGCTGAGGAGCGCCGTGGTCCCGTGGTTAGAGTGATCTAATGCAGAACGAGAGGTCCTTGGTTCGAGTCCTCCCGCGGGTGACAATTTTACTTTCTTTATTTTCGCAAAGTTACGATCTGTCCGTTGATTGATTGACGTCACTGTAATAAGTTTAGTGTCTGTGTTTTGCGACCGCACCGCAAAACCGTGCGATTAGTAGACGAAAGGACGTGCCTCTCCAATAGGAAGCGAAAACATTTGATCGCAAGGTCATAGGTCAACCGATTCCTTCACAGGAAAACACGTCTGATATATTCTATACGACACTGGTGACGGCACGTGCGTCACATGACAGGAATATGTTGTCGACCCACCTAACTTGCACACTTGGCGAATGGGTAAAAAGATTCTTCTACCTTGCCCGATTTAGGTTTTCTTGTGTATGTGATAATCACTCCCAAAAAGTGATGAAAACATAAGAGTTTGTCACATAAACTGCAGCAAATGAATGCAACAGTTTCACAGTCGCACAGTTTTCCCTGTGCTATGTCAAAACATATGTTTTTTACGTTTTCAAATGTTTCCGTGTGTAGATCGTCAAATCCTGCATATGTCCAAGCAAATCTAAACATGTCCTGGAATTTTGGAGAGCAAAGTTGATTATGTGTGAGTGCCTGAACTTTAATAATTGTCTGAAAATAAAAAATTAAACTTTTCACTCGAGAGAAGATTTGAACCAAAGCCCTCTCGTTCCGCAGTTGCTCACGATAACCATAGGACCATGGCGCTCGCAAGCTGACACTCTCCTAGATGTTGCCAACCTTGCGCATGGCCTACTCAGTTTGTATATTTTGCTTATTTTTTTCATAGTTCCACACAACTTCTTCCTGTTTTCTCGATTGATCTGTGTTCAGTTTTTCAAGGCCTATCCCTGTGCCAACTTATAACTAAATCTGAGGGGGGTGCGATTGGGAGGTTCCCTTGTCAGAACAAGTCAGACTTGCTGAGGTGTAGTGGCTCGCCGACTTCTTTTTGATGTCTTTTTCAGTTTTTGAATTGTCCATAGGTGTTCAGTTCCCACTGCTAATGTGTCTTTGATCTGTTTCCTTCCCTATGGTGGCGAGAGAAATTTCCCAGATTAGGGTGAAGGGGTTCTTGGAATGCCTCGAGTTCCTTAGAGACGAGTAGAGAGTTTCTTGAATATCGCCAGCATAGGTTACGGTCTCCTTAATACACCGTCCTATTTCGGTTGTCACGTGACGGCCTGTATCACTTCCCTCAACTTCCCTGAACAGTTCGAAAGGAAGGTACGTGCAGACGGGTGGCTGTACGGTAGCCTGCCGCCTGTGCCACTCTGACAGATGTTTGGCACGCCACAGCAAATCGGCAGCTTGAGGCCAGGGGCAGAGTTTCCCTGCAGCGAATAGTCGGTATTTCTGTTGTGACCTGTTGTTCATGTTGGAGAATCCAGAACTTGCGGAGCTGCTGGCTGGCAAACACACACCGCCCGCTCGACTCGTCTCAACTGCGAACGTCCAATGAAGCAGTTCCCTTCCCAGTGTTCACTGGTTGAGACGGACCTGCAGTCAATGACGCAGCAGTTCCTGCCCGGTTTGGAGTCACATTTCACAAGACGTGAAGCTCGTCTCCAGCCCTTGATGCTTGTGGCCTTTTTTGGATCACTATTCTCACGCTGCGAGCGATGCAACATTCCTCATATAGACGGTGGACTGCCAGCGTTGATCCATCAAGAAATCGAGCAACTTAATTCGCGCTGATGTCTTGCATACAACCAAAGACGATAGCTCCTTACTGTCATACGTCCAAGTCGACCCATCATCTTGCACTGAGCCCGCATCTCGTGGTCGTGCGGTAACGTTCTCGCTTCCCACGCCCGGGTTCCCGGGTTCGATTCCCGGCGGGGTCAGGGATTTTCTCTGCCTCGTGATGGCTGGGTGTTGTGTGCTGTCCTTAGGTTAGTTAGGTTTAAGTAGTTCTAAGTTCTAGGGGACTTATGACCACAGCAGTTGAGTCCCATAGTGCTCAGAGCCATTTGAACCATTTTCTTGCACTGATCAGAGACTGGTGCATAGACACTTCTTCACTGCCACGGCTTACGACAGCAGTGGCGAGTGACATGATCGCCTCGTACGATATTTTGTTCCGTGAGGTTGTAACGTTCCTTAAAAAATATAAAGAAAATTTTACTATTATGTTGAATGGTCTGATCTGTGGAATGGATACAGAACTCAAATTGTCGTGTTGCGCGTTGTAAGTGCAAGAGGTGTGCTTACTCTGTCTCATTGTTACCAAAACTTTACACGAATCGATTGGGCAATGCAACTCCCAATACCAATAAAGAACTAAATGGTTCAAATGGCTCTGAGCACTATGGGATTTAACATCTGAGGTCATCAGTCCGCTAGAACTTAGAACTACTTAAACCCAACTAACCTAAGGACATCACACACATCCATGTCGGAGGCAGGATTCGAACCTGCGACCGTAGCGGTCGCGCGGTTCCAGACTGAAGCGCCTAGAACCGCTCGGCCACACCGGCCGGCTAATAAAGAACTAGAGTCAATGCAAAATATATTCAGCCTCTTAGGCACTGAGTCATCTGGCCCTGTTCAAACCTGATAACTTGGCTCCCTGTGCACATAGCAAATAAATTAATTTGTCTGACCTCTTAAGCAGCACCGGAGTAACACGATATATTCTGGTCTCTCATTAAAAAAAAAAAATTCTACCTATAGGCTCAACAGTGTGCAATGCTGGCCATAATACTTGAAATGCACCTGAAATTTATTTGGCTGATAAATGAGAACATTTAAGAACATTCAACTTCTTTAAAAATATGACGTGGACAGGGAGGCGGTACTGATTATGATGAATTACTAACACTCACTTTTTTAGCAAAATTATATTGTGAGTTAAGTTTGTCTTTTAAAAAACATCTGACAGTTGGTGTTACATTACTCTCAATTGATTCACAGACAATGAGATTTAAACAGTAAGTATTATCTAACTTCATTAATCCAACATAAGTGCAAGTCATCAAATTACACATAGCTCTGTTAACAATTCTTAAAAGCATTACAAAATGGAATATATAACTAGCCTCTCTATCAAAATCGTTTACGTTCATTCTGGGGTTACTCAGAAATTACAAATTATCAGCCAGCTCATTTATACTAACTGGCAAAAATAGAAATCATAATTATTTAAATCTTCACCCTATTTGCCTGAAGACTTCTGCTTTCATGTTCAACAATATTGACATTGATCTACCTCTTGGTGGCTTCAAACAGCACACAACAGAAACTGCCTACTCCATTCTTCCCCTCACAGACAGCTACCTACAACTGAGAGCCCAGCGCTCTCTTACTCCAACACTAGCAGTACAGTACCCCCCCATGAACCATGGACCTTGCCGTTGGTGGGGAGGCTTGCGTGCCTCAGCGATACAGATGGCCGTACCGTAGGTGCAACCACAACGGAGGGGTATCTGTTGAGAGGCCAGACAAACATGTGGTTCCTGAAGAGGGGCAGCAGCCTTCTCAGTAGTTGCAGGGGCAACAGTGGATGACTGACTGATCTGGCCTTGTAACATTAACCAAAACGGCCTTGCTGTGCTGGTACTGCGAACAGCTGAAAGCAAGGGGAAACTACAGCCGTAAATTTTCCCGAGGACATGCAGCTTTACTGTATGATTAAATGATGATGGCGTCCTCTTGGGTAAAATATTCCGGAGGTAAAATAGTCCCCCATTCGGATCTCCGGGCGGGGACTACTCAGGAGGACGTCGTTATCAGGAGAAAGGAAACTGGCGTTCTACGGATCAGAGCGTGGAATGTCAGATCCCTTAATCGGGCAGGTAGGTTAGAAAATTTAAAAAGGGAAATGGATAGGTTAAAGTTAGATATAGTGGGAATTAGTGAAGTTCGGTGGCAGGAGGAACAAGACTTTTGGTCAGGTGATTACAGGGTTACAAATACAAAATCAAATAGGGGTAATGCAGGAGTAGGTTTAATAATGAATAAAAAAATAGGAGTGCGGGTTAGCTACTGCAAACAGCATAGTGAACGCATTATTGTGGCCAAGATAGACACAAAGCCCATGCCTACTACAGTAGTACAAGTTTATATGCCAACTAGCTCTGCAGATGATGAAGAAATAGATGAAATGTATGACGAGATAAAAGAAATTATTCTGGTAGTGAAGGGAGACGAAAATTTAATAGTCATGGGTGACTGGAATTCGTCAGTAGGAAAAGGGAGAGAAGGAAGCATAGTAGGTGAATATGTATTGGGGGGAAGGAATGAAAGAGGAAGCCGCCTTGTAGAATTATGCACAGAGCATAACTTAATCATAACTAACACTTGGTTCAAAAATCATAAAAGAAGGTTGTATACCTGGAAGAATCCTGGAGATACTAAAAGGTATCAGATAGATTATATAATGGTAAGACAGAGATTTAGGAACCAGGTTTTAAATTGTAAGACATTTCCTGGGGCAGATGTGGATTCTGACCACAATCTATTGGTTATGAACTGCAGATTGAAACTGAAGAAACTGCAAAAAGGTGGGAATTTAAGGAGATGGGACCTGGATAAACTGAAAGAACAAGAGGTTGTAGAGAGTTTCAGGGAGAGCATAAGGGAACAATTGACAGGAATGGGGGAAAGAAATACAGTAGAAGAAGAATGGGTAGCTCTGAGGGATGAAGTAGTGAAGGCAGCAGACGATGAAGTAGGTAAAAAGACGAGGGCTAATAGAAATCCTTGGGTAACAGAAGAAATATTGAATTTAATTGATGAAAGGAGAAAATATAAAAATGCAGCAAATGAAGCAGGCAAAAAGGAATACAAACGTCTCAAAAATTAGATCGACAGGAAGTGCAAAATGGCTAAGCAGGGATGGCTAGAGGACAAATGTAAGGATGTAGAGGCTTGTCTCACTAGGGGTAAGATAGATACTGCCTACAGGAAAATTAAAGAGACGTTTGGAGAGAAGAGAACCACTTGTATGAATATCAAGAGCTCAGATGGCAACCCAGTTCTAAGCAAAGAAGGGAAGGCAGAAAGGTGGAAGGAGTATATAGAGGGTTTATACAAGGGCGATGTACTTGAGGACAATATTATGGAAATGGAAGAGGATGTAGATGAAGACGAAATGGGAGATAAGATACTGCGTGAAGAGTTTGACAGAGCACTGAAAGACCTGAATCGAAACAAGGCCCCGGGAGTAGATAACATTCCATTAGAACTACTGATGGCCTAGGGAGAGCCAGTCATGACAAAACTCTACCATCTGGTGAGCACGATGTATGAGACAGGCGAAATACCCACAGACTTCAAGAAGAATATAATAATTCCAATCCCAAAGAATGCAGGTGTTGACAGATGTGAAAATTACCGAACTATCAGTTTAATAAGCCACAGCTGCAAAATACTAACGCGAATTCTTTACAGACGAATGGAAAAACTGATAGAAGCCGACCTCGGGGAAGATCAGTTTGGATTCCGTAGAAATGTTGGAACACGTGAGGCAATACTGACCTTACGACTTATCTTAGAAGAAAGATTAAGAAAAGGCAAACCTACGTTTCTAGCATTTGTAGACTTAGAGAAAGCTTTTGACAATGTTAACTGGAATACTCTCTTTCAAATTCTGAAGGTGGCAGGGGTAAAATACAGGCAGCGAAAGGCTATTTACAATTTGTACAGAAACCAGATGGCAGTTATAAGAGTCGAGGGGCATGAAAGGGAAGCAGTGGTTGGGAAAGGAGTGAGACAGGGTTGTAGTCTCTCCCCGATGTTTTTCAATCTGTATATTGAGCAAGCAGTAATGGAAACAAAAGAAAAATTCGGAGTAGGTATTAAAATTCATGGAGAAGAAGTAAAAACTCTGAGGTTCGCCGATGACATTGTAATTCTGTCAGAGACAGCAAAGGACTTGGAAGAGATGTTGAACGGAATGGACAGTGTCTTGAAAGGAGGATATAAGATGAACATCAACAAAAGCAAACCGAGGATAATGGAATGTAGTCAAATTAAGTCGGGTGATGCTGAGGGAATTAGATTAGGAAATGAGACACTTAAAGTAGTAAAGGAGTTTTGCTATTTAGGGAGTAAAATAACTGATGATGGTCGAAGTAGAGAGGATATAAAATGTAGACTGGCAATGGCAAGGAAAGCGTTTCTGAAGAAGAGAAATTTGTTAACATCGAGTATAGATTTAAGTGTCAGGAAGTCGTTTCTGAAAGTATTTGTATGGAGAGTAGCCATTTATGGAAGTGAAACATGGACGATAACTAGTTTGGACAAGAAGAGAATAGAAGCTTTCGAAATGTGGTGCTACAGTAGAATGCTGAAGGTAAGGTGGGTAGATTACGTAACTAATGAGGAGGTATTGAATAGGATTGGGGAGAAGAGAAGTTTGTGGCACAACTTGACTAGAAGAAGGGATCGGTTGGTAGGACATGTTTTGAGGCATCAAGGGATCACAAATTTAGCTTTGGACGGCACCGTGGACGGTAAAAATCGTAGAGGGAGACCAAGAAATGAATACACTAAGCAGATTCAGAAGGATGTAGGTTGCAGTAGGTACTGGGAGATGAAGAAGCTTGCACAGGATAGAGTAGCATGGAGAGCTGCATCAAACCAGTCTCAGGACTGAAGACCACAACAACAACAACAATCTTTGGCTCTGAGGTCGCGCAGAGTCAGCGATCCACATTATCGAGCCTGTCAGAGACATTCATCGTTTATAGTACACTAGTTTCATTTTAATTTATTAATATTCTTATCTTACTCTGGTGCCACATACATGTGTGCCCCAGTAGACTTCTTTCAAGGTTATTATTACTGTTATCATATGCTTTAGTCCTAAAAGTGTCATGTGTAATTATTACTTTTAATGTTTGTGATGGCCAATACCCGATGTTTAAGAAAATTGTGAAGAATGTCAAAGCAGGTATGCACTATGTGATCAAAACAGAATGTCAAATCAAACACTTTTCAGCCGTCTAATTTCCAAACTGTTATTTTACTGGGCTACCAGTTTTGACGATCTTCAGGTCATCTTCAGACCGCCTGACCGACGTGTAGGAAGATTCCAACCTCGGATCTTGTCAAAATAGGGGCAGCATTCAAAGAATGGTATCTGTAGATTTTTGATACAGCAATCACTTCACACTTCATCTGAGTCGGCAGATGCTGTTTGAAGTGATCGCTGTACCGAAAATCTACAGATACCAGTCTTTGAATGCTGGTCCCTATTTTGACCAGAGCCGAGGTTGGAATCTTCCTACACGTCGGTCAGGGGGTCTGAAGGTGGTGTAACATATCGCCGGAACTGGTAGCCTAATAAAATAACTGTTTGGAAATTAGACGGCTGAAAAGTGTTTGATTTGACATTTTGTACTGAACAGCCAAGGTCCTGAACCATCTCTGAAAAGGTGGACATACAAAGAGACATGATCAAAAGTATTCATGCGCCTATTAGTGGGCATTAATATGACGTTGTTGACCCTTCGCCTTTATGAAGTCTTGAACTTTGACGGGAACTCTTTGAATGAGGTGTCTAAATGTCTATGGAAGAATGGCAGCCCATTCTTCCTCAGCAGACAAAACCAGAGAAGGTACTGATGTTGGACGCAAAATCGATGTTCTAACTCATCCCAAAGGTATTTCATTGGGTACAGGTCTGGAATCTGGACAGGCCACACCATTTCACCAATGTTATTGTCCGCACAACACTGCATTATAAACGCTGCTTCATGACAGGGAGCAATGACATGCTGATACAAACATTCATCACATCCGAACAGTTTCTCTACTGTACGCAGTACAAAATTCTGTGAAATGTGTTCATATCCTTAAGCGTTCAGCGTTTTCTTAAGCGCAATAAGGGGACCATATCGAACCCATGAAAAACACACCCATCATCCATATCATTACACCATCTCCTTTGTACTTCATTGCTGGCACTAACGCGATAGCAGGTAACGTTGTGCAGGCATTTGTCAAACCCAAGTCCTTCTACGGGATTGCCACATGATTCATGACTCCAAATCACTCGTTCCAGTCATCCAATGTCCAGTGGCGCCGCTCTTTACACCATCTTGAGCGTCGCTTAGCATTGACTACAGAAATGTGACACTCATGAGGAGGACCGAGCGATGTGGTGCAGTGGGTAGCACACTGGACTCGCATTCGGGAGGACGACGGTTCAATCCCGTGTCCGGCCATCCTGATTTAGGTTTTCTGTGATTTCCCTACATCGCTTCAGGCAAATGCTGGGATGGTTTCTTTGGCAGAGCGCCGCCAGCTTCCTTCCCCATCCTTCCCTAATCCGATGAGACCAACGACCTCTTCACCCAAATCAACCCAACCCTCATGAGGAGGCGTACGATCATTGTACCCCATTATTTTTAATTCCCTACCCACAATCAATATGGTAGATAGACTGCTGGTAGCACTTCCGCACTGACAAATGATAGCTTCTGCTGATTTCATGCGATTTTTCACAACTACTCCCCTGGAATTCTCGGTGGTCCCTGTCCGTCAGGAGATGAGGTCAGCCTGGTATTGGTCTAGTACTTGCTGGTTCCTTCGCGTTTGCACTTCACAATCATAATAACAGCAGTCAGCCTGGGAAGCTTTAAAAGGGTTGAAATGTCCCTGTTGGATTTGTTACTCATGTTACATCCAATGTCTAGTCCACATTTGAAGTGTCTGAGCTCTCCTGACCGAACCATTCTGACGTTACTGCTTCTATATTGGCAACACAGTACTCCCCGTCTTCTTTCATGCTGACGTGAATGGCCCTCTCGACATCTAGTCATAGGGATGTCCGGACAATTTTGACCAGACAGTGGAAAAGGGAATTTCAGAGCCAATTTTGTCAGCTAATGTAAGTGACTGATTGGAACAATAACATATTTGTTTGTGTGTGTATTACAGCGTACTGGCATTACATGTAAATATTTGCCCCGCTGAAGGCCTGATGTCCATGATAAAAGGCACGATCGGCAGTTTTTGGCCGACTCTGTTCGTGGAACGCCGCTACGCACACAAAGTGTTTCCCTACTGGACGAACATCCTCAACACGGTTCTGCAGGAGATGGGCTACTTGCACCTTCAAGCTTCCAAACCAGACACCATAGGTAAGCAAAACGTTTCTGTTCCAGAGCATACGGACTATCAGCTAGCAGGTAACTCCATCATTTCCATCTACATCTACAACTACACACATACTCAGCAAACCACTGTGAAATACACTGAACTGGGCGTGCTACTTACCACATATTAAGATTCCTTTCTGTACCAATCGCGCATGGAGCGATGGAAGAATGAATGCGTAAGTGCCTGTGAGAATGTTGAAATTAGTCTATTTTTGTCTTTATGGTCACTACGAGAGTGATACATTGAGTTGAAGGGTACCTCTACGTTCTTCACTTAACACTCATTGTTGAATATTGTAAATTGGCATTCGAGGCATAATTGCCGCCTGTCTTCAAGAATTAGCCGATTCAAGTTTTTCAACATTTGCGTGCCGCTGTCCCGTGAGTGAAACAAACCTGTGACCATTCGTGGCCCCTTCTTTGTATAATATCCCATATCGGTCCCAGCCACATGACCAAAAATGTAAGATGGACGCATAAGTGAGTGGCTTGTTACCATTTTCGTTTGCTGAATGACTGTATTTTCCTAGTGTCCTACCAATGAACCGAAGTCTGCCACTTGCCTTACCTACGTTTGAGCGTGCGTGACCATTCCATTTTATGTCCCCCACAAATTGTTCAACCCTCATACGTGCGTTGACTGATTCTAAATGGGTGTCATTGGTAATCTACTTATAGGATACTAAGTTTTCTTTGTGAAATGCACAAGTTTGCATTTCTGTACATATATATAACAAGCTGCAAATTGTTGCACCAATTAGATATCTTATCAAGATCATATTGAATATTTGTGCAGCTTTTTTCAAATAGGCCACCGTCATAGATGACTGGATCATCAGTAAAATGTCTGGGTCTACTATTAATGCTGTGTGCCTGTTCATTAATATACAACATGAAAGGCACACATAAAGTTAATTGTACATAAGCCGATGACTGTCCATCTGAGACAACGTGATGCGTACTCCCTACCAATAAATCCTCAATCCAGTCACAGACTTCGTTTTATACTCTGTAGGATTGTACTTTTGTTGTTAAAGACTGACGATTTTCGAAATCAAGAATTAATGCAATCGCCTGATTTCTATGATCCATTGTTTTCAGGACGCCGTGTGAGAAAAATGCAAGTTTTTTTCGCATGACCAATATTCTTGGATTCTACAAGAGATGGATGTTATTGAGACTGGACGGTAGTTTTGTGAATCACTTCTGTTAGTCTTCTTGAAGACAGGTGTGATCTCTGCTTCTTTCCAACTAATGGGCACGGTTTTTTGTTTAGGGGATCTACGACACGTAATTAAAATAGGTGGCAATTCAGGCGTAGGTTCTTCATAGAATCTGATAGAGACGCCATCGGGACTCAGAGTCTTGCTAAATTGTAGCAAATTTAGTCGTTTCTCAATGCCAGGCACCCCTTGGCCATCGGTGTAATTGTAACGCTACTGCACACAATTTACAAACGGCACACAGCTAACTCCGTAGACAGTCTTCATGGTATCGTCATAGTGTTGAATTTGTATATCGGAAGCAGCGGGTTCGAACTCTGTCTCAGGCATTCGCACGAATTTTAAATGTGCTGCTACCAAGTGCCTGCGTATGTTCGTGCAGAGGTTCAATTTAAATGACAGGAATGAGAGTATATTTGGAGGTACGAACTAGATAAGTCGTCTGGGTGGTCCACCTTTGTACTGATACTGTTTCTCTCACATTTTAATTAACAGTTCTGCGCAATGTCGTTCCATCATGATGAAGTGAGTTCGAATAACTGCTAGTGTACTGCTCGATTCACTTAATTATATCACAATTAGTATTCCATGCTGATGGATGGTACAGTTTCACCGGATATTTTTGTTGTTCACTTTTGAACTGACTAGTAGTCCTTGTATTAACTCATACCATCAACAGCAGTCGACAGCGCCTCTGCCACCGCAGTTGACTTTGGCGATTCGTTTTCCCTTTCTCGAAGTTCTCACACTGAGGTCTACATAATTTGCACTACCCAACAAGAAAAAGTCAAGAACCCAAAAGGAGAGGATGTGACGAAATGGAACTTCACGGGTTGAAAAGGTATGTGACGTTATTAAAGTGATTACAATATCCAACCAAATTACGAAGAATTTGGCAGTATGAGCTCACTTATCAGTACAACGTCGAACCCTCTCTGACCTGGATGCATGCACTGACTCGGTTGGGAAGGGCGTCATGAAGCCGTTGTACTCTCTCCTGAGACACGCTGATCCACAACTGCTGTAACGGATCCTCGATATGGTTCAAATGGCTCTGAGCACTATGGGACTTAACAGCTACGGTCATCAGTCCCCTAGAACTTAGAACTACTTAAACCTAACTAACCTAAGGACATCACGCAACACCCAGTCATCACGAGGCAGAGAAAATCCCGATCCTCGATATCCTCGATGAAGCACTGGAACGGAGAAGTCCGGTTGGTTGATTGTTTGATTTGGGGGAGGGGACCAAACAGCGAGGCCGTCGGTCTAATCGGATTAGGGAAGCATGGGGAAGGAAATCGGTCGTGCCCATTCAAAGGAAGCATCACGACATTTTCCTGACGTGTTTTAGCGAAATCACGTAAAACCTAAATTAGGATGGCCGGATGTGGGTCGGAAGCGTCGTCCTCCCGAATGCGAGTCCAGTGTCCTAACCACTTCGCCACCTCACTCGGTTAGGTGACCAAGCAAGCCTCACACCCGGACAGACACGGGCATCTTGCTGGCCGCCGGAGTACCTCAATATCATGCAGACTGTTCAAAGAAAAACGTGTCGTGTATGTACAAGCACTGTCCAGTTGACAAGTGACACCACGATATTGGCACATGGGAGGTACCGGTAACACCTGAGATCGCAGGATGTCCAAGCCGTTACAGTTACCAATCGGTACCAGCCATGACCTGAAGTCATAGCGGACGGCTCTCCACATGATTACGCCACCGCTGTCCCTTCCCGAAACATTGGAAGAATGGGTCCTCAGCCTAGTTTTGCATCGTATTCGCTGGCGACAGACAACCAGGGCGGTGCAGAATCTCGATTCATCGCTGAACTCGACACCGTTCATTAGCTGTCCACAATCGCTTGCAGTGTGGTGTTAATGGCAGCCTACGTGTGGGACGGTAATTTCCTATTCTTTCAGCTGCAGGACTCTGATCTATGGTCCGGGGTGACACATAGTGTTGCAGACAGTCCACTTATTGTCCTGGAAAGGCAGGAGTAGATGTAGTGGGGCTACGTTGTGTTTGGCGCACATATGGCGATCCTTCCTTGTGGAGGTGAGGTGTCATGGACCGGAACCTTGACGACTAGTATGTCTGCCCTCATCCCGTGCAATCCAACTCTGAGCGCCACACAAACCTTGAAACTGCACGATTCATCCAGCTGGGCAAACAGAGAACCACAATGAGGTCCCTTTCTAACACCGTTAGGTGCTTATGACGCTGTGTCACTCAAGTATGTGCCTTCTCTGTGTCCTTCATAGTGATCAGTCTACATCCGACGCTGTTCACGCGCATTATATACCCCATTATGCCTCGTAAAAACGCTAAACACGAACACCGCTAATGCACTCTGTGTGTGTTCTACCTAGAGATGGGGGATCCGCTCCTGAACTGATTCATAGAGTTGAATCTTTCAAAGGAGTGAACAATCAATAATTCAGAAAAAAAGAACGGTAGCTCCAAACGTTTCCCACAGCAGAGAGAGAGAGAGAGACGGAGCATATCAGCAGGGCCTCTGCTGGTCAGAGCACACTGCACGCCACACAACACAGCCAGCGCCGGCCTCTGCCCTGCTTCTGCCTTGGCTGCCTGCATTGTGCAGTGCCCCATTGGATTTTGTGTTTCACATATGCCGTGCCGTCTCTGTGCTTCCTCTGCCGCGTGCAGTGTCTGGCGCAGCTGAACTTAGCTTCGCACTCCCTCGGCGATCGTTTCAGTCGCACGTCCTGCCCTCTGGGCAGTTGATGCGAGCAACAGGACAGAGAGCCGCCTAGCGGAGCACATAAGAACTACTTGCAACAACCTGCTCGCAAGAGAACGGACGATTTGTCTCGGAGCGGGTGACTGGTGACCGTTCACCGCTCCCCCCACCCTCAGAACTCGCCCGCTCAACGCTCATCCCACCGTTCTCGACTCCAGCCAGAGCGTTGAGCAAAGCAACTCAGGTGTCACTCTGGTCTCTGCGGTCTTAGCTCACACAGTAATACAGCTCGCGGCTCGAACTGCTTGACTCAGCGCCTCTGCATCGGAGTTCGTCTCTGCTGGATATTGTTCTTCGTAGTAATACCGCTATGTATATTATATTATTATGTTAGGTATATATCATTTTTATTTTATTTTTATTTGTTTAAACTGATCAGATTATGTTCCTGACGACTCCTCTTACTATAGGATTTTTATTATGGACACTCGAATTTACGCTTTAATTACGAGCGAACCAATAAATGTATCGCAAAATGTGATACACCAATATTTTCCTTGTTTTATTCTGCCTAAGGCTATATGCAGCACTTTAGTCTTACTGTCAAATTTATATATATTTTTTTCTTATTCTGATACGGATTTTGCGATTTTAGGCGTCTGCAGAAGGAAACGTTCACTTTAAAAATATATGGCTTGCGATGTATTTGTACAAGGTTAATGAAATTTTAATACATTATAGCCAAATATATTGTTAATGTAAATCTCAAGTTACAACATTTTCCGATCACCCAAAAAACCATGACAGTACAAAATAAATCAATAATCAAAAACGTTGTCATATCGTGGAAATTTCAATAAACAATACAAAATTCTTACTCATTATCTGTGTTACTTCAAAATAGGATCAAATAAGATCAAAATACAGGAATAGTACTGGAATAAACCAAGTTTAAAGGGCAATGTACCTTCCATTTATTTTCTATTGTGAATGAGTGGTGAGTCATGAAAAAGAGCTAGTTCATTTCAGGGAGTGAATAGTTCTGATCCAATCTCTAAAAGAACAGTTTTGCCCATCTCTAGTTCTACCCGTCACGCCCACCGATGGTGAGTAAGTGTAGGAAATTTGTCAGACAGTGTATTTACTGGCATTTAATCAAGTCACCATTACCAATGTGTACCTATATTTGTTCCACGCTCTTCTCTCCCCCCCCCCCCCCTTCCCCATGTGAATTATGGACCTGGCTGTCGGTCGGGTGAATTGCGTGCCTCAGCGATATCGTAGGTGCTACCACAACGGAGGGGAGTCGGTTGAGAGGCCAGACGTGTGGTTCCTGAAGAGGGGAAGCAGCCTTTTCAATAGCTACAGGACCAACAGTCTGCTTTGTTGACTGTTCTGGCCTTGTAACATCAACCAAAACGGTCATGCAGTACTGGTACTGCGAACGACTGAAAGCGAGGGGAAACTACAACCGTAATTTTTTCCGAGGACCTGTAGCTCTACTGATGGTTAAATGATGATGGCGTCCTCTTGAGTATAATGTTCCGGATGAAAAATAGTCCCCGATTCGGATCCCCAGGCGGGGACTACTCAGAAGGATGTCGTCATCAGGAAAAACAATCGGAGCATGGTATGTTAGATCCCTTAATCGGACACGTAGGTTGGGAAATTTCACAAGGGAAATGAACAGGCTGAAGATAGATATAGTGGGAATTAGTGAAGTTCGGTGGCAGGAGGAACAGGACTTCCGGTCAAGCGAATACAGGCTTGTAAACACAAAGTCAAGGAAGGATGATGCAGGTGTAGATTTAATAATGAACAAGATGCGTGTGTGAATTCCTAAGGGACCAAACTGTTGAGGTCATCGGTCCCTAGACTTACACACTGCTTAAACTAACTTATGTTAAGAACAACACACACACCCATGCCAGAGGGAGGATTCGAACCTCCAGCGGGAGCGGCCGCGCAATCCGTGACATGGCACCTCTAATTGCACGGCCACTCCGCGCGGCAGTGAACAAGAAAATAAGAACGCGGGTAAGCTACTATGAATAGGATAGTGAATACATTATCGTAGCCAAGATAGACAGAAAGTCCACATACACTCCTGGAAATTGAAATAAGAACACCGTGAATTCATTGTCCCAGGAAGGGGAAACTTTATTGACACATTACTGGGGTCAGATACATCACATGATCACACTGACAGAACCACAGGCACATAGACACAGGCAACAGAGCATGCACAATGTCGGCACTAGTACAGTGTATATCCACCTTTCGCAGCAATGCAGGCTGCTATTCTCCCATGGAGACGATCGTAGAGATGCTGGATGTAGTCCTGTGGAACGGCTTGCCATGCCATTTCCACCTGGCGCCTCAGTTGGACCAGCGTTCGTGCTGGACGTGCAGACCGCGTGAGACGACGCTTCATCCAGTCCCAAACATGCTCAATGGGGGACAGATCCGGAGATCTTGCTGGCCAGGGTAATTGACTTACACCTTCTAGAGCACGTTGGGTGGCACGGGATACATGCGGACGTGCATTGTCCTGTTGGAACAGCAAGTTCCCTTGCCGGTCTAGGAATGGTAGAACGATGGGTTCGATGACGGTTTGGATGTACCGTGCACTATTCAGTGTCCCCTCGACGATCACCAGTGGTGTACGGCCAGTGTAGGAGATCGCTCCCCACACCATGATGCCGGGTGTTGGCCCTGTGTGCCTCGGTCGTATGCAGTCCTGATTGTGGCGCTCACCTGCACGGCGCCAAAAACGCATACGACCATCATTGGCACCAAGGCAGAAGCGACTCTCATCGCTGAAGACGACACGTCTCCATTCGTCCCTCCATTCACGCCTGTCGCGACACCACTGGAGGCGGGCTGCACGATGTTGGAGCGTGAGCGGAAGACGGCCTAACGGTGTGCGGGACCGTAGCCCAGCTTCATGGAGACGGTTGCGAATGGTCCTCGCCGATACCCCAGGAGCAACAGTGTCCCTAATTTGCTGGGAAGTGACGGTGTGGTCCCCTACGGCACTGCGTAGGATCCTACGGTCTTGGCGTGCATCCGTGCGTCGCTGCGGTCCGGTCCCAGGTCGACGGGCACGTGCACCTTCCGCCGACCACTGGCGACAACATCGATGTACTGTGGAGACCTCACGCCCCACGTGTTGAGCAATTCGGCGGTACGTCCACCCGGCCTCCCGCATGCCCACTATACGCCCTCGCTCAAAGTCCGTCAACTGCACATACGGTTCACGTCCACGCTGTCGCGGCATGCTACCAGTGTTAAAGACTGCGATGGAGCTCCGTATGCCACGGCAAACTGGCTGACACTGACGGCGGCGGTGCACAAATGCTGCGCAGCTAGCGCCATTCGACGGCCAACACCGCGGTTCCTGGTGTGTCCGCTGTGCCGTGCGTGTGATCATTGCTTGTACAGCCCTCTCGCAGTGTCCGGAGCAAGTATGGTGGGTCTGACGCACCGGTGTCAATGTGTTCTTTTTTCCATTTCCAGGAGTGTATATCCCAGTAGTACAAGTATATATGCCAACCAGCTTCGCAGATGAAGAGACTGTAAAACTTTCTGATCAGATAAAAGAAACTATTAAATTAGTAAAGAGAGAGGAAATTTAATTGTGATGTGGGACTGGAATTCGATAGTAGTAAAAGGAAGAGAAGGAAAAATAATACATGAATGTGGACTGGGTGAAAGAAACGAAAGAGGAAGCCACGTGGTAGAATTTTGCACAGAGCATGATTTAATCATCCCTAACACTTGATTCCAGAACCATGACAGAAGGCTTTATACATGTAAGAGACCTGGAACAACGGAAAGCTTCAGATTGATTATACAATAGTAAGACAGAGATTTCGGAAGTAGATATTACTGTCTGGATATACAATGATTGACAAAAAAAAAAAAAAAAATAAACACCAAGAAGATGTGGTCGGATGTCAGTGTAACTACGTACACGAACACACCATCGGTCGATATGTAAGTGATTTAAATTTCGAAAACTCTTTGTGACATGTACAACAGTCATCAGAATGCATTAGTGAAACTTCCTGGCAAACTAAAACTCTATGCCACACCGAGATTCGGACTCGGGACCTTTGCTTTTCGCAGGCAATGCTCTACTGCAAATCCTTTCTTCCAAGAGTGCTAGTTCTACAAGTTTCGCAGGAGAGCTTCTGTGAAGTATGAAAGGTAGGAGACGAGTTACTGGCAGAATCAAAGCTGTGAGGATGGGTCGTGAGTCGTGAGTCGTGAGTCGTGAGTCGACCTTTCCTGCGAAAGGCACAGGTCCCGAGGCCGAGTCTCGATCCGCCACATAGTTTTCATCTACCAGGAAGTTTCAAATCAGCGCACACTCCGTTGCAGAGCGAAAATTTCATTCTGCACTAGTGTTGCCCGCGTTCGGTGTTGTTAACAGGCCTGGTAGGGTGTAGAAGAACCGTGGACAGCGTCAAGTGTAATATGATCCCCCTGAAGGACACGAAGATGCCGTGTTATCGTGTGGGACAGAGTTATCTGCAGCAGGCATTTTGGAAGGAGTCGGCCACGTCTCACCACTACAACGGAGAATCGCCGTATTGTGCACCAAGCACGTCGTAACCCCACCACGTCTGTGCAAGTAATGGATTCCTTCCAACATTCGTTGTCATCTACCACTATGGTTTGAAGTCTAGCAGAAGTCGGATTGTGGCAGTACCGTCACATGCATAGACTGGGGTTAACGCCACAACACAGACCGCTTTGTGGTTACGTGACTGGTAAGTAGAGTCTGTTGAGAAGTAGTGTCATATTGTATTCAGTGAAGAATCGCAGTTCTGTACAGTTCTGGATTAAATGTGATAATCTCCATAGAGCAGATCATCATTTCATCACAGATCATCATTTCATCACTTGCTTTGGGCCTTTGTCCCACTTCAACGCGGGGTCGGCCTTATTATTATGCGTTTGGCGAAGTTAGTGTTGGAGGGTGGCCGGATGTTGTCAAATGTCTGCAAGTCGTGTAAGTGAGGCTGAACATGGGGACCAGCCCGGTATTCACCTAGTGGGGTGTGGAAAACCGCCTAAAAACCACATCCAGGCTGGGCCACACACCGGCCCTCGTCGTTAATCCGCCGTTAATTCAGGGCCGGCGAGCCTACCTGAGTCCAGGAAACAGCGCATTAGTGCTCTCGGCTAACCTGGCATGTGTTCCCCATAGAGGAAATGAAGCCAGAAACTTAACATTACCTGAAATTCCAGCTATGAATAAACACCAATCACAGAATCCTGACTCACTCTTTATTCATCAAATACCGTGTGGTTATAATTAAAGCGCTTCTACTCACGGAGGTCCAGTGTGGGCTATAATTATCGTGTGCCAGCGAAACTTGGTAGATATGATAATGCGTTAACGCGGTACCAATTTACGTTAAAAAAAAAGCATTAGTTCCACTTGCGGTCACCAGGGGCAGAGCTGGCGCTGAACGTTGTTTGTATGACAGTATGACACCCAAGCTGCCATTTGACAAGCCATAACATGCGTGAGCAGTATGGTTATCGAGAAGAGAGCCCATGTGAAACTGTTTTATGTGAACGGATGCAATTACAGTGCTGCACTGAGAGAATACCACCGACTGAAAAGTCTGAGAAGAGGGCCGATGGCATTAAATTGTTTAAAGAAGATTATAATGAAATTCGAAAACATGGGTGCGCTTGGTGTGGCGCCTGGAAGAGAAAGGCATCCCGGTGATTGATGTAACTGACCACGCAGCACGTGCCCGGGATAGTGCTGATGCTCGTGCAGTGTCACGAGAATTGTACATCCCATGGTCAGTAGTACAGAAAGGTTTGCAGTCTATTTTACACTGATACACGGATAAGATCCAGGACAGAGTGACATGGCGCAGTGGCTAGCACACTGGAGTCGCATTCGGGAGGACGACGGTTCGAACCCGTGTCCGGCCATTCTGATTTGGTTTCCCGTGATTTCCCTAAATCGCTTCAGGCAAATGCCAGAATGGTTGCTTTTAAAGGGTTTAGTCCCCAACCCCCCCCCCCCCAACCCACCTCCCCAAATCAATCAACCACCAACAAGATCCAGTTGGTGCAGCAATTGAAACCTCATCATCCGCAGCAACGTTCTGAACTTGCTCTTGGGTTTCTGGCAGGGTTCGAAGTTGATGAAATGTGGTCGGGCAATATCCGGTGGTCTAACGGGACACATTTTACACTACGGGACGCAGTGAAGGCACAGAACTGGCGAATTTGGGGTACTGTTAAACCGCGTGTTTTGCACGAAGAGCCATTGCACTCGCCACACATGGCTGTGTGGTGTGGATTCACAAGCACCTTTATTCTAGCCCGTTCTTCTTTGAACAGAATACACCCAGACAGTCTGTCAGGTGTACCTTGACGTCTGCAAGTTATCGACACCTTCTTGGACAGCAAGTGATTCCTGCTTTGGAAGAGTGCAACTGTGTGGACACCATTCATTTCATGCAAGATGGGGGCAATAACTCAAGTCGCTCGTTCAATGAATGATTTGCTTAATGCAACCTTCCACGAACGTGTTTTATGCTGAGGTTGGTGTTGTGTCGATTCCCTAAGGTCTCGACACAATGAGTGGCTAGGTGCACGCGAAACTAACGCAGACGGGCGTAAATTCTGAAACAGGAGACTGGATGAAAACTATAAAGAAAAGAAGAGAGATTTTAATATACTTAACTTTAATGTAGTCTTGTTCTTGTTGAAATACATCTCTTGCATAGTAGTAAGCAATTAGCAATGATACACATGGCGCCTTGCTAGGTAGTAGCGATGGACTAGCTGAAGGCTATTTAATCTGTCTCTCGGCAAATGAGAGAATGACTTGATACGTCAGGTCGCAAGCTATGTCGTCCGTACAACTGGGGCGAGGTCATGTCCGTGTCTTGTGACCTGCCATGTGGTGGCGCTAGGATTGCGAGTACACAGTGGCGACACGCGGGTCCGACATGTACTACAGGACCGCGGCCGATTTAAGTTACCACCTAGCAAGTGTGGTGTCTAGCGGTGACACCACAGTTGGCATGGCCTGGTAGATCACCTGGTCTGAGTCGGTATGAATTTTGGCTCTGGGGATTCGTAGAAGAATGCATTTACAAGAGTCACGTTCGGTCTTTACCTGATCCAAAGCCCAGTATAAAGGAACACATTGTGCAGATTCCACTGGAACTACCGCGAGCAATTGTCGATCACTTCGTTCCACGATTGCATGTCGTCGAAGTCTTCGGTGTTCGTTTTGAACAAATTTTGTAAGCAGTGGTTAATAAAAAACCAACATTATGTCTTTCTCAATTGTTTGAGCTTTTCTGCCCACGTCCCGTTCCAAATCTATTACATATGGAAACATTTTTATACGTCTTTCTTGCATTTGCAGAGTCAAATTTGCACCTGGTGGCCACAACTAGAACTAATGTTTTTTCCGACGTAAATCGATTCCGCATTAATGTTTTAGAATGTCTACGAAGTTTCATTGCCATATGATAGTTACAGTCCACACTGTAACTCTATGAGTAACTTCACTTTAATTATAACCACTTGGTTTCCGAAGTACATAGGCTAAAAGGTATCCTAATTGTACACGTGGACGAGGCGAAAACGCAGCTTATAAAATGACATAGCACGTAGAAATATGCTGGAAAGTGTCTGTTATTATCACAAGGGTTCCGGGAAACCCTGAGAGGTGGCATGAGCCCCCTCTCATATTTCTATCTTACTCTGAGTAATTCGATTTTCCTCTCTGATTGCATGCAGTGAAAAAGTTGCTATTCCTTCACACGCGGACTTCCCACGCAGCGTCTCTCGTCACCCGGGCGGGTACTGCTAATCTTGAAAGGGTTAAGCCGACGGGTGTGAGGGAGTCGAGTGGATGCTTTCCAGACGCCGACATTGTCATAAGAGCGGGAGCGACATGCCCGGATGGGCCGGAAGGGGCGGCTGGGCTAGAGATTCCGTTACTTCGCAGAAACTTAGTGAAAACCGTTTCTGGCGGGCTACCAGCGAGGTGTGGGAATGACTTGTGTTCCCAGGTAGTCTTGGCGGGCAAATTCCCGCGTTTTCTGCATAATCGTAACTGTGATTGGCTTGTTCAGCGCATAGCTCCATGACGTAGCAAAATCGGCGCAGAATTGGCGCCAAGAATCTCCATTGGTGGAAAGGTAGTGCTTCGGCAATAGAGTGGAATTTTCCGCCTGTTTGCGAGTTGCTGATTGGAACGTTTAACCACGGCCACTGTCTTGGGGGCGGGAATGTTCTGTGTTCTGTTTGTACGGGTGTTCTTGAGGGGAGTCGGCTCTCGCCTTTCAGTCGGGGTAGGTTACAAGACTGAGCTCTCGCTGCTCTGGACCGCCTGCCTTCCGTTGGCTGTCTAATATACTTTAATTTGATTATAACTGTTTGACGAAGTTGCTGAAGTTTCGACTTCAACGTAACTTTCCGAGTACAGTTGGCAATTGAGCGTTCTGCATACAAGGGGCCTATGTTGTCTGTCTTGAGCAGTTTTGGCTAAAGTTGACTGTATCGGAGTTACTGTGTGACTTCGCTTGTAAAATCAATCACTGTACCGTCAGTGATTGTGTTGCGAGCATTCTTCGTCGCCCTCAGAGGCGCATTTGTATTGATAGGAAGTCTTTAGTCTGGAACAACCAGACCAGGACAATTTGTTTTGGGCTATACTCGCGACATTATCATCACCACGACGGGACGTCGAAGCAACCAGCCATCCCTTCTGGTACTACAGATTGTGTCCTTGCAGTTAAGAAGACAGCTTGGTAATGTATGTTCGCAGCATCGGCAGATTAGGGAATTTGCACTGTGATAATCAGAGCTCAGCAGACCGCCCCTGTTCCCGTCTTTTCTTACGTGGTTTTGTCTTGGATGTTCATTGTCTGAGTTCTCACTACTGCAGCAGCAATTAATGTTGGGTTGGCTGGGTGTTTCTCTTAAGATTTGAGCTGCAAGGGATTGGCTCCACATACCACTTCGTCATAAATGTCACAATCTAGTTTATGGACAACTTCACCTTCACAGCATTTATTTGAGTATCCAATTTGATCCAATTTGATGTATTGTAAATTTTTCATGTGTTTTGTTTATGATTTTGAGTTTAGTCATAATAAATCAAATTGTTATTTTGGACAGAACTTTCATTCTGTTAATCGGTCGAGCAGCCCTTTCATTTCTCACTGCGTTACTGAAACTTTCCTTTATTTAATTAATGTCTATCAAATTAAATTATTGCAGATGCCAAACTCTTTTCTACTCCACTTGCAGGGTCGATTACAATCAGTTCGCGTTTCTTCTTAATCCATGTGCAACAGCAAAATTCGGAGTTAGGATGGGGGGGGGGGGGAGGCTTAGAGCATCATTTACATATGAAGATTCTAGAAGAATTTAGTGTTAAATACACTGCTAGCCCCGGCACCTCGCAACCCATGTTACAGTATTGAAGTTCAAGTAAAATTTTTGTGCATGTAATATCCGGTCTGTGGTGTAAAATTATTTTTGCGTTGTTCCAATTTCACGTAAGTAAACAATCTAAATTTTACTGACCGATGATGTTCTCCTAATATGAGTGACATGCCCTACCGTGGCAGGGAAAAGGAGGGAACCAGCGGAAAAATGCTCCTATCGGAGGACAAAAAAGGAGAATATGCTCCCCTTAACTGAAAGCCTCTGACTTAAAGTATGGTACCAGCTGCCTCATTCTTCCTTCCTCAGCAGCTTTAAAAATTTTCCAAAAAATTTTGGCATGCGAACATATTCGCGCCTTTTTATGCTGAGACGGAGACAGTCGCAGAGGTAAAGAGACAGAAAAGTCATAAATGCTGGAAGATAGTTGACAGTAATTGCGATATAGAAAGAGCGAAGTTGACAATGGTAGTGTGAGAGAAAGAAAGGGGGACACCGACAGTGGAATATAGCTGACAGTGACAAAACAGTACTAGGAAAAGAGTAAAAAAAGTCAGTGTCAATGGGAGATGATTAAAGAGAAGGAGAAATTGGAAGTGAGTGAGAGCCAGTGATAATGGGCGACAGTCTATGACAATAGCAACGAGGAGGAAGGCGATAGTCACAGTTAGAAGATACAGCAGCGGTGGGAAGGAATGAATGAGGTAGCAACAGTAAGATAATGCAAGAGGGAGACAGCGGCAGATAGAGGAGACAGTAGTAGTGCGGCAGAGCGTAGGAGATTGTGACTATGACATAGGAGACAGTGACAGTTACTTAAACACAAGGATAGCCGGCCGGAGTGGCCGAGCGGTTGCCATTTTCCTGGGTGCACTCAGCCTCGTGATGCCAATTGAGGAGCTACTCGACCGAATAGTAGCGGCTCCGGTCACAGAAAACCTTCATACTGACTGGGAGAGGGGTGTGCTGACCACACGCCCCTGCTGTCCGCATCCTCAGCTGAGGATGACACGGCGGTCGGATGGTCCCGATGGGCCACTTGTGGCCTGAAGACGGAGTGCCGTTGCTGATAATTGTAGAAGTTAAGTCCGTGCTATCGCCGGACCGGGTGGCAGAGCGGTTCTAGGCGCTACAGTCTGGAACCGCGTGACCGCTACGGTTGCAGGTTCGAATCCTGTCTCGGGCATGGATGTGTGTGATGTCCTTAGGTTAGTTAGGTTTAAGTTCTAGGGGACTGATGACCTCAGAAGTTAAGTCCCATACTGCTCAGAGCCATTTGAACCGTTTTTGAACAAGGATAGAATGACAATGAGTTGGATTGAACGAGTGAATGAGAATTGGTCCCATACTGCTCAGAGCCATTTGAACCGTTTTTGAACAAGGATAGAATGACAATGAGTTGGATTGAACGAGTGAATGAGAATGGGTTAGTGGGAGTAGATGAGTACGAGAGGCTTACGCGATGTATTAGTGATGAGTTACAGTAAGTAGTGCTTGTGGGAGTGAGAAGCGAGCTGCATGTTAAAAAGAGGGCGAGTACGTTCGCATCCCAACATTTTTGGTAAAATTTTTAAAGGTGCTGACGAAAGTAGAATGAGGCAGCTGGTACCCAACTTTTCAGTGAGAGTCTTTTAAACAGCAACATATTCGCCTTATTGTGCTCCGATAGGAGCATTTTCCCCCTGGTTTCAACATGTCTGTGTTTCTCTTATTAATACATAGTCGTAAAAGGTCACATATCAACGGAAAAACATTCTTTTTACGGCTATAAACTTTCACTGATGTTATGTGGTACATCTGTTTAGTCCTACGTTGCCTGAGGATGGCCTAGAAAGCCGTAAGCTGTATCACATCGAACTATAAACTATATATTATTGTGGAACACCAATAACGTGTATTTCAGTTTTTAATATATCAATGTTGCTCCAAGCACCAACGGAATATTCAGTAAACGTTATTAATTTTTCGAAGACATTGGTCCTAATTCTAGTTGCTGAAAATTTGGATTGTCTTTATCGTATCAGTCTGCTTCCTCAAATGAACAATTTGATCCTGTTTCTGCCAACGAATGTAGGAAAAAGGAATATTAAACATACTTGCAGTATGTGAATTATCAGTCGTATTATAGTCATTCGGCTTCATTGCTGTAGTATGTTGTGCAATGGTTGGGTTTCCTGCCTGTCATTTCGATCCGTTCCACATAATTTTAATTATATTGTTGGCGTTTCTAAGATACGTCGTGATGTGCATATTTATGTACCGTGAAACTACTTTTCTGAATATATTGCAGTAACTGTTGCTGTTAGCCAGTAACACAGAATCTCTATTACCCTGATAATTACAGAATGTAAATTCCCTGTACCACTGTCAAGATATTTGCATTCATTTATTATTTGGCTTTCTGGCTTTGTTTTCTTTTTTCTTTAATTTCACTTTCTTTACTTATTTGCTCTACTTTGATTTTCCACTGCTCTCGTTATCCTGTCCTTCAATTTCTCCTCTGCATCTGGAAAGCATGTCCGTGCTTTGTCTGCTTCAAAAGTTGCTTTTTTGAAAATTTTTACTTCCATATTTTACTGCCTACTCAAAATTCGTGGTGTCCCCAGGGATTGTACTGCAGACTACGCCTGTTGGCCTGGCCGCCTACATCCTGGAGAAATTCTCCACCTGGACAGACCCGTCTTGGAAGACTCTACCCGATGGAGGTCTGACGAAGAAGTACGACCTGACGGACCTGCTGGATAACGTCATGATCTACTGGGTCACCAACTCAATTAACACCGCCGTAAGATTGTACTCTGAATTCTACGGGAAAGCAGCAAGAGTCGGCCGAAAGAGAGTGTGAGTATCGCTAATATCTTTTTGTGAAGTACCTTAAAGCAGGAAATCATTCGCCTGTGTTGTGCCTGTACGCATCCAAACTCTTACCTACGATTTCCCAAATACAGGGTGACACAGAATAACGGGAATGTTTGAAATGAGTAGTGGCAGCCATGCACAGGTGGCAGCACTGCGGGTTCGTGACAGCGGATAAACAATCCGCCATTTCAGTAATCATGGGTCAGTGGAACGCACAACAGCGTGCGTTAGCCATACGAATGTTTTATAAAAACAGTGATAGTTTGGTAGCGGCGCATAGGGAGTTTCTACGTTTTTATAATTTTAGACGTCCGTCCAAACACGCCATAAAATGTTGGATTAAAAACTTTGAAGAGATTAGATTTGTCAT
The DNA here is from genome assembly GCF_023898315.1 of Schistocerca nitens. Classification (NCBI taxonomy): domain Eukaryota; kingdom Metazoa; phylum Arthropoda; class Insecta; order Orthoptera; family Acrididae; genus Schistocerca; species Schistocerca nitens. The sequence goes on along the minus strand of NC_064617.1, from coordinate 209,624,861 downwards.
CAAGAAGAAACCAACAGGACGACCAAGAAGTGTGCGTTCTGCAGCGAACATTGATGTTCTACGCGAGTCTGTCTTACGGAACCCACGGCGTTCAATTCGTAAGTAGGCAGCAGTGGTTGGAATGTCCCGGGAGACTGTTGGCAGAATTCTGCATCTTCATTTAATATTTCGTCAATACAAACTACAGATGGTGCAACAATTGAAGGACAACAATTACCGGTTACGATTAGGATTCTATCAACAATTGATAACAAAAATAGACAATGGCGATGAATTCCTAAACAAGTTGTGGATGTCAGATGAGGCACATATTCATCCCACATTTTATGTGAATAAACAGAATTACCGTTACTGGGCAAACACAAATCCTAATGACGTTCATGAGGGCCCTTTACACGCTAGTAAAATGACAGTATGATGTGGTGTTTCATCACATGGGATTATCGGACCGTATTTTTTCGCAAATGGACAGAGACACACAATAACTGTCAACGCCGACCGTTACGTGCAGATGTTAAGAACTTCGTTACACCTGCATTGAACAACTTTCGAAACGTTGAAGAAGCCTGGTTTCAACAGGACGGAGCGACATCATCCACTGCACGGCAATCAATGGCGTATGTGTGACAATTGTTTGGCAACCGTGTGATCTCACGATTCGGTAACATTCCCTGGCCGCTAGATCGCCAGATTTATCCGTTTGTGATTATTTCTTGTGGGGCTACCTCAAGAGCAAAGTCTGCACGATTCGACGAAGAACCCTGGATGAGTTAAAACAGAGAATTCGGGATGCAATTCACAGTATCCCAGCTGAAATGTTGCAGCGGTCAATGAGGAATCTCAACAGCAGATTTCACGAATGTATTCGTACAGGACGACTCCATCTAAAGGACGTAATTTAAAAAAAATGATAAATGCCATCAATGTTTCATAAATGGCGAAGTTGTAAGGTTTCAATTACTATGAATGTAATTTCTTTCCTTCATGGCTTCTAGTTTTATTGGATTGTGTAAATGTTTCCGTTTTTCCGTGTCACCCTGTATTATTTGTCCACAAAGACAGCTCTAAGTAAGCATACGACTTTTGACAGAAGGCTGATCTCACTTCATTCCTTTTCCTAAGACCGTTTGAAAGTGTAGTTTATGACAGAGAACAAAGGTACTTTGAGAAACTAAAGTCTTAACGGAATCTACGTTTGGTTCAGAACAGACTTCTCTACAAATGTTAGTTTTTGCTAATCGTGTCTCTGTAGCTAAATGAGATGTATATTCCGATTAGCCAGAGCCTTTGATTCTACAGGGGACGAAACTCTCTTAGGGGAGCTGCAGTTTTGTGACATAGATTACGTCTCTCATATGTGGGTCGAGTCCTGCGCACATAACAGGAAATGCAGAGTCCAATTAACGGGAAGCACAAGAGGAATAATGTAAAATTCAAGACTGAGGAACGTCAAATATGGCTTTCTTCAAACACCTTTACTTGGCCCATTTCTGTTCTTTATCGATACAGAACGGCAGTGGAAAACGTTCTGGGGCTCTTTTCAAGTGCATATTATGCACTCTTGCTAACTACGGACCTATGCAAATTTCACATAGTTCAGAGGCAATAATAGTAGAATTGGCTTATGATATGATTGACTCTTGAGCTTACAGTCAAGTTCAAATGATTAACAACTAGTAGTAACTCTTTAGATATTAATCATCACACATTAAACGAAACTCTGGGGATGAAATCTGTGAAAGTTGGATAAATCTTCTGAATTTGCTTATTCTATTCATCTCTTGGTCTCCCTCTACGATTTTCACTCCCCCCCACCATCACCCCCTACACTTCCATCAAATGCTAAATTTCTGATCCCTTTCTGTCTCAGAATGTGTCCTACCTACCGATCCCTTCTTCTAGTCAAGTTGTGCCCCAAATTTCTCTTCTCCCCAGTTTTGATCAGTACCTCCTCATTACGCTATCAATCCATCTAATCTTTAACATTCTTCTGTAGCACCATATTTCAAACGCCTGTATTCTCTTCTTGTCTAAACTGTTTTTCGGCTATGTTTCACTCTCACACAAGCCGGCCGGGGTGGCCGAGCGGTTCTAGGCGCTACAGTCTGGAACCGCGCGACCGCTGTGGCCGCAGGTTCGAATCTTGCCTCGGGCATGGATGTGTGTGATGTCCTTAGGTTAGACAGGTTTAAGTAGTTCTAAGTTCTAGAGGACTGATGACCTCAGAAGTTAAGACCCATAGTGCTCAGAGCCATTTGAACCATTTTTCACTCTCACACATGGCTACACTCCAGACAAATACCTTCAGAAGACTTCCTACCACTTAAATCTATTCGATGTTAGCAAACTTCTCTTCTTCAGAAACGCTTTCCTTGCCATTACCAGTTTACATTTTATATCCTGTCGCTCTCTTTTTTTTTGGTTTTAGGAACCAAGCGAAGAACACACCTGGCAGCACCGTCACTGGCTAATCGCTTGATTTTTTGCGCACAACGGCCCGATTGGCTAACTTCAACGCTAATTAACGTATCGAATTCTTTTCTTAAGAATTATTTCTCAGCAGGACACTCTGCAACACCCTTACAAGCTTTTCAGACTGTTCAAAAATGGTTCAAATGGCTCTGAGCACTATGGGACTTAACATCTGAGGTCATCAGTCCCCTAGAACTTAGAGCTACTTAAACCTAACTAAGCTAAGGACATCATCCACATCCATACCCGAGGCAGGATTCGAACCTGCGACCGTAGAGGTCGCGCGGTTCCATACTGAAGCGCCTAGAACCGCTCGGTCACACCGGCCGGCTTTTCAGACTCTCTCTGACCACCCAGTATACAGGGAATCCCACTCAGCTCTGAAACCTCACATATTTCCAAAAAGACACAAAATGTGAAAAATGCAATTTGCCAGAAATGCACCTATGTGAAGAGCTCACGCAATGGGCAGGAATGCATAACCCATAAGGGTCAACGAACACCAATTTCAACACATAGTTAGGTTTTTTAAATGCATATGTGTATTTTTTCTACAGAAATGAAAACCAGAGGTACAGTTAAAGATGACAGACTGTTTCACTGTTGTAAACCTCATACACTGTGAAATATTAGACTTTAAAGGTTGGCAGCGGCGCCTCTTTGCATAATGCGCAGGGCAACCTACACTGTTCAGACTACTAGTTTCTCCTGCTCGGGCCTACTGTACTGCTATCGATGTCAAACAAAATACACCGAGACGCAGTACATGTACGTTTCGGACAGTGCTGCCCTGTTTTGGTGCGGTTTGTGACGTTTGAAGTCGCTATGCTGGTCTGCAGTAACGAAGAAAACCTAGGTATGACGTTAATTTACGGCGAGTTTCGCAGAAATCCAAAGACAGCTGTAGCAGAGTATACTGAACGCTTCCCAAATCGACAGCGTCGTCCACGTTGTATCATTTCCGTCATCTGCATAACAGTAAAGGAAACAGGCAGCCGGGCAGCCAGAAAGCGTCAACATGTAAACACAGCGACCAACAATGACAACGAAATTGCTGTTCTGGTTGTTGTAGCGCACAGTCCTGAGGTAAGTATACGACAATAGCCACAGTAGAGTGTGGAGAATTTTGAATAGGCATACGTTTCACCCGTATCATATCTCACTCCATAAAATACTGTATCGAAATTACTTTGAATTCGGCATCCAGTTCTGTCGTTTTGCACTTCCAACGTGAAACGTTGTTTGCGGATGAAGCTTCATTCACAACTCTAAGTCACGAGAATCTGCGGAACATGCACTTTACTGGTCCATGCAAAACCGCCACTGGCTTCGCGTGGTTGAGATCAACGACAGTGGGAGTCAATGTTTGGCATGACATCATTGGTACCTGTACTATAGGTCCCTATTTTTATCAGGGAACATTACACAGATTGCGATATGCCTCATTTCTGGAGGATACTCTACCCTTTCTTACGGGACTGGAAACACATCTAAGAATGTGGTTCCAGCATGATGGATGTCCCACACACCACACATATGTTTCCAGGGAAGTTGCAGTGTTTCCAAATAGGAGGATGTGACGTCCTGTGAGCTGGCCAGCCCAGTCCCTCGACATGACGCCGTCGACTTCTTTGTCTGGGCCGCAATAAAAGAGTATGTGTACCAAAAACCCCCAACGGTGCCAGAGTATTACCGCTGCGTGTGCTGCAATATCTGTGGAAACACTAAAATCCTTGCAACGCTCACTTGTTCACCGTCTCCAAAGGTGTATTGTTGCAAACGGTGGGCACGGCACTTTGAACATCTATTGAGGTGACGCAGGTTCATGGGAGGTGACGTTACCAGTCATTCATGAGTGGGTTTTCCATGCTGGATGTCATGTGACAAAGCTGAATTTTCTGTGGACTATATGCCATTAATAATACACTCCTGGAAATGGAAAAAAGAACACATTGACACCGGTGTGTCAGACCCACCATACTTGCTCCGGACACTGCGAGAGGGCTGTACAAGCAATGATCACACGCACGGCACAGCGGACACACCAGGAACCGCGGTGTTGGCCGTCGAATGGCGCTAGCTGCGCAGCATTTGTGCACCGCCGCCGTCAGTGTCAGCCAGTTTGCCGTGGCATACGGAGCTCTATCGCAGTCTTTAACACTGGTAGCATGCCGCGACAGCGTGGACGTGAACCGTATGTGCAGTTGACGGACTTTGAGCGAGGGCGTATAGTGGGCATGCGGGAGGCCGGGTGGACGTACCGCCGAATTGCTCAACACGTGGGGCGTGAGGTCTCCACAGTACATCGATGTTGTCGCCAGTGGTCGGCGGAAGGTGCACGTGCCCGTCGACCTGGGACCGGACCGCAGCGACGCACGGATGCACGCCAAGACCGTAGGATCCTACGCAGTGCCGTAGGGGACCGCACCGCCACTTCCCAGCAAATTAGGGACACTGTTGCTCCTGGGGTATCGGCGAGGACCATTCGCAACCGTCTCCATGAAGCTGGGCTACGGTCCCGCACACCGTTAGGCCGTCTTCCGCTCACGCCCCAACATCGTGCAGCCCGCCTCCAGTGGTGTCGCGACAGGCGTGAATGGAGGGACGAATGGAGACGTGTCGTCTTCAGCGATGAGAGTCGCTTCTGCCTTGGTGCCAATGATGGTCGTATGCGTGTTTGGCGCCGTGCAGGTGAGCGCCACAATCAGGACTGCATACGACCGAGGCACACAGGACCAACACCCGGCATCATGGTGTGGGGAGCGATCTCCTACACTGGCCGTACACCACTGGTGATCGTCGAGGGGACACTGAATAGTGCACGGTACATCCAAACCGTCATCGAACCCATCGTTCTACCATTCCTAGACCGGCAAGGGAACTTGCTGTTCCAACAGGACAATGCACGTCCGCATGTATCCCGTGCCACCCAACGTGCTCTAGAAGGTGTAAGTCAACTACCCTGGCCAGCAAGATCTCCGGATCTGTCCCCCATTGAGCATGTTTGGGACTGGATGAAGCGTCGTCTCACGCATTCTGCACGTCCAGCACGAACGCTGGTCCAACTGAGGCGCCAGGTGGAAATGGCATGGCAAGCCGTTCCACAGGACTACATCCAGCATCTCTACGATCGTCTCCATGGGAGAATAGCAGCCTGCATTGCTGCGAAAGGTGGATATACCCTGTACTAGTGCCGACATTGTGCATGCTCTGTTGCCTGTGTCTATGTGCCTGTGGTTCTGTCAGTGTGATCATGTGATGTATCTGACCCCAGGAATGTGTCAATAAAGTTACCCCTTCCTGGGACAATGAATTCACGGTGTTCTTATTTCAATTTCCAGGAGTGTAGTTTTTAGGACACGAGAACGACGTATTATCACTAAGCTATATCTCTAGTTTCCATTTCGGTAGAAAAAACATAAATGTGCCATTTAAATAAACAAAACTGTGTGTTGGAAGTGATGTTTGTTTACTTTTATTATCTGTCTGTTCCTGCCCATTGTGTGAACCCCTGCCTGTGGGGTGCACGTCACAGCAGGCAACCCTTACCCTGCTCATTACGTCAGAAACCACGGCGCCATTGCCTTCCTTTAAAGTCTAATATCTACAATGTATGAGGGCCAGAACAGCGAAAATGAGTCTGCCAACGCTAACTGTAACTCTAGTTTTCATTTCTGTAGAAACAACATAAATGTGCCGTTTTAAAAAATCTAACTTTGTGTTGAAAGTTGCGTTCGACATTTATGACTTATACATTCCTCCGCACTGTGTGAGCCCTTGTCATAGATGCATCCATGGCCAATTGCAATTTTCACATTTTGTTTCATTTTGGAAATGTACGAAGTGTCAGAGTCAGGTGGGACGCGCTGTATAAGCTGTTTTAATATATCCACTTAGAGTAAACATAATAAACCACTAATTATTGCTGGAGACTTAAATTGCAGAATGGATGTACAAAATTACAAAGCAAAAGTAACAGTGGAAAAGTTGCAGGAAGAAGGCTATATCCTGTTAAACAATCCCAACGTACCTACATATATTTCCCACAACGGCAAAAGTACAATAGACTTTGTGTTCATAAGGGGACCAATCAGGGGTAATATATCACCTCTCTGGACTGCAGACCACACACCACTTCGGAAACATATCCCTCTGGAAATAAATATCCAAGGAGCATAGCGAAAAATGCAAGAAAAGGAGGAAGAAGCACTCTCGAGAACAATAGACATCGGGAAAGTGGAAGCAGAATCCGATCATATAAAACAAATTTAAATGTTAATAGACAATTCGCGACTAGAGGAAGCAACAGAAGCGATAGGAGAACTCCTAAGAGAAGCCGCCAACCCCAGATACAAAAGCAGAGCGAAAAAATGGTTCGACAGAGAGTGTTACAGTCTAAGAAAAGATGTACTAGGAAGCCTACATCAACTAAAACAGTGCCCAGAGAACCCTATACTCCTCAGGAAATACGCCGAAAAATGAAGCATCTATAAGAAAACTCTAAAGGAAAAGAAGAGATCATTCTGGGCAAAAGAAGGAAAGAAACTAGTGGAGGAAGCCTCAGAAGACCCATATATTGTGCTACTCCCCAGAAAACGAGTGGAAACACATTACATAGACATGTAAATATGGGAGACGCACTTCGACAACGTACTGAATAAGGAAGGTCTAAGAGGGAGACCGGAGGGCAGGGCCTGACAGGCTTTATAGCGAATATCTGAAAGACACTGCCCAAATACTAACGCCAATGTGGACAATACTCTTCAACAAGTGTATAGAACAGCCTTCGTTTCGGAACAGTGAAGACAGTCAACAGTAAAAGTGCTTTATAAAGGGAAAGGAGACCCCAAGGACCCTAGCAAATACAGAGGCATGGTCCTAGAAAACTTACCTTTCAAAGTGTTCACAAAAATAATAACAGAAAGGATAAAGCAAATAATCGACGAACACCTCCCCGAAAGCCAAATGGGATTCAGAAAGCGAAGATCAACTCTGACAGCAATATAACTCCTGCTAAAGAGCGTATGGGAAGCCCTTGAAGACAGAGAAAAGTTCTATGTAATATTCATAGATTTTACAAAAGCCTTTGACTTTATAAACAGAAAATTAATGACCAAAAAACTAGAGGAAACCCTGGGAAAAAACAACATCTGGACACGAATTATAAGCGCAATACTGCAATGGAACGAAGTAAGAATATCAGACAATCTCTCCCTATCGGAGCCGATACTCCAATCAAACGGAGTACTACAGGGAGACCCACAGAGTTCTCTGTTATTTATCCTTGCAACGGAAGAAATTGTAAGAATACCCCAAAGGGAGGGTGTAGTCTCATATGCATATGCAGACGATATTGTAATAGGTGCAAAGAAGCGATAAACGATATGGAAGATTGGTGTGTCGAACACGGCTTCGAAACAAATGTGGTGGAAACAGAAATGATGGTACTACTCAGAAATGGGGGAAGAACACCTGCATCAGCTGAGATCTTCATACGAGAGAGAAAACTGAAGATTGTACCGGACTACAAGTACCTAGGGGTCACAATACAAACAACTGCAAAATGTTTCACAAAACATATAACAAGAAAGCAATGCAAGCAATAACGGCAATACATGAAATACAATACATCAGATCCCTTAGCCTAGAGACAGCAATGGCACTATTCAGTGCCAAAATCTTCCCAATACTGAAGTGCGGCATAGAAATTATTGGACCACATCTTACAGTGAACAACCTAACAACACTAGAAAGAGTGAAGGAAACCTATATAAAGAAATCAATAGGAGTGTCCAAAACACTCGAGACTTGTACACCTGATGGCGAGGGAACCCTTCCTCATTGAAGACCTTCGGACAATCCTGACGCTACCCAATAGCAGCGCCTTGGAAAGTCTACTTAAAACATTGAAGAAAAAAAGGGAAAACATACCTCCAGAATTTTACAGCACAGGTGCCATGATTGACCGAACATGGACAAAGGAAAACTTCGAAATGAGACACGTGATCACCAGATTGGCAGTCCATGTTTTCCACCACCTTATTTGAATCAAACGAAATGTGTGGGTGTAAACTGTGTCACCAAATTTGCAAACGTTACCATATAGAGCTCTGTACCAAAAGGACACGAACAATTATAAGCTTGTTTCTACACTTTGCCAAGAGGAGGTGGCTTGCATGTCTCTAGGATACACATAGCCGTAGCATAGGTGCAACCACAACACAGGGGTATCTGTGGAGAAGCCAGACAAACATCTGATTCCTAAAGAGGCGTAGCAGCCTTTTCAGTAGTTGCAGGTGCAGCAGTCTGTGTAACTGACCAATCTGGTCTTATAATATAGGCCAACATGACCTTGCTGTGCAAGCAAGGGATGAATACAGCCATTAATTTTTCCTGAGGGCATGCAGCTCTACTGTATGGTTGACTAACGATGGTATCCCCCAGGATAAAATATTCCATTTGTAAAACAGTTTTCTATTTGGATCACTGGACAGGGTCTACCCAAGAGGATGTCGTCATTAGGGCAAACAAAACAAGCATTCCAGGAGTCATAGAATGGAATGTTAGGTAGGTTAGAGAACTTAAAATGGGAAATAGATAGGTTGAAGTTCAGTATAGTGGGAATTAGGGAAATGTGGTGCCAAGGACAATAGGAGTTCTGATCAGATCAGTACACGATAACAATACAAAATCAAGTAGGATATTGCGGGAGTAGCACTAATAATGAATAAGAAAATAAGTCAAACCAGTCTTCCTTCCACAACAAACTTTAAAATTTACATGTGGTAAAAATAAGTAGATTTAGAGTGTACTGTTATCTATCCCTCTTGGCCTATGGCATTGGCTTACCCACACCCCTACCACTACCATCCTTTCCCATGACACCTCTCTTTCCTAAGCCCTACACCCTACATAACATGTACACGACAACACTTTTTTATTATGTGAAAGGAGTATAGGGCAAGGTGTGGTAATGTGGCCAGGGTGGGAAAAGTGACCATTGCACATTTTTTTGCACTGAACAGTGCTCCTGCTTGCCGAGATGTGGTCAGCTTATTTCTAATATACGCGGTCAATGTGGTCAGTAGTTTGATGGATGAAACAGTAATGCCGACTGAGCATCCTGTAGAGAAAAGTGGGCGCACTATTCATCAGGAAAAGTGGCCAAGGTGTTAACTCCAATAAGAGTTAGTTACGTACATATACCACGCACAATGCTACAGATCAGATTGATTTCTAAACACTTTTATATACAAAGTTATCATGCTATCCGTTGTGGAGACTTTGAATTAATTAGTTTGTATTACTTAAAGCTGTCACCGTTCTGTTATATTTGAGCTGATACAAAAACCTGAAAACCGTCTGCTCCTGCTACTTGGTATTTTTTCAGGTACCAGGGCTTCGAGAGGTCTAGAACATATATCCGAAAATCAGAACAAACATGGGATGGTGTTGCTATGGCAGTGGCTACATTACCCTCAGAACTAGGAAAAAGTGGCCGCCACTACGTAAGCCTTCAGAAAAATATGTATAGTTCCCATACTTCGTTTTGTTTTTCACTTGAAAACATTTGGTGTGATACATTGTAATACGTATATTCAGAATGTGTAAGCGGCTAACTTCTATCAATAATTATGGTTTTTCTGAAAATTCAATTTCCCCTTAGTGTGGCCACTTTACCCCACCTTGCCCTATGCGTATTTTATTCACATTTTGTATCATTTTTCATGACGTCCAATATGCACGTAACTCGTGTTTACAGATTATGACGAAACTCTTTGTGGATTATTGTCACATTTGAAAATGACAGTTAATATGCCGAAACTGGTAACATGAATACATATAGTAACACATGGCGATCTCCACATTATAAATTACTCTCTGAACGTCTGTACTTCCATCTGATTATATGTAACTCTTAAAGAAAGTTCTCGGCCAATTTTATAAGCTTGCGTTGTTTTAACATTGACAAATGGTAAATACTAAAACATATCTAACAAGGGGAACTTACAGACTGCCCCTTCCCCGCCCCCCTTCAACCCTCGATTTTCTTCATATATTAGATTTGAGGACTGGTGACCGAACCTCCGTTCCTTTAAGCAGCACGACGCAACTGTTAAGCGAAAAAGCCACCTTTCAAGTTTAAATATTTCCGAGCGTTATTAAGCATCAAAATTCTGTACTCGATTAAGGTATTCGCCGGTATCTCAGCGCCAATAACTTCTGTTAATTTGTATATCCCAATGTAAATTGTTTGAAAAAAGTAAAGCAGCGTAGCTTACTCTGCTTGTAACTAATAGACCACTGGCTCAAATCTTTCCAGTCGGATTCTCCTTATTTACTTTTTTTAAAAATTCTATGATAACGATTGTAACTCTAATTTGACAAATATAAATCCAGCTTTTTAACAAAAATAGCATCTTTTAAAATTACTGGTTGTGCCAAATAGATCAAAATTTGATACAGAGATGCGAAATGCCTTTTTGTAAAATCAATACATCAGTAATACAGCTGAGCCTCTAAAAATATAAATTAATTGATTTGTTATTTGATGTTTTTCATCTTTTGTACCAAATTTTAATTTACTTTGAACAATCTGCATGCAAACAGTAATGAAAAAATGTTATTTTTATAAAAAAATTATGATTCCTCTTTATTAATTAACATTGCCATTTGTTAATAAACATTGAATTCAAATAACAAAGAATGTTGCTAATGAAATTCGAACCAACGACCTTGTTGTTACAATTTGATTAAGCTAAGTCGTTTTTCTTAGCTTACGACGAATTCCATTACTAATTGTGAAATTTTAACAGAGCTCGGAAATCTTCTAATCCTGAAAGGCTGTTTTCTCGAGTTTTTTTTAGTACTGCTTTAGGAAGTTGATATCGTACACTGATCTTGAAATTCTGAAGTATGAAGGAAATGAGAAAGGGACACTGTTAAAGTCCCCTTATTAATATTGAAGCACATTCCCATTGCGTCCTCTAATGATCGTTTGCGGCGAGTGTACTAGTGTCCAACACTGGGCTGACAGCCTGCGTTTACTCTTGTGTTCCAGCATCGAGAAGTACCCGCCGACAGCCGTGGCGCAATTCGAGAACGACCTCTTCTTCACCCCCGAGTCGATGGCTCATGATACCCACCCCAACCTGGTTCGCTACAACGTCTTCAAGGGTGGAATGTTCGCAGCACTCGAGGAACCCAAAGTGCTGGCTGATGACGTGTGGGACTTCATCAAGTCGATACACATATAGTGGCTGTTTGTGTTTGTGTGTGTGTGTGTGTGTGTTTGTGTGTGTGTGCGTGCGTGTGAGTGTGTGTATGCGTGTATGGCTTATGTGTGGCTGGAGTGTGGGAAACGTGCATTTGCTAGCCAGAAATAAATGTCAGTCGATGTACACTATCTGATCAAAAGTATGTGGACATCTATTACACCGAGCGAGGTGGCGCAGTGGTTAGACACTGGACTCGCATTCGGGAGGACGACGTTTCAATCCCGCGTCCGGCCATCCTGATTTAGGTTTTCCGTGATTTCCCTAAATCGCTCCAGGCAAATGCCGGGATGGTTCCTTTCAAAGGGCACGGCCGACTTCCTTCCCCGTCCTTCCCTAATCCGATGAGACCGATGACCTCGCTGTCTGCCTTCCCCAAAACAACCAACCAACAACATCTATTACAGGACGAAAATATGGGGTGTGTCCACCCTTCGCTCTTATGACGGCTTAAACACTGATGGGGACACTTTCAATAAGGTGTCTGAATGTCTGCTGAGGAAAAGCAATGCGTTATTCCTCAAGATCCGAAACCAGAGACGACAGTGATGTTGGACGCTGCAGTCTGGAGCGAAGTAGTTCTACCTCACCCCAAAGGTGTTCCATTGGGTTCAGATTGGGACTCTGGGGAGGTCAGTCCATTTCAGTAAAGTCAACGTGCACAAACCACTATCTCACAGCTACTGCTTTATGGCAGGGTCCATTGTCGTGCAGATAGAGGCAATCGTCCTCTCGGAACTGCTGCTCTACTGTACACACTACACAGTGCTGTAAAATGTGCCCATATCCTTTCGCATTTAGCGTTTTCTTAAGCACAGTAAGTGGACTACATCCCAACCTCAAAATACACGCCCACACCTTAACACCACATATTCCATACTCCACTGTTAGCACTACATATTATACTAAGTAATACTCTGCAGACATTTTTCGAAGTCAAACCCATCTATCGAACTGCCACAGGGTGAAGCGTGATTCACCGTTCCAAAACACTCCTTTCCAGTCATCCTCTGTCTACTAGCGTCATTCTTTGCTCCATCTTGTGTTGCTCATCGCCGACTGCTGAAATGTGTGACTTGTGAGGAGCTGCTCGGCCATCATATGCCAATATTTTTAACTCCCTGTGCGCAGTCATTGTACTCGCTAGTCTGCTAGTAGCACTTTGGAACTCTCAAGTTGTTCCTTCTGCTGATATCATGCCATTTACAATGATCCGTGTCTGTCAGTAATAGAGATCAACATGGTCTTATTTTAGCTGTGGTTGTTCCATCGCGTTTGCACTTCGCAGTCACAACACCAGCAGTCGAGATGGGCAGCTTTAGAAGAGTTGACATGTCCCTGATGGATTTATTACTCAGTTGACATTGAATGATTATTCCACATCCGAAGTCACATAGCCGTGCTGACTGACCCAGTCTACTGTCACTGCTTCTCTACTTTCTTGCTGGTGGGTCCGCTTCTCGTGACATCTAGCAGTCAATTCGGCATTACGTAGGTGTTCCGGGTACTTTTGATCAGATAGTGTACATCATGGAAGGCGCCTGTTGTAAACTGTGAATTTAAATTTCTTCAGCATAATAAAATATTTCCCTTTTTAAATGGACTGTGTTTGACACTTTTTACTTCCTTCCTATCATTTTACATATTGCTGACCATTGAAACTGCAGCACCAGGAAGGGTAGCAAGCAACTAAATTTTACTTGATGTGCGTATTCAGCATAGTAGGAATAATGAATGATTAAATTTATAGATGATTTGGAGATATGGAGGGTATGAAATTTAGTACACAGAGATGGCCCCTCTGGCAGCAACAACAGCTCCAGCCCAGCTCTGGATCGATTTGAACTGGGCTTGGATGACAAATACCGGTAAGTCTATCGATACTGTTTCAGCTCTGTCCCACAGTTCGTCAATTGTCGTGACTGCCGAGTGGGGAGGCACCAGCGTCTCGGAAACTCATGAACTTCTTTGGATGGAATATCTTGTTAATGGTCTGGGTGGAACAATGGTCAGATACCATCTGTGTTGAGGTAGGTCATGTGGTCGTGCGGTAGTGTTCTCGCTTCCCACACCCGGGTTCCCGGGTTCGATTCCCGGCGGGTTCAGGGATTTTCTCTGCCTCGTGATGACTGGGTGTTGTGTGATGTCCTTAGGTTAGTTAGGTTTAAGTAGTTCTAAGTTCTAGGGGACTGATAACCATAGATGTTAAGTCCCATAGTGTTCAGAGCCATTTTTTGAGGTAGGTCATGATAGCATGGGTTACATGAGGTCTCGCATTACTTTGTAGAAAGATAACGTTACAGAGGCCTCTGAGATGGGGCACAACCACTAGCCTTAACACAACACATATGTGACCCCTGTGGTCCATATTACTGGCTATACGAACCGTAGGTGATCTTGTTGTGTACCCAGTGGAATCTCATACCACTGCACCAGGAGCAGGGGCCATATGATGACAACGAATGTAGCCTGGAAATATTGTTTTCTTCAGTGACCCAAATATGGATACACCTATATGAAGAACCAGCACTCGTCTCAAAAGACTGTGTGGTCCCACTCCTGAGTACAGTGTCGCCGCTGGGCCCACCACTGTCCACTCGCCTCTCTCTGCTGGGCGGACCGTAGTGGCCGAGCAGTTCTAGGCGCTTCAGTCCGGAACCGTGCTGCTGCTACGGTCGCAGGTTAGAATCCTGCCTCGGGTATGGATGTGTGTGATGTCCTTAGGTTAGTTAGTTTTATGTTGTTCTAAGTTCTAGGGGACTGATGACCTCAGATGTTAAGTCCCATAGTGCTTAGAGCCATTTGAACCATTTTTTTTTTTATCTCTCTGCTGCCACGTCAGGGGAAGCCGCGACAGAAGTTGCGTTACTGAGAGCCCACGGTTCTCCAGATGGTGTTGCACTGTCTGCATAGATACTTGTCTTGCTGCACACAAGCCCATTTCCTGATTATCACATAGCTGTAGGATACTACATGACTGAACCAACAATACGGCTGCCCTCTCGTGCTAGTTGCCCGGGGCCACTGATGCCCAGCATGGCGCTGAGTATAGTCCTCCCGAACCCATCGACTGTACACTCTCATGACCGCTGTGCGATCTCTGACAACACATGCAGCAATATCACGAATCGAGAAACCGTCGTCTTGGCAAGCTAAGACTCTGCCGTTGTCAAATTCTGACGTTTGGTCGTAGAAGTTTCTCCTTTTGACAGGAAGCATACTGTACTATTCTCAGAAACAACCAGAATTCAAATGCGATTTTGGAATGAGAAACCAACTGCAAAATTTTTCCTTATATACAGAATGAGGATGTCGTTGCTTCTAACGGCTTCTACTTTAATTGCCTGTAGTGTGCAATGTCTGCTACGAGGGTTAAACGAAAAGTTTTGGTAACTTCTTTTTTACAAGTGCTCTTTCCTGAATATAATAGTCCCAATACCAGGAAAAAAGCAGACTGTTCAGTACCATTGCTGAATGGACAGAATGTCCAACTGCCAAGATTAGGACCATGGGTACCATTTCCGCTACTGTTAGGAATTTTATTTGCTGGGAGACATGGGTGGCGTGCACTCAGCATTATGATGTAGCTGAGGAGCTACCTGAGTGTGAAGTCCAAGGCCTGATAGTGGTGTACTGCCCCCACGCCCCACCACATCGCACCTGAATAACGCCATATGGCAGAGACTCCCATGGCGGCCGGTCGGTATCTCATGGTCCACTGGGACTGATCGCATAGTCTAGTACATGATTGATAAACGCTTTCTAATTATACAGGATAAACATGAAATCTCTGTATCTTTCTGTGGAAACACAAAATTATGAAGCATGTGTAGTACTGGTATATATAATACTGCGCACTTCATAATACACTCCTGGAAATTGAAATAAGAACACCGTGAATTCATTGTCCCAGGAAGGGGAAACTTTATTGACACATTCCTGGGGTCAGATACATCACATGATCACACTGACAGAACCATAGGCACATAGACACAGGCAACAGAGCATGCACAATGTCGGCACTAGTACAGTGTATATCCACCTTTCGCAGCAATGCAGGCTGCTATTCTCCCATGGAGACGATCGTAGAGATGCTGGATGTAGTCCTGTGGAACGGTTTGCCATGCCATTTCCACCTGGCGCCTCAGTTGGACCAGCGTTCGTGCTGGACGTGCAGACCGCGTGAGACGACGCTTCATCCAGTCCCAAACATGCTCAATGGGGGACAGATCCGGAGATCTTGCTGGCCACGGTAGTTGACTTACACCTTCTAGAGAACGTTGGGTGGCACGGAATACATGCGGACGTGCATTGTCCTGTTGGAACAGCAAGTTCCCTTGCCGGTCTAGGAATGGTAGAACGATGGGTTCGATGACGGTTTGGATGTACCGTGCACTATTCAGTGTCCCCTCGACGATCACCAGTGGTGTACGGCCAGTGTAGGAGATCGCTTCCCACACAATGATGCC
Organism: Schistocerca nitens; assembly: GCF_023898315.1. Lineage (NCBI taxonomy): Eukaryota > Metazoa > Arthropoda > Insecta > Orthoptera > Acrididae > Schistocerca > Schistocerca nitens. The sequence continues at coordinate 209,608,645 of NC_064617.1, read as the reverse complement.
GGGTGTTGGCCCTGTGTGCCTCGGTCGTATGCAGTCCTGATTGTGGCGCTCACCTGCACGACGCCAAACACGCATACGACCATCATTGGCACCAAGGCAGAAGCGACTCTCATCGCTGAAGACGACACGTCTCCATTCGTCCGTCCATTCACGCCTGTCGCGACACCACTGGAGGCGGGCTGCACGATGTTGGGGCGTGAGCGGAAGACGGCCTAACGGTGTGCGGGACCGTAGCCCAGCTTCATGGAGACGGTTGCGAATGGTCCTCGCCGATACCCCAGGAGCAACAGTGTCCCTAATTTGCTGGGAAGTGGCGGTGCGGTCCCCTACGGCACTGCGTAGGATCCTACGGTCTTGGCGTGCATCCGTGCGTCGCTGCGGTCCGGTCCCAGGTCGACGGGCACGTGCACCTTCCGCCGACCACTGGCGACAAAATCGATGTACTGTGGAGACCTGACGCCCCACGTGTTGAGCAATTCGGCGGTACGTCCACCCGGCCTCCCGCATGCCCACTATACGCCCTCGCTCAAAGTCCGTCAACTGCACATACGGTTCACGTCCACGCTGTCGCGGCATGCTACCAGTGTTAAAGACTGCGATGGAGCTCCGTATGCCACGGCAAACTGGCTGACACTGACGGCGGCGGTGCACAAATGCTGCGCAGCTAGCGCCATTCGACGGCCAACACCGCGGTTCCTGGTGTGTCCGCTGTGCCGTGCGTGTGATCATTGCTTGTACAGCCCTCTCGCAGTGTCCGGAGCAAGTATGGTGGGTCTGACACACCGGTGTCAATGTGTTCTTTTTTCCATTTCCAGGAGTGTACAACCACAAATCGATACATCTCAATTTGATGGCTCTTCAACTACAGGCATAGCTGCCAGTGCTTGTCCACAGACTGAAACACTCTGCTCAACAAAAAGATGGAGAGAGTCGATCAGCTGAGTCTCTGACTCGTTCATTCAATTCTTGAATGCCGTTAATCTTCACCTGCTACAGTTTGGACTTAATAACCCCAATCGATAAAAGTCTGTGTTGGTGTGGTCTTCAGAGTGAGGGGTGTGAAGTCTTTGAGAACCATACCCAATCCGTCTATTAGGGAAAAAAGTGCAGCTGGGGAATTACCCTCGGCTGCATAACGACTGAGTCCTTAATTCCATATTGTACCAATTGTGGCTCCACAAAGATTTCCAAGAAATCAACATATGCGCCTTCTGCAATTGTTTCTCATCTAACTTAAAGGACCCATAGACGGTAGTTCTGGTCATCTCTAATCACACATTCACTTTGGGAATGTCTTGTTGTCACTTTTGGAGTGCGTGTGTCGTAATTCATTTGCCCAGATTCTGCAGTTGTCTATGTACATGCTCAGAAATGTGGATTGTTCCTTCATCACAGAACAACACATCTACCATGAGATTCTCATTTTCCACAGCCTTTAACAGCTCCTAACACACAGCATGAGATGTGCTTATGCTTTGCTCTTTTGTTTATAAGAAGCGGAACGCCATATGGGATTCTCAGATCACAGACACCTGAGGATGAACTTATCTTGTGGTTGCTAGTTTGTGCAAGGTTGGCGGACCATAGATGCATTTTATGCTTGAGTTGATCTTGACTTTATAAATAACTTTATTAGAAGACTATTCCATTTTCCAACATCCTTGTGATACAATCAGTATAATTTAATTTAGACGATCGGCTGATCACAGCACTGTGACATTTTCAAATGCTACTCCTATCGTCGTAATTTTATATCGTTACTCTTTGCGACTGTTTAAAAATGTGTCTGTCATTTTAATTACCTTCCCTAATTGTTATTGGTAGTGCACTAGTACATAGCTGCCTCCTCTCAGACAGTTTGCTGATACATGTGCAGCCTACAGCTCTGTAATCACTGGCAAGAATAATTAGGGAAAGTTTAATCTGTAATGTTAAAGAAGACGATGTATGGGGTAGTTTGTTAGAATTTCTGTGGGGCTAGCTGCTTGATGCTTATCTGTAGCCGAGTATGAAATGGTGTTGTACATGGCAATCTGTTATAGTTTCATTCGGGCTATTTGGGTGTTAGAATCTGGTGCTAGAACACTGTTTGAAGACGGAAGGAAAGAAGATTATGGTTTAACATCTCATCGACATCGAGGTCATCAGAGATGGAGCGCAAACTGCGAAAATTGCAAGTATGGGGAATGGTATCGGCCTCGTCTTTCAAAGGAACCATCCGTGGTATTGGTGTGGAGTGATTTAGGCAAATTATGGGAAACCTAAATCTGGATGGCCGCATGTGGATCTGAAGCACTGTCCTCCCAAATGCAAGAACAGTGTGCTAACCACTGCACCACCTCACTTGGTGATACTACTTGAGATCCAGTAGCAGACATCTGCTGTCAGGTTATGGCAAACATGCACTGTTAGTTTTTGGAGTTAGAACACTATTTGAGATCCAGTAGATGACGGGTTATGTCACATATACTCTCAGCTTATGGTATTGGAATAGGGGCAATCTGTGTACATTTGATTGGGGATAGTTGCTACAGTGTAACATCCTGTCCTGTGTCATGCGCATGGTGCTGTATTAGGCAATTTTTTATCCTTTTGTTGATGCTAGATGTTACAGTGTCGCTGAATGTGTATTAAATTCAGATGTTAAAACTACTGTTCAGTATGTCATTTCACTGAAGTATCATCTAGTTTTTACTGTGCAATAATATAAGTCAGCATTATCAGCAAAAGATGACAAACGTTTTGTACTTTAAGATAACGTTTGATTGACTTTGAAATGTATTTGAAAGTGGATAGTTGAAACCGCTATAATGCACTTGAGCCATTATAATGTTTGGGTGATTCTGAAAGTAGTTGGAAGTGGTGTGTTGAAAGTACAGCAACCGTTATTTCTTACACATGTGAATGTGTGTTAAATTTACATGTTAAAATTAGTGTTCAGTACGCTATTTCATCGAAGTGTAATGGAGTTTCCAATATGTGACAGAATAAGTCACTCCTTGCCAAGCGTACTTCAACCTGTAAGTTATGTAAGTAATACCAATAAACGACACATATTTGTTTCTGCTGTTCTAGAACAAATCTTATGCGTTTTGATAAATAATACAAAAAAATTTTGTTTTCTTTAAAGTGTGGTATAAAGATCGATGTATTGTCTTTGACAAGTGCCCGTCAACATGTCAGTTAGGTCAGTAGTACCAACAAACGACGAATGCGTGTGTTTTTGCAGTTACAGAAGAAATCTTTATGTACATTCATAACTAACACAGAAAATTATCATGAGAGATCCATGTGGCACCTTGTCCATAGTTGTCTTTGATATACATAAATCGACCAGTGTTTGCAAAGCTAACATATTATATTTCGTGCATTTCGGAGTTATACTAGTGTTTACACGGCGAGTCACATAGGACGTAAGACCCTTTTATTTAGTGAATCGTTCCAGATATCGAAACGAGCTTTTCGGCAAATGATAGAACCTTAAAGAGCACGTGTTTCTGTTGTATGATAACGAATCGTAACTCTTGTATCGATTGAGATACTGAAGTAGGTACTAGTTTTTTAAATAGGATGATATACTTTTTTTTACGGCATTCGAAAGGGCTTGGAAAGGAGTTACAGTGATATAACGATTGTTAATTTTGAAGGTGAAACTATTAGCAAACGATTTTGAGAAATATTCCAAAAATTTAAAGACAACTCAACCGGAATCACTACTGCATGTAGCCGCACTCATGTCGGGCTATACCGTTGTATCAAACTCTTCAACTGTTTAAGTGCCTGCACTGCAGTGCTTGCAGGAACTGCGTCGTCCATCGGCAGATCATTTCTACTACATCATTCCTTGCACGCAGACATACACACCAATGAGATGAAGTTAGGCTTGCTGCTTTTATACGGCGAGTGTCAAGGAAATGCTCTCGAAATTGTACTGCGTATAAGGATGTCTATGCTGATTGTCGTTGCCCGTCGCTCCAGGCATTAGTGCGAACAGGCAGTTTCAGCGTTAAACGGAGGACGAGGATGAAGAATGCAACTGACAGAACAGATGAAGAATTTGTTCTGCTACGAACAATCCATATGGTGGCACGAGAGCTGTTGCAAAGGAATGGGGTTCAACCAGACGAGTGTCATTCGCATTTTCCATCGACATAAATTCCGCCTGTATCATCTGTCACTACATCAGGCATTCCGACGTCGATATTTCGAACGTCGTATAGAATTTTATCAGTCTGGTCTGCAGCACCTGGGAGGCGACACAACGCTTTTGCAACATATGGCCTTTACCGGAGAAGTAAGTTTACGAATCACGGTATTGTTAAGTTAGAGTGTTGACAGTTTGCTCTGCACCGCTTGGGAGACGACACCATGGTTTTTTTTATTTTTTTAATTTTTTTTATTTTTTTTATGTTCAGATGTGTGTGAATACCTAAGGGACCAAACTATTGACGTCATCGGTCCCTAGTCTCATACACAACTTAAACTGTTGTTGTTGTTGTGGTCTTCAGTCCTGAGACTGGTTTCATGCAGCTCTCCATGCTACTCTATCCTGTGCAAGCTTCTTCATCTCCCAGTACCTACTGCAACCTACATCCTTCTGAATCTGCTTAGTGTATTCATCTCTTGGTCTCCCTCTACGATTTTTACCCTCCACGCTGCCCTCCAATGCTAAATTTGTGATCCCTTGATGCCTCAAAACATGTCCTACCAACCGATCCCTTCTTCTAGTCAAGTTGTGCCACAAACTTCTCTTCTCCCCAATCCTATTCAATACCTCCTCATTAGTTACGGGATCTACCCACCTTATCTTCAGCATTCTTCTGTAGCACCACATTTCGAAAGCTTCTATTCTCTTCTTGTCCAAACTGGTTATCGTCCATGTTTCACTTCCATACATGGCTACACTCCATACAAATACTTTCAGAAACGACTTCCTGACACTTAAATCTATAGTCGATGTTAACAAATTTCTCTTCTTCAGAAACGATTTCCTTGCCATTGCCAGTCTACATTTTATATCCTCTCTGCTTCGACCATCATCAGTTATTTTACTCCCTAAATAGCAAAACTCCTTTACTACTTTAAGTGTCTCATTTCCTAATCTAATCCCCTCAGCATCACCCGATTTAATTTGACTACATTCCATTATCCCTGTTTTGCTTTTGTTGATGTTCATCTTATATCCTCCTTTCAAGACACTGTCCATTCCGTTCAACTGCTCTTCCAAGTCCTTTGCTGTCTCCGACAGAATTACAATGTCATCGGCGAACCTCTTTACTTCTTCTCCATGAATTTTAATACCTACTTAAACTAACTTACGCTAAAAACAACACACACACCCATGCCCGAGAAAGGGCTCGAACCTCCGACGGGAGGAGCCACGCAATCCGTGATACCGCGCCTCTAATCGCGCGTTAAAGATATCGTCAAAACAGGCTGTTTTTAACATACTTTGTTGCAGTAAAGTGTCGGAAAATATGACATCGGTGGATAAACATGCAATAAATACTCCTATTATTGAGTAGTATTGGTATTATTTAGCAGCTAGATTATGTACACCAGTGGAATGTAACTACAGGTAGGCAACAACAAAAAAAACTACACTGCTGTGACAAAAGTCATGGGATACCTGCTAACATCGTGTCGGACCTCCTTTAGCACTACCTACTTCAGCATCTCAACGTGGCAGCTCTGAACAGGTCGTTGGAGTCCCCTGCAGATATATTTAGTCATGCTACCCCTATAGCCGTCCATAATTGCGAAGGTGTTGCCGTTGCAGGATTTTGTGCAGGAACCCACCTCTCGATTTTATCCCATAAATATTCGTGGGATTCATTCGGGCGATCTGGCTGGCTAGAGCATTCGCTCGAATTGTCCAGAATGTTCTTCAAACCACATCTGTGGCTCGGTCACGTGGCGCATTGTCATCAATAAAAATTCCATCGTTGTTTGAGAAAATAAAGTCCATCAATGGATGAAAATTGTCTCCAAGTCGCCGAACGTGTTTATTCCCAATCAATAATCGGTTTAGTTGGACGAGAGGGCCCAGTGAAATCCATGTAAACACAACCCATACAATTATGGTGACACCACAAACTTTCACAGTGGCTTGTTGACAACTCGGATCCATACCTTCATGGAGTATACGCCACACTCGAACCCTACCATCAGCTCTTACCAACTGAAATCGGGTCTCATCCGACCAGGCCATGATTTTCCAGTCGCCTAGGAAGCAACCAATATGGTTATGAGCCCAGGACGGGCCCTGCAAACGATGTCGTGCTATTAGCAAAGATGCTCGCGTCGCTCGTCTCCTGCCATAGCTCATTAACGCCAAATTTCACCGCATTATCCTAACGGACATATTCGTGTTACGTCCGACGTTGATTTCTCCGGTTCTTTCGAGCGGTGTTGCTCATCCCTCTGACAACTCTACACATACAGCGCTGCTCTCGAAAGGCAATGCCTGAAATTTCATATTTTCGGCACACTATTGACACTGTGGATCTCGGAATACTGAATTGCTAACGATTTCCGAAATCGGATATGGCACGCATCTAGCTCCAACTATCACTCCGGATTCAAAGTTTGTTAATGCTCGTCGTGCGGACACAATCACGTTGGAAGCCTTTTCACGTGAATCATCTGAGTACAAATGACACCTCTGCCAATGCACTGCCTTTTTATGCCTTGTGTACGCGACACTACCGCCATCTGTATACCGGGTGGTTATAATTAAACTTTCCCTACTCAACACGTCATATCACGAAAACTAATTACCGTACGAGTACCAACCTTGATAGCAATGATGTCCAGAGTGCATGATTTCCATGCGTCACAGCGCCTACGTCCAGTTCCAACTATGGTACCGTGATCAGTCATTGTGATTCATACTCTCATTCACCCAACTAGTCACAGTGCACTTGTTGACGTGTCAACATGAGCGTGGACAAAAGGAGCAGGGCATTATTTATTTATTTAACCTGGCAAGATTAGGGCCATCAGGCCCTCTCTTACATCTAACCAGGCATTCTACTTATTTTACATTCACATGTTTTAGTAGGCATGTTAAACTACATCTAGTACAAAAAGTGAAATAAACAATTAGAAAGGTACACCTGGAAAAATACATACATATAGAGTTTATATTCGTAGATCATAGGTACTGTTATAATTAGACATTATTGAAGAGACAGATTTTAGATAGGAGTGCTGGCAGCAGGGAGTATGAGGGAGACTCATGGTGAGGGGAGGAGAAGAATAGAGAGACATGATGAAACATAATTAAGGAAATATAAAGGAAAAGAAGATTGCGTGCCTAATAGAGATAGATGAAGAGGAAGGCATCTCAGGAGCAAGATAGGATACACTAGCTTTGCTATTTGACAGATGAGAGGATTGGCCTTGTACATTAATTTTGTGGAGAACTTTATGAGGATGATAGTAGGAAATGCTTCAAATTCTTCTTAAAAGCAGCAGGAGATTGAATTCTGCGCAAGGTAAGGGGCAGTTTGTTCCAGAGGCGGACAGCGGCAACTGAGGAGTTTGCAAAAGTTTTTGTTTTGTGAGTGGGCACAGTTAGGATACCAAATAAGAGTGACCTCGTGTTTCGATTATGATGGCATGACAGGTTTTTAATCTCTGAAGCAAGGTACTGGGGTGCTTGCGCGACGAGGAGTCGGTGAAGTAGACATAGAGTGTGGTAGTCACGCAATTTGTCCGGCCGCAGCCACCCTAGCTCGGAGTATGAAGCACTAACTTGATCATATCGGCGAATGTTGCAGGTGTAACGCACACAGGCATTCATGGTTAGCTCTAGCCGTCTTTTGTTTTCACTACTCATGCCTTGTTGAATCACATCACAATAGTGGAGGTTCGGTAGAACGAGTGCTTGCACGAGCTGGCGTTTCAAGTCCTGTGGAAATATGTTCCGAAACTTTTTGAGAGCATAGAGACAAGCAGACGTCTTTCGGCACACTGCGACTGTATTCTCCGCCCAGTTGAGATGCTCATCCAAAGTTACACCCAAGTTCTTAACTGTTTTCTGATATGGTACTGGAGTACCGTCGAGCAGAATAGGAGATAGCCGTTCGCGGAAATCTGAACTTATTAATTTCTGATGGGCTATTAAGATTACTTGCGTCTTTTTTGCATTTAGTTTAAGCCCCAGGGTTTTCGCCCATGTCACTACTGAAGACAGATCATCAATCATCTGAGCGATTGCAGTGTTTACATCTTCAGGTCTGACGCTTAGGTAGAGCTGGAGGTCGTCGGCATAGAAATGATATTTACAGGAGGACAGAACCGACGAAATATCGTTGACATATAAAGAAAACAAAAGTGGTCCTAAGACTGATCCTTGTGGCACTCCCGAGGAAACATGTTTCCAGGAAGATTTTTCATTTACGCAGACAACACATTGCTGTCTGTCTTTTAAGTAGCTTTCAAACCATCTCATTGCACTATCAGAGAAATTAAGCTGTTGCATTTTTCTGAGCAATATGTCAAAGTTAACAGTGTCAAAAGCTTTGCTGAAGTCCAGTAGCGTCAATGTTGTTGCCTTTCGATTGTCGATGGCATATTTCAGGTGAAGCTCTATTACCAAAGCAACAGTAATGCTGCAGCTGCACTTCGAGAATATCGCCGGCTGAAAGGATTACGGAAGGGCCCTCTTTCTCCACCTGCTGTGAGGAGCATGATGAAGGAGTTCGTATCAACTGGAGAACTGGGCGTCCCCCGGGAAGAGGGCGACGACCGGTTGCACCACAGGTGGTCGATGAAATCGCTGCGCGCAATTCCCGATCGTCAGTCAGTGTGCGTGCTATGTCACGGCAGTTGAACATCCCCTGGTCAGCTGTACGGAAGGTGCTTTGAACCATTCTCAAATGGTGTTAGTAAAATATCCATATCATACAGCAGCTTGTACCACAGGACGCACAACGACGTGTTGACTTCGCTCTACGATTTCTCTCAAGGGTTGAAGTTGACCATCCTATGGACAGACGAAGCTCATTGTTCTCTGACTGGTGAGGTGAACACACAGAATCGCAGAGTGTGAGGGTCTTCACCTCTAATCACTATGCATAAAGTTACTCTGTACGGTGAACGTGTCACCGTATGTTGTGGCTTCACGGCTACGTTCACAATTTTCCCATTTTTTTTTTTTTTTTGAACAGGTTGGCGCTCAGGGACCAAAGACGGGCAGTGTGACTGGTCACCGTTACTGCGATATGCTTCGGCAGCATGTCACAGCTGTCCTCGATAGTTTTCATGCAAGGTGGGGCCGTACCGCATATCGTCCTTGAAGTTCATCTGCTTCTCTGAAACACAGTTGGAAACGATCGAATTATCAGCCGATAGTTTCCAAATGGTTAGCCAGCACGATCACCTAATTTCACTCTCTGTGATTTCTGGTTATGCAGCTCCCTGAAGGCAGGATTTATCAGCAGAACATTCACGCCTGTGCTGATCTGAAGCGCAGTATAGCCACTTTTGCAGTAGTAATGGTACCAGTATTTAATGGTATTATGTATCGTAGCAGCAGATTAAAAGTGTATCAGTTGAACTGATTCTGCATTATTTCTCTTGTCACGTCCTTGAAATAAATGCTACAAAATTTGGCCCTCATACGGTAGTTATTTTCCGTGTTACGAGGGCTATCCACAAAGTACATTACGTTTTGGAATTAAAAATAAATAAAGTATTGGAATTTTTTTTATTATATACAGATGAAAGCCACACTTAAGTGCTACTTTTCTACATAGTTGCCATTTAAATTAAGGCACTTATCGTAGCGATGGACGAGCTTGGAAATTCCTTCGTCGTAAAATTCGGCCGCCTGCGCCTTCAACCACGTGGTTACCTCTTTTGGGACAGAAAAGGTGTGATTTTTGTGGATTTCCTGGAAAGAAGAACTACAATCAACTCTCAAAGGTATTGCCAAATTCTGCACAACCTCAGAAGAGCAATACAAAACAAGCGCAGGGGAAATTTGGGCTCAAAGATCTTGCTGATTCACGACAACGCCCGGGCCCACACGGCAAATGCCACTCGTGAAGCTCTCGAATCTTTTAAATGGGAGTTGTTTCCTCATCCGCCGTACAGTCCCGACCTGGCACCGAGCGACTTCCACTTATTCCCAGCAATGAAGAAGTGGTTGGCTATGCAGCGTTTTGATGACGACGCACAGCTTCAAGAAGAGGTAACCACGTGGTTGAAAGCGCAGGCGGCCGAATTTTACGACGAAGGAATTTCCAAGCTCGTCTGTCGCTACGATAAGTGCCTTAATTTAAATGGCAACTATGTAGAAAAGTAGTATTTAAGTGTGGCTTTCATCTATATATAATAAAAAAATTTCCAATACTTTATTTATTTTTAATTCCAAAACGTAATGTACTTTGTGGATAGCCCTCGTATAACATGTTAAATAGGGGAGGTTCAATAATAACCACCTGGTGTATGCATACTGCTATCCCATAGCCCTGGCTGTTCAGACACTTGTCCCACAGTGACACAAGGCGGTGAATGGCTGTCTCATAAAATTCCAGGGGCTGCGATGTTAACCAGTTCCGCACGAACAGCTGGACGTCGTCGTCCGAGGTGAATCGTATGCCCCTCAGAGCCTTTTTAAGGAGACCAAAAATCGTCCCTTCTGATTGTCTTCCTGCTGCACGGGTCAACAGTGAATGCCCAGCGTTACTCACAAACCTTGGCCACCCTTCGCCAAGCGATCAAATCAAAACGACCAGGCAATCTCAACCATGGGGTCATTCTGCTTCATGACAATGCAAGCCTCATACGACCAACACAGGCGCGGCACTTCTGCAGAAATTCAATTGGGAGCTTCTCGGTCACCCTACATACAGCATTCGCTGTTGTATAATAAGAACGGTATGGTACTCAGCATGTATACTGAGAACCAGTACTTTGCTGTACTGCATATTTAATTTGGGGGCCCATTATGGCTAGTAAGCACAAAGTAATGCTAATAAAGTGAGTCATGCGTGTTTTGTACTATTGCAGAACAAATATTCATGTATTTTGATAAATAACATGCACAACTTTTTGTTTCTTTAAAGTGTTACTCTACTTTCGTACAAATATCAAACTATAGTCGTGTTTTGAAACCAAATGCATCTTGACCTGTAAGTTACAAAAGTAAAGTGTTATTTTACTTTGATACAAAGATCAAACTATAGTGTTTTGACAGCATGTGTATCCTAACTTGTAAGTTACAACAGTAGGGACAATATCTTTATATGTTTTGAGAAACAATGTAAACAATTGTTGGTTTCTGTAAAGTGCTATTTTAGTTTGGTACGAAGATCAAACACACTTTGTGTTTTGACCCCAAGTGTGCCTCAAACTGTAAGATACAGCAGTAGTGCCAATAAAGTGAGTCACATATGTGTTGTACTGATACTGAGCAAATCTTTACATATTTTGATGAATAACACAGACAATTTAAACGAGGAATGAAGTGTGACATTTAATCAGAGGGTTCACTGTGCCTTTCACGAAGTAGATAGAAAGCTCGAACAACTGTCGGGTTTCGGCGTCAAGTGAAGATACAAAAGCACAGTGGCTGTCTCATTTTTTTACAACGGTGAAACACAGAGGTGTGATTGGGAGTACAAAATTTATGTATATTATGTGCGTGTGTCGGCTCAGGAGCTCTCTGATTGGCCTATTTCCTAGATAGAGGTGGGGATTAAATAGGAGCTGTGATTCGAAGAGCAAACTATGTGTGTTTGAGTGTGAGTGTGCATCCTCCAACTCCATTTTTTTTGTGTGAAATGGGTGGCAGCATCGAACAGTGCAGGTGAAGGAGCTCTTGGAGCTAGAAGATATTCGGCGAACGGACTGGATTACCCGTTTCCCCGACTTGTCGGGCCGTGTCCTACGTGAGCGACAGAAGCGAGTGACAGCGCGCGACAGCTTCAGGCGACAACCGCACGTGTAGTTACGGAAGTTTATTACGTGAGCGACATCTGTGTCGCTGCCTGTCTCTCGCTGCAACTGGCGACGTTTGAATTCAAACGTGTTTTGAGTCTTGTCGCTGCAGCACGCGCGACACAGAGCGACAGCCGCGTGTCTTCTTAGCAAAGTAGTGGAGCGGACGCGACGGCAGCTATGAATTACGACATCTGACTTCAAGAAAACTATTTGGTGAAAAATTTGATTCTTCCGCAACCTATAGCTTGATATCCTTAAATGATAAAGGATAGAATTTGTTTTCGTTTTTCGTCATAGTTACTGTGCTGCACGAAATTGAGTACATGGCTGCACGAAGTTTTTAAGAATTTGCAGAGGTAAAATCACATTGTGTAGACTTTCCGTACAGTTCATTTAAGGCCATACATTACTGCGTATGAAATGTAACCAATATTTCTAAACTATTTTAAGTTGAAACCGGAATGACACCTCTTTTCATTTTTGAGATATTGGTTGTTATATCCGCGGACGAGTCGCTCGCTGCGCGTCCGAACCTTAACTGCACTTCAGGAATCAAGTGGTCGTAAAAATCGTCGTATCTCACAAAAGTTTCAAGATATCGAAACGACGAATTTTGGAAATGACAGCACGCAGAACGGACTATTTTATCATATGATTAACACTCGATACATTTTTGTAAACGCTTGAGCAGAGCGAAAACAAGACTCCCTATACCTTACACCATGAGGTTTTGTCCAAATTTTCATAGCCAAACAAAGGGAGAGAAACAGGTAAACTGGGTATCAAAGTGACCAGCATAAGGTCTAGTTTGGCATGAAAATATTTAACTGCTTGAAAGTAATCAGGGTAAAGAACGAAAGCTTAATAAGCTGAGAAAAAACTGAAATATTTCACGAAAAGCTGCTGTAAATGAAGTGTCAAAAATGTCATCTGTTCAAGACCTAGCTATTTTGCACATAAAAAGAAACATTGGTGCGGTATTTAAATGTCAAAAAGGCTTCCTTCGAATGAAGTAAGTTAGAAAGGCAAACGAGGAGTCAGTAAGATCACGCTTTCTGAATAAAACTTGAAATTCAAAAATGGAAGAAATCAGTCAAATATTTTATGAAATGATTTGTGTAAAAGAAATAAGTAGATCAGAGAAACGTTCTATGTGCCTTTGAATGATGCTCGAAATCATGAACAGAAAATGAGGTGCACCAAACGTTTCCCTAATATTTTTTTTATTTCATACTTTCAGTCAAATCATTACACAAAACGTTTGACTTTCTTTTCAAAAATTTTGTAAGCCTCGCTTTTACGGACTATTTAGAGTAATTGAAACGCTTAACACTGACTGCTGATGAAATTTACGTTCGCAACATCAGATATCTGTAAAATTTCATGGTTCATTGTAATTTATTAGTAATTAAATGTGTGTGATATACTGGGATAGGTGTGGAGATCAAGTTCTTTGGCAAGACCTTAAAATATACTTAGCGATGCAGAGTAAACAGTATACATAAAACTTAGTATACAGAATCGTACCAGAGTCGGTAAAAACATATGAACGGCCAGAAATCAAACCAAGGACCTTTTCCTCACACACAATTGTGTACTGTGTACACTACCCCTGCTTCTCAGCTGCCTATTGTTCACCGGTGTCAATCTGTGTTTGTATTTGTATTTAGCCTAGTTAGTCATGTAATAGTAATTCCTCCTTAATTATTGGTTATTAAAAGTTCTTGATCATGTAAAAAAACATTCGTATTTAATTTATTGATGAGATAGTCGAATGCTCCTCTGCTCATTCACGTGTATTCGAAGAACTTGTCTGGCGATCTTCCTAGTTAACGATACTTAAGAAATTCTCCATGGAGATTCCTCCCTTTCTAAATTTCATGACTAGCATTCATTTTCGCTTTATTTTCTTAAGTAAACCTAATTCTGTAGCCTTACTCTCCAGCTACAGTATTCTGCAGTTTTATAGAAACAGCTGGTTGGCTCCAAGTAGCCATCTTGTAGCGCGACATGGTCGCTCGCACGCAGGACGCCCAAGGTTATCGCCCGATGTCGCTGCTTGTCGCAGGAGTGTTGCGTATCCAGAAGTCGCTCGCTGTTACTCACCTAGGACACGGCCGTATATCCTATCGAGCACCTTTGGAATGTGCTTGGGAGACACACTAAAGCACGTCCACATGCACCAACAACCACCCAACAGCTGTCCACCGGCCTGATGGAGAACTGAAACGGCGTACCATAAGGATTCCTTCACAACATTGCGGCCTGCATGGTAGCACGCTGCTGAGCATGAATTCCCTATTAATAACCACATCCCACGTTGCTCAACGTCCAGAGGACTACCATAAATCGCGGTGACTTAACTGTAATTGAATAAAAGTTTCATTTCTGTTCGCCTCACTGTATATTTCTTTCAGCTACCTTCTGTACTGTACTGTACCAGCTCTTTCCATTTATGGTTCAAATTTAATCGAGGTATTTTAATTGATAGTGACACATCATGGGCAAGTTACTTTCGTCGCTAAGTTTTGCACACCATTTTTCCCTAAGGGAAAGGTCAGCTTGAAAGGAATTGCGGCAAGTACATAGCTAGGAAACAGTTTGACAACAACTTACACAACATTTTTTTACGGAATGGAGGCAACAAATGCAAATGTAAATAATACAAGTAGTAACTCACGCAATACATACTTTACAACCGTATGCGAAATGTTTTAACAGAATATCGTTGAACAAGAATAGACAGTTGCAGGTACATGCTTTTGTGTAGTGTTCTTACTTTAGAGACATCCTTAAAAATGAATTACCCTAATAACAGTAAAATGCCCGAGAACAAAATCGGAGTCAGTTTTTAACTGCAATAAACAGCAAATATTGTAACTAGAATACACAGTAAATACACTTGATGGATGAAATCAACAAATTAACTCGTAAGTCAATTTGCCTACCATTTTTTGAGTTCCTCTCATCAATCGCTAAGAACGGAGTTCTAGGATCACTTTGTTGTCCGTCTGTCCGTCTGTCTAGCCGTCTGTCTGTCCGACTTTTAAAACCTCTTTTTCTCATATAAGTGTAGAGCTATCACAATGAAATTTATGCCACTTACGGTCTCTTGGCTGGGTACAAAATTGAAGTTTGTAACTCAACGAAATTAAAATATACGGCCGTTTATGATACATATTTTCGTACTCGCAAACTCACTCTTCAAAACGCATGGGGAACTTTCTGTTGACCTGTAATTATGAGGTTTCAGAGTACAACTAAAGAAAGAAATCCGAAAAATTTGTAAGAATATCACACGAAAAAAATTTTTTTGTCATTAGTTATCCTGTTCGTCTGTTAAAACCTCGTCTTTCCAGGGACGGGTAGACGCATCAAGTTGTAGTTTACGTCACGTACTAAGATGTAAGGTACGTCGGCGGTGTAATAAATATAAGCTACTAAGTCAATGTAAGGAAAAGGTACGGTTATTTATGTCATATATAGTGATACTCGCAACTCACTTATCAAAAACTGTAGGGTACTTTCCGTTAGCCTGGAATCATGTGTTTTGGCAGGAAACAAGATTCACAGTACAAGTTAAGGAAAAAATCCAGAAATTCTTAAACTGTAATTATACCAGTAAAATATTTCTTTTGTCCTTTGTCATCCGATTTCAGAATTAAAATTGGAATTTCCCGAACCGATACCTCGGCAGTATCAGTGTCGATAACAGAGAAATATCGTCGAGATTCTCGATTCCCGGAATGGATGAAATGTTTCAATACATAATTAAGTTTGTACGGAACTCTGAGAGCGCGAGTCCCACGCACAGCTGGCTAGTTTTTTGTTACTCCAGATCAACAAAGGTCCGTGGAAGCCCCACAAAAAATCGTTCTGTCTGACTGTAGGCTATGTATCGGCTGTTATATATAAGGCCAAGTGAAGGCGTCTCTACCACAGGCGTGAATTCTGTCAAAATTAGTCAATTGAGAGAAATGGGTGAATTAGAGCGGAATATGATTTTGTACGCCCAGAAGTTGCTGCATCTCACAGGATGTGCATGTTATCGAATCCAATGTTAGCCGAGTTACTGTCCCATACGTAACTATACGAGGTGTGGCTAGAAAAAAACCGGACTAGTACTGGTGAAACAATAAAACGAATGCAATAAGGCTGAAAGTCGCGTGGCCTGTCACGTGACTCTCGCTCCGCCTACTGCTCGAGTTTCATCTGCCTCCTGCACTCAGTCTGCCCGTGGCGTCTGTTTCAAGTAGTTGACGTTTTGTCTGTGCGTCGGAAAATGTTGAGTGTACAGAAAGAACAGCGTGTTAACATCAAATTTTGTTTCAAACTAGGAAAATCTGCAAGTGAAACGTTTGTAATGTTACAACAAGTGTACGGCGATGATTGTTTATCGCGAACACAAGTGTTTGAGTGGTTTAAACGATTTAAAGATGGCCGCGAAGACACCAGTGATGACACTCGCACTGGCAGGCCATTGTCAGCAAAAACTGATGAAAACATTGAAAAAATCGGTAAACTTGTTCGACAAGATCGCCGTTTAACAATCAGAGCAGTGTCTGAGTTAACAGGAGTTGACAAGGATTACCGATTTACCGATTTTTTCAATGTTTGCATCAGTTTTTGCTGACAATGGTCTGCCAGTGCGAGTGTCATCACTGGTGTCTTCGCGGCCATCTTTAAATCGTTTAAACCACGCAAACACTTGTGTTCGCGATAAACAATCATCGCCGTACACTTGTTGTAACATTACAAACGTTTCACTTGCAGATTTTCCTAGTTTGAAACAAAATTTGATGTTAACACGCTGTTCTTTCTGTACACTCAACATTTTCCGACGCACAGACAAAACGTCAACTACTTAAAACAGACGCCACGGGCAGACTGAATGCAGGAGGCAGATGAAACTCGAGCAGTAGGCGGAGCGAGAGTCACGTGACAGGCCACGCGACTTTCAGCCTTATTGCATTCGTTTTATTGTTTCACCAGTACTAGTCCGGTTTTTTTCTAGCCACACCTCGTATACTGCCGAAACTGCTCGTCATTTTGATCTTGCTACACATTCAAATCCGTATTTTTCAGATACAGGAACGCGCGAGGTAAACGTTTACTTTCAATCAGTCTTAGAAATATTACCTCCGTTTTTAATAACACAGCGTCATTTTTGTAGTTGATTACTCTGCATTGCTTTCATAGTTTGTTTTTGTAGATACATCATTAATTTCAACGCATTCTGGTATTTTGCATGACTGATACTGAAAGCTGGCAATTACATTGTAACTTTCAGTACTTAATTTGTTGTGTCACAATTCAACAATTTTTGAGTTACAATTACTGAAAAGATGCCATTTTGTACCTAGTATCGAGTACAAATAACTTAGTTATCTTTAGGGTTAGTTTGTAGGGCACCCTTGAAGTATTCTTCGAGTTCCAGGTGGGCGAACCAGTTACGTCACTGTGCACTTGCTGAGAATGATGGGGCTTGGGTTTGAGTAAGTACACTCGCTTGTTTTCCGTCGTGTAGAGAGAAGACGTACTTGGTGTTCAATGCCGCCGATTGCTGTGTTGCTATGAGGAGAGGTGGTTACATGTAGCCTGGATGTGTGCAGGAAATGCACACGCGTAATGTGATTACATTAATAACTCACGACATATTGTAATTCCCTATTAGCTTCCTTATTAGCTTTCACGTGTTAGACTCGCGTCTCACGTATGGTTATGAGCTCTTTGGTCTTTGTGAGGCGAGTATGTTTCGAGGCTCGCTACAGAATCGGCGTGTTATTAATTAATAGCCGACCGGAGTGGCCGAGCGGTTCTAGGCGCTACAGTCTGGAACCGCGCGACCGCTACGGTCGCAGGTTCGAATCCTGTCTCGGGAATGGATGTGTGTGATGTCCTTAGGTTAGTTAGGTTCAAGTAGTTCTAAGTTCTAGGGGACTGATGACCTCAGAAGTTAAGTCTAATAGTGCTCAGAGCCATTTGAACCATTTTTATTAATTCATACGAACGATGATACTGTCAGTTTCGTCAATCTCTATTACTGAATCTTTGCAAGTGTTCTGCAGTTTATACTGGACCACGCTTTTGTTAAATTTTCTTACATATTGCCTATATGTGTGCCACGTGTTTTCTAGTCGCAAGTTATACATGTGTCGTTGTGACTCATTCATTCTTCTGAGATCAGTTATTTGAGTTTACATTTAAAAATTCTTTCAAATTTTTCTCCTTCCATTTAAGCTGACGTGGCTAATTTGTACTCAACAGTTGATACACAGCAACTTGATTTGAAACGTGTTACTTGGCTACCTAATCAATGCAGTTCACGTTAACAATAGTAAGTCAGTCGAATATTATACTTCACATTTCTGTGCATGTTTGCTGCAGTAAAGGTGGGTTTTGGTGCATTCTGCTACAGAAAGTGTGGTTATTCGATGTATCATATTTTTTAAAGCGTTACCATAAACTCTGAGCCCATTTCCCTTGCGTCGCAAGGGTAGTCGCGCGTTCTAAGGCGCCTTGCCACAGTTCGTGCGGCTACCCCCGTCGGAGGTTCGAGTCCGCCCTCGGGCATGGATGTGTGTATTGTCCTTAGCGTAAGTTAAAGTTAGATTAAGTATTGTGTAAGCCTAGGGACCGATGCCCTCAGCAGTTTGGTCGTATAGGGACGTACCACAAATTTCCAAATTTTTCCATTTCCATTGCACTGAATATGGCTGTAAGCACCATTGCTTTAACACTTTTATGCTTGGTGAAATATCTGATATGATTGCTCACATCCACTTAAATTCAATTTTAATTATGCTGTGTCCACTACTGATGGTTGCGATGACAAAGTAGTTGTTGCCACCTAGGTAATTTCCTATAATCTCTGCGCAGTCCTTGAGCTCCTAAATATAATTCATGCATCCAGATTTCGTGTATGACAGTGCATAATTTTTATATCAGGGCATA
Organism: Schistocerca nitens; assembly: GCF_023898315.1. NCBI lineage: Eukaryota > Metazoa > Arthropoda > Insecta > Orthoptera > Acrididae > Schistocerca > Schistocerca nitens. Next base: position 209,589,736 of record NC_064617.1, on the reverse strand, counting down.
GTCTCACGGAATTTCAGACATAAACCACTACTTCTGATTATGGAATATCTGCTGCTGTCTTGCTTCCATCAATTAATATCGCTGTAATAAGTTATCTCTATCTAATGTGAATGTGGGACTGCTAACGTCTGATCGTGCTGGTCAAAATCTTTATATTTCATTTTTTGTTTAATTGCAACATGGAGGCTGTGGAGTATCATCAAAACGCAGAAGAAAAACCTTTCCGATTCTGTGCCATGCGAGATTCTTACATCGGATGTCCCAGATTTCTGGAGAACAATAGACTAGACTATTTCAGATATAGTTCACCAAGGTGGCAGTTCCACTGTACCATTTCAAAATACAGGGCTATTACAAATGATTGAAGCGATTTCATAAATTCACTGTAGCTCCATTCATTGACATATGGTCACGACACACTACAGATACGTAGAAAAACTCATAAAGTTTTGTTCGGCTGAAGCCGCACTTCAGGTTTCTGCCGCCAGAGCGCTCGAGAGCGCAGTGAGACAAAATGGCGACAGGAGCCGAGAAAGCGTATGTCGTGCTTGAAATGCAACTCACATCAGTCAGTCATAACAGTGCAACGACACTTCAGGACGAAGTTCAACAAAGATCCACCAACTGCTAACTCCATTCAGCGATGGTATGCGCAGTTTAAAGCTTCTGGATGCCTCTGTAAGGGGAAATCAACGGGTCGGCCTGCAGTGAGCGAAGAAACGGTTGAACGCGTGCGGGCAAGTTTCATGCGTAGCCCGCGGAAATTGGCTCATGCCACAACTGGAGACCGACAGCGCCGACTTCATCTTTCAACAGGATGGTGCTCCACTGCACTTCCATCATGATGTTCGGCATTTCTTAAACAGGAGATTGGAAAACCTATGGATCGGTCGTGGTGGAGATCATGATCAGCAATTCATGTCATGGCCTCCACGCTCTCCCGACTTAACCCCATGCGATTTCTTTCTGTGGGGTTATGCGAAAGATTCAGTGTTTAAACCTCCTCTACCAAGAAACGTGCCAGAACTGCGAGCTCGCATCAATGATGCTTTCGAAATCATTTATGGGGACATGCTACGCCGAGTGTGGGAGGAACTTGATTATCGGCTTGATGTCTGCCGAATCACTAAAGGGGCACATATCGAACATTTGTGAATGCCTAAAAAAAACTTTTTGAGTTTTTGTATGTGTGTGCAAAGCATTGTGAAAATATCTCAAATAATAAAGTTATTGCAGAGCTGTGAAAGCGCTTCAATCATTTGTAATAAACCTGTACTTGTGCGTTCAGAATGATAATTCCGTTTTCTTCCACATAAACGTACTCACAAATTCTGTTGAGGTGCAAAAAAAGACATGAGATGCAGCAGAAATAGATTCATTATATACTGTATTAGCCAAACCTTTACGTAAATGTTATTCGTAAAAACAAATGGCGTAACCAATGTAGACGCCTCTTGAACAAAGTTAGATCAGACGTGCCACAGCTGATGACGGAAACTGCGAACGTTCTAAGCAAACACTTATTAAGTGTTAACTAATAGACTTATGACCACAGCAGTTGAGTCCCATAGTGCTCAGAGCCATTTGTTAACTAATATGAAATGTGTAAGAGTAGCTACTTCGTGGTCTAACTTACTTGGTACCTTAAGTGATGCGTGACTTATCAGTTTTAATGTTGCCCTCGGTGTCATACAGGCACCTACTGCAAATCGCACAATGTACCTACACTGAAGCGAAAAAATTGCAGCACGAAAAAATAATTAATATAGAGTAATGAAATTTTGGGAATACATTTTTCTAGGTAACAAACTTAAGTGATTAACATTGCACATCAGAAGTTAATGTAAGCACGAGATAACCTATTACAAATGTGAAATGTTGGCACATTAATAACCGGTGTAACTTTCGGAATGCTGAATGCAAGCGTGCAAACGTACATGCATTGTTGTACAGGTGCGGTATGTCAGTTTTCGGAACGGCGTCCCATGCCTGTTGCACTTGGTCGGTCAACACAGGGACGCTTAATGCTGTTTGTGGATGACGCTGGAGTTGACGTCCAATGATGTCCTATATGTGCTCGATTGGAGACACATCTGGTGGTAGAGCAGGCCGAGACAACGTGTCGACACTCTGTAGAGCATGTTGGGCTACAACAACGGTATGTGGGTGAGCGTTATCCTGTTGGAAAACACCCCCTGGAATGCTGTTCGCCGGCCACTGTGATCGAGCGGTTCTAGGCGCTTCAGTCCGGAACCATGCGGCTGCTACTGTCGCAGGTTCGAATCCTGCCTTGGGAATGGCTGTGTGTGTTTTTCTTAGGCTAGTTAGGTTTAAGTAGTTCTAAGTCTAGGGGACTGATGACCTCAGATGGTAAGTCCCATAGTGCTTACAGCCATTGGAACAATTTTAAATGCTTCCAGAATGAGATTTTCACTCTGCAGCGGAGTGTGCGCTGATATGAAACTTCCTGGCAGATTAAAACTGTGTGCACCGACGGAGACTCGAACTCGGGACCTTTGCCTTTCGCGGGCAAGTGCTCTACCATCTGAGCTACCGAAGCACGACTCACGCCCGGTCTCACAGCTTCACTTCTGCCAGTATCTCGTCTCCTACCTTCCAAACTTTACAGAAGCTCTCCTGCGAACCTTGCAGAACTAGCACTCCTAAAAGAAAGGATATTGCGGAGACATGGCTTAGCCACAGCCTGGGGGATGTTTCCAGAATGAGATTTTCACTCTGCAGCGGAGTGTGCGCTGATATGAAACTTCCTGGCAGATTAAAACTGTGTGCACCGATCGAGACTCGAACTCGGGACCTTTGCCTTTCGCGGGCAAGTGCTCTACCATCTGAGCTACCGAAGCACGACTCACGCCCGGTCTCACAGCTTTACTTCTGCCAGTATCTGTGCACCTGATATGCACTTGCCCGCGAAAGGCAAAGGTCCCGAGTTCGAGTCTCGGTCGGTGCACACAGTTTTAATCTGCCAGGAAGTTTCATTTTAAATGCTGTTCGTGAGTGGCAGCACAATAGGTCAAATTTCCAGATTGACATACAAATTTGCAATCAGTCTGCGTGGGATAACTACGTGAGTGCCCCTGTTATCATACGAAACTGCACCACAGACCGTAACTCTAGGTGTAGGTACAGTGCGTCAAGAATGCAGATAAGATGGTTGCAGGTCCTCAACTGACCTCCTCCTAACCAACATATGGCCCTTACTGGCACCAGGCAGAACCAGCTTTCATCAGAAAAACACATCAGACTCCCACCCTGTCCTGGAATGAGCTCTCACTTCACACCAGTGAAGTCGCAAATGGCGGTGGTTTGGGGTCAGTGGAATGCACGTTACAGGGCGTCTGGCTCGGAGCTGTCCTTGAAGCAACTGATTTGTAACAGTTCTTTGTATCACTGTGGTGCCAACTGCTGCTCAAAATTGTTTCTGCAGAAGCAGTATGATGGGCTAGACTCATACGCCGAACATGATTCACTTTCCTCTCGGCAGGACCACATGGTTGTCTGGAGCCTAGTCCTCCTGGGACCGTACATCTCGTGCCCACCGGTGCCAGTAATCACGTACAGTGGCTACATTCCTGCCAAGTCTTTCTGCACTATCGCAGAAGAAACATCCAGCTTCTCGTAACACCATTACACGACCTCCTACAAACTGAGTGAAGTGTTGACAATAGTGTTTTTGTCGCCTTAAAGGCATTCTTGACTAATATAAACTCACCACATCTCCTGTCAGAGGCAACTAACGCTCACGACCGTTACGGCGTCTATTTAAAGCAAACCTGATATGCAGCCTCATAGTAGCGCTATTAGCACCACTGTTACGCAGCTTGTGCGAAGTCTGAAAACGTATCATCTTTCAGAGGTAAAAATACGTCCACCAACTTTCGTTTATGTGGCACAACTGGTTCTTGCTGTTGTGATTTTTTTCCCGTCAGTGTGTTTATCTCAATAGGACATCCATTTCGAGCTTTCAGGAAGATTGTCTTAACTTTTGGGTTTTACATGTTGTCTATTTTGACAACAGTGTGTCAGGTCATACTTGGTTCTGAAGTCAAAATGTATTAGGTAATTTGTTTTCGTTCTTTTCCCTTTTATCTGGGAATGAGTGACGAATGTACAGTGGTTGGACAAAAATGTGTAGCGGCACCACCGTTTAGGACAGGGAAAGGTAGTTTTGTGCAATATTCTGAGCACAAGTTCCAGCCAGGTGCGGGCTGGATTGCAGTGGGTTACGCATACCAACAGTTGCGAAGTAGAATAGAGGCTAATGGCTAATGGTTCAAATGGCTCTGAGCACTATGGGACTCAACTGCTGTGGTCATAAGTCCCCTAGAACTTAGAACTACTTAAACCTAACTAACCTAAGGACAGCACACAACACCCAGCCATCACGAGGCAGAGAAAATCCCTGACCCCGCCGGGAATCGAACCCGGGAACCCGGGCGTGGGAAGCGAGAACGCTACCGCACGACTACGAGATGCGGGCAGAATAGAGGCCACAGGGCCATAAAATTGCTGAAAGACTATACATAGTGGATTTGTATGTCGCAAATCACAGGCAGAAGGGGTCCACTGGCCAACCTAGCGTGTTACGAGTATGTAATGTGAAGCGGCGTGTATGGCAAAACAGAGGCACACAGCTGTGTATAAATAGGTGCAGGTTCTAATGAGATTCATTCAACTGTGACAGCTCTCCTGGACAGCGGGGCGTGTCACACTTCCAACTACACCCAGCAGCAGATGGGGCGCCAGCGTTCCAGACTACAGCGGGTCGCTGGTTCAACCCTCTGAGGCCAACATGGGGTCCGTAGCTATCCAGCAGTGGAGCACTCCATGGCTCGCTACTGTGGACAGATGTCCTGGCTTCCAGCACACACCAGAGGCATCCTGAGGCTAGGGCCACTGATTCAGACACTGCATCCTAAGCCACACTGGCGAGGGAACAGGGCGCACACCATCTTGTAGTTGTCGCTCGGTGGCTCCTCGGAGCGGCGCTGAGGCAACGAGGATGGGGCAGCTGAGTCGGCAGCCAGTGCATCCTGACGCCATCGGAACTCCGCAGGTGGCCAAGACCGGTTCGACACTGCATTGCATTGCACAGGCCGCTGGGGTGCTTCCTCAGCATTGCGGGGCCCTGTGACGCAGACTGGGGTGTACGAGGGCACTGTAGTTGGAAACAATCACTTGGAGAGCTCGGACAAGTCTTAATACGGTGCCTTCTACCTCTTCCCGCTACATTTGGTCATCCTGATACATTCAGTGGCAGAAGTTGCCGCTACAAATGTGTAAATACCGCCAGTAATAGATGCTTGGACATGAATGCAGATGCTTGCCAAGAATGTCGATTGCTCTATTCTATTTCACGATGGAAGGCACCTGTGCAGCTTCCTCATAACGTTTCAAGTGTCAGTCATGGTCAGAATAGTGTTTTGTGTAGTTGTGAGTGCACTGTGTAAAAGTTAAGTGAATTCGAACCTGAACAAATTATTAGTGCTCGCATGGTGGGTGTTTCCGTAACCAAGGTGCCCAATGTGTTTGGAGTTTCACGAGGCAATGCATCGAAGATTTATACTACATACAAGGAAAGCGGAAAAACATCATCCACTCAGTCACAACACAGCCGAATGTGTGTCATGAGTGAGAGTGACCGGCGGTCATTGAAGAGGATTGTGACAAAAAAGAAGACGTAGACAGCTGTAATAGTCGCCACAGAACTGAATGTTACACTCGGGAATACTGTCAGCACCAAAACAACACGACTGGAGCTCCATAAGCAGGAAATTGCATGGCAAGCTGAAATTCCAGAACCATTCATCAGTGATGCAAATGCCCGTAAGAGGATACCGTGATGCTGCAGTCATAAAACCTGGGCTATGAATCAATGGAAGAAATTTAGTTGGACGGACGAGACTTGCTTCATTCTGTTTCAAACTTCTGGCCGGATTTACTTCATAGCAGTGAAAGATGGCGGGTTATCCGTGATAATTCGGACAGCCATATCGTGGTATTCCTTGTATCTCATGGGTAACCTGCAAAGTCGCATTCCTGACAAGGATTATTTGACAGTTTTGGTTGTTCAGGTCCATTCTGTAGGTCAGTGTTCGTTCCCCAATGGTGATGCTGTGTTCCAAGACATCAGGACTCATGTTCAGACAGCTAGCATCCTACAGGACTAGTTTTGTGAGCTCGAGGATGAACTGTCGCATCTCACCTGGTCACCACAGTCACCAGATCTCAATATTATTTTATGGCTAGCTTGGTATCTAAACAACACTGATTTCATTTTCAGTATACACGTTGTCATCGCAGATGAAATTCTGTTTCAAAATCTTTCGCTTCTTCTCTTTACTTTCTTTCATTTCATCAAAAGCTCTGCAAGCTGTTATATAGTACGATCAGCAAAACCACGGCAGAACGTATTTTGTATTTCGCCAACCCACACAGTAGGTGATGTATGTTTTCTTTGAACCTTAAGAATAACGTGTTATTGATTATATGGAGCACAGTCTCCTACAGTCTATGAAACAATTTCTATGTAACTGTTCCTATACATCAAGTATTGAATAAATGATCTTAAATAGTTCGACGAATGAAATAAAAATTTATTTCTATGTGTATAATCCATTTCCTTCTTACTTCGCTGCAGCCGACTTTGGGGCACTTTAGATCAATCACTTTTTAATGTTCTGTGCGTTCCTTAGTCAGCCACGTATTGTTTCATTCTTTCTGCTCTTGCTTTCGGTTCTTCTTCAGAGATCTGTGTCGTTCATTTGGTTTTGATTTTGTATTGGAACCTCTTTTTCTAGTTTTATCTGTGAGCATCAAGTGATTTGGAGCTCTTTTAAGTACTTTTCCGTTTTCTTAAAATAATTTGCTTGCTTTTCCGGAAGTAGTCAAAACATTTTATTTGGTTAGTCTATTTAAGTTCATTCTGCGGATGCATCCACAAGAACCAATTCTTTGAGTCTGTTTTTCATATGTTTGGTAAAGGATTTCGTTTGTTATGTGGATCAGTTTCTTGTCATGAAATGTGGGACCTGGTCCTGTATAAGAGTCTTCCAACTTTTCTGGGTACTGAATACATGGAAGCAAAAATAATCTCATTTAATCTACGTATTTTAAACTTCTCTATAAAAATGCAATGGAAATCGATCATAAACTGCTAAATTTTATGTTTCTAACAAAAACATTTTAATAAGTGAGGTTGTAGAAAAACGTTTTTAAGTGACAGGAACAACTTTTTCCGAGTATGTAGGGTTTTACTATGCTTTCCTTTCGGATTTGTGGTGTGTGGCAACCAAATATTTCTTACAAAAATAATCAACGTTTCACGCATTTAGTTGGAGTTCATGCCATGCTTTTTCAGCAAGTCGAGGAACATGCATCCAGAAGGTTGTTAGCTTCGTTGTGTGGGTTCTGTCGCCACTTAAAATGTCCTGGTCTTGAATTTTATCTTCCTTCCACTACGAAGGTCATATAGAGTTTTTGTGACGAGAAAGATGACCCAAACAGCAAATATAACATGTGCCACGATAAAATAATCTTCACCACAAATATTGTTTATCCCGAGTCCTGCTTATATTGACTCACTTTCTGCATGTTAGCGCCCAGTACACATGTTTGGTTACGTTTTTATTCAAAAACAGGAATTTTAGTTTTATTTAACTAACTACACTAAACAAATACTGTTACAATACACAGAATGATTTTTATATGCTCTATTCTATTTGACCATGAACGGCACCTGTGCACTGTGCAGATTCCTCATTAAGTTTCATGTGTCAGTCATGGTCAGAACAGTGTTTTGTGTAGTTGTAAGTGCACCACATTTCAGAATTATAGCGTAAGTTGTATCCTAAAAGAAAGTTCATTTAGTGGATGAAGACCTTCAAAAAAATGTTTCTTAACAGAGCAAAAGAAAAAAAATCTAAAAATTCAGAGGATATTCACCAGAATGTCATTTACGGTGGTAAAATGCCATTTCTCTATGTTTAAAATAACGGTAGATGACAAAATGAAATTAATTAGTTATTAGAAAAAGGGAATCGTGGATTTGGATCACATCTTGGATACGGGTCAGTGTCTGTCCTCAACATGCCCATATATGTACGTCTGATTACACAATGGGTGTACCATTAAAATGAGCTGGATGTTTGTCAGTGGAACATACAATCTCTTTCTTGCGCTTTGGTTCATGAAAGAATACACAATAATTTGCTACATTCAAGTGTGACTTTCTGGTATAGTTATTCAAGAAGAAATATAGAACACTTAAGGAGTATGTTCAAATCCCAGTGTGAGTCTCAACTAGTTTTCACCAGCAACACAAATTTACTTTGGAATATGTTTTTAAGTCAATGATCCACATTCTGTACGAACCTGTATTCTTCATAATTGAGGGGGTAATCCGAATAGGAAATCAAAGAAACACAATGGTAAAGAGATCTGACTGGACAACCCACTTTATGATTGTGGATGTCCTATGTCTAATGAACCAAATTCTGTATGGAAATAATTTCGCCACACATCCAACTTAAAACTCATTTAACTGTGGACTTTTGAAGGCTAGAAGGTATGCATCTCCACAGTTATTTAATGTGAAAGCATTGTAGCTTCATGAAAAGTATTTTATTCCTGCTCTTACAGTCATTCTCCAATAGGACTAGGTGTTGAACCCTTTTGATAAATTTGTGTCAGACAATGACTCACACTCTGGTCTATGACTTTAGTGATCAATGCTGTCAATCTGAGACGCCAATTAACGCAATATGTGGATACTTGTTGAGACTTCTTTGTCCTGTACTACTGATATATTCATAGTAACAGACTGGATGTATCTAAGTCCTAACTGAACCTTGATCCTGATTGGATCACATTAACAACAGTATACATACCTGAAGGTATATTATTGGAGAATGTGAAAATATATGTAATCAAACAATTAAATGGTAGAATAATTGATATAGAGAAGCTTGTGCCCTATAAACTTTTATTATTTATTATGTTTCACATAACTGATATTACAGTTTCACAAAGAGTAGTTATCATTTCTTGCTTGTTTGTAAACATAAAGTATATTGATGTGGTACATTATTTTGTAATAGTTCTTAGCAACCTTAATAAAGTCACAAGGATCTTTGCAATTTATGAGTGTGTAGGTTAACTAACTATTCAAACAAAGTACTCATTATTTATGATCTGAAATATTTATTAACCTTTTCCATTAATGTTGAATGGAGCAGAACTTATAGAACTAATTTTGGGACAATTCTGTAGTCCAATAAAATCGATACAGCAATCTGAAGGCATTAGGTAAAAGACGTTTGAACAATTTTATACTGGTGTAGGGTGCGTTGATACTACAAAAGCCATAAAATTCCGAATCATCTAATTAGGAGACTCACGATGCGGCCTAACGAAAAATCAGTCCAGTAACAGCTTAGTGTACGTCTGTGGTGTTACTATCCTCTATTACTGTGCACTGAGTGCGCTGTGGTCACTGAGCATGTCAGATGCAGTTAGAGATCATTCTTCAGATTAGCTTTGCTGCTGATGAAACAGTTTTGTTCTGGTACAGAGGTAAGACTGACGTTCTGATCCTGGAATACAGGCAAAAGTTCAAAGTGAGCATTTGGAGAGACGCTTATTGTATCTCAGGATCAGAACAGGGGTCACAGCAATATCGAATTCAGTACTCGTTAGATAAATTTTGTTTCTACTTTTATGTAGGTCTGTGCTGAAACTGCTAGGGTCGACAGCACCATTTCACATTAATGTTGAATAGAGTAGAACTTTACGCACCAGTTGCTTTTTATTGTTGGAATGTCTTGATTTTCAATTAAACATTAACACTTCAAGTGAATTCTTGGTTCCAAAATGCTTCTTAGAAACATGAAAAGATAATGTGGTTTAATTTGTCACTAACTATTGCACACTACTGTGAGAGTGAACTGATATGATGATTCAGCCCATTAATCTTGAAGTGCATACTGAAAATATATTTGCAACAGGAATATATTCATGGTAATATATTCTTTCTGAAACGATCGTGGTGCTGTTGTAAACAGTAGTTGATAAAATGGGTTTCATATTCAGCTACCATTGTGATGAAACATTCTGCTGTATACTAGATGGTATGGCCAAAAGTAGTATCCAAGACCCGTGGGAGCTTTATCAGATGGATGTTAAACTCATTCTGATCATTGGCACAGAAGCCAAAACACACTGTGAGAGTTTTAGAGATGCCAAGGGTATTCAGCATAGCGGGCTTTAAAATTATTTCCCAGGGCGGAAATCGTATTTCACTTTTCAGTATTTGTGATTGTACAGTAGCTTTATAAGTTGAAGGTAGACAATATCAACTACAAGTAAGATAGCATGTCAGCTGAAAATGTTTCTCACATTACTGTATTGATAGGATTGTATTACTGGAAGCTCCAGTTATGAAGAAGTGCTTAAATCTCAGTGCCGCCGATCTGGCGTCTAGGCTGTAGCTCAGATCTTCCGATTAACTGAGCTTATCACAATCTGGAGCAATTTCGTATTGACGTGAACATGAGTATGATAATACAGCATTTGAAATATTTTTGTGTCTTAGTAGATGATGAAGCAGAAGTATATTGTGAAGATTCACAATGCAATCTAGTAGCCCTGTATTCAGCAATAGTGAGACATTGTGTGTAAGGGTGGACATGGATGGGCAGAACTTTCTGGTTCTGACCATGTAGTAATGGATAGAACTCTTGAGTGGTTAATGCTGAGAATTCTGTCCTTGGTGTGGCCAACAGGTAGTTGAGTAAGACAGCGAAGAAAAAAACCGATGTAACTTCATGGCGGTGTACTTTTTTATTCACTGTACATTCACTGAAATAGTTTTCCCCTTTAAAGTAGACGCTGTAGATATAAGAGGCTCCTTGTAGACATTGATAATGCTTATCAAGTTCAACCCGAAGACGATCTGATGTTCACTACAGTAGTGGACTGTTGCAAATAATTAGTGTGGATGTCACTACACAGTCACAGTATGTTAAAAACTGGTAATGGTAGCGATGAATATAGTAACAAATGAAACCATTTTAACGAGAGGCAGACCAAAATGCATATCACGGTGTTTTTCTTCGTCACTGGATTATAATTCATATAAATGAGCATATATGTAGATCTGCATACTCCAGTCATGCGGCATGTCTGTAAATTTCAGTGTTGCACTGAGAGACCAGTACTACATTTCTTTTTGAGCCCAAAGATTGTTATATGTGTTGTATAGAATACATACTGTAGTAATTTCTTGTTTTCGTGGATGTGACACTGTATTTCAGTAGGTTATTACAGGATGATACTTAAGGAGGTGTCACGTGGTGGTTTACACTTAATCAAAAATTAAGCCTAAATGTCAGAGTAGATCTAAGTTCAATAGATCTGGAAGAATTAACATTAATGTGCATAACAATGACAGGCTGTGGTGTCATTCGCGATAAGCACTGGTTGTGCAAGAAGTCCACATCAGTGTGGTGGTATGGCAGATGTTATCGGTGGAGCAGTTCCTCCAAGAGACCGTTAAGTGGACTAGACTTGACGTAGAGATACTAGCGCTTCCGAGGGAAGCAGCTTGTGAAACAGTTTCATATTGTACAGATGTTACATTGTATTGTTGCCAGAATTAGTTCCTTCGTGGAATCATTAGAAGACGTCGGTGTGGAGGTGATGGTAGTGTTGCATGAAGTAGGTGTCAGCAATATTTGGATCAAGCGGCATGTTGGACGCTGAGTCTTGCACACAACACTCAGAGCAGCCAAGTAGTGGTGAGTGGTGGATGATTGCACATTGGTTTGATGGAGAGTACTCACAAGCTTTACTAATTCAAAACGTATAGATGATTTGTAGAACTGAAGCTCTTTGGCCGGCTAACATGTCATCACGGGACCAACCACAGGAGCGATGGAGTACTTTGATATTGGGGTGGATGTGGACACTGACGTTAGATAAGGGTATCTTGAATCGACTGTGAAGTACGTCAGACTCGGTTTAGACTACTGACGGCAGTAGATGGTGAAACTGTTTCATACTGGTGAAAATGCAGCTCTAGTAATACATTATTCACACTGCGTGTTGGCTGTACAGTGAGGCCATAACAGGATAGTGGTATGGGGGACGTTATTGGTGGAAATAATTCGTCCAAAAGGCTATCAGAGGACGTCTCGCCTAGAGGTGATGGTAGGTGCCAGTACTGTGGCTAGGTCAGGCGCGCGGCCCAGCCAGCAGCCCAGAAGCGTGGATCTGCGGCGCCCCCGGCACCGCGGCGGCCAGCTCCTGGGCAGAGCAGCACGTGACGCGGCCCTTGTTGGGTCGGTTCCACTTGCGCCTCGCCCACCCAGCGTCGCCGCAAACGTCGGGACACAGCTGCGCTTCTGCCGCCGTGCCCGCGGTGAACGGGTTGTTGACTCCCACGAAGGCGATCGCCGTGCCCGATTTCGGGTCGTGCACCAGCTTCCAGAAGAACAGCGGCACCGCCATGCGCTCGCCCTCCGCCAGGTACAGCTCCTTCTGACGGCCCTCCGTGTCGTTCAGCGTCAGCACGCCGTGCGTCCCTGTCCATACCTCCACAACACACAAAAAAATCCGCCATCTTTATTTAGACACCAGCTAAGTACCCAGCCTTTCCCCAGTATGTGTGTATTTCAGTTCTGTTGGTCCATCTCCCCTGTCTTTCTTCTCTGCTCCCCTCTCTGTCCACTTGCTACTCCCCCCTCTCTCCCCATCCCCTCCTCCCCTCTCTCTGTCCACCTTCTCCCTCCCACACTCTCCATCTCCTTTGCTCCTTTGCCTGTCCAGCTGCTGCTCCCCCTTCTCCCTGCCTATCTCCTTCTCCCCACTCTCTGTCCATTTTCTCCTCTTCTCTTCCTATGAACACCTCCTCTTTCTCCTTGTCCATCCCCTCCTCTCTCACATTTCTCTGTGCATCTCCTCCTTCTCCTGTCTCTTTCCATCTCTTTCCCTCATGTGAACTACACTGAAGCTCCAAAGAAACTGGTATAGGCATGCATATTCAAACACAAGAGGTATGTAAACAGGTAGAATACGGCACTGCGGTCGGCAACGCCTATTTAAGACAACAAGTCTCTGGCGCAGTTATTAGATCGGTTACAGCTGCTACAATGGCAGGTTATCAAGATTTAAGTGAGTTTGAACGTGGTGTTAAAGTCGGCGCAAGAGAGATGGGACACAGCATCTCCGAAAGCACTCCGTCTTCAGGCCACGAGTGGCCTACCGGGACCATCCGACCGCCGTGTCATCCTCAGTGGAGGATGCAAAGAGGAGGTGCGTGGGGTCAGCACACCGCTCTCCCGGTCGTTATGATGGTATTTTTGACCGAAGCCGCTACTATTCGGTCGAGTAGCTCCTCAATTGGCATGACGAGGCTGAGTGCACCCCGAAAAATGTCAACAGCTAATGGCGGCCTGGATGGTCACCCATCCAAGTGCCGACCACGCCCGACAGCGCTGAACTTCGGTGATCTCACGGGAACCGGTGTATCCACTCCGCCAACGCCGTTGCCCACAGCCTCTCCGAGGTAGCGATCACGTGGGGTTTTCCCGGACGACCATTTCACGAGTGTGCCTTGAATATCAGGAATCCTGTAAAACATCAAATCTTCGACATCGCTGCGGCCGGACAAATATCCTGCAAGAACGGGACCAACGACGACTGAAGAGAATTGCTCAACGTGGCAGAAGTGCAACCGTTCGGCAAATTGCTGCGGATTTCAATGCTGGCCCATCAAGAAGTGTCTGCGTACGAACCATTCAACGAAAGACATCATCTTTACGCCAGTGATTGTCATACGTTTTTATTACACTATTGCAATTTCGGCCTTAGGCCATTATCAAGTGCTGATATTGTGGCTTTAAGCCATGTAAACGTAATGTAAGCTGACACATTTGTGTGTCGTTGGCACTCCTGCTAAATACATTCGTGTCGTTGTTACATAGTGCGAGCACACGTATACAAACAGTGTAAAATAGTATAATCTGTAAATGCACATGTTCATTAACCCATCACTAGTCACACATGCATTAGACCACAGCTGCAGACTACTGTGACAAACAGTAGTCTGCAGCTGTGGTTTAACACATCAAGGAATAACTTCCCAGGTATTACAGGGAGCTGTATAAGATTAAAGCTGTACAGGAAGACAGAGATTAGATTGCTTAAAAGACGACATTTTCAATAAATTTAGAGGATATCACAATCACAACTATTACCCTTTCTGTCTGCATTTGTTTAATACCTCGTAATTTAAAAAATTGTATTATTCTAAAATTGTCATTTGACAACGACATTGTCATTTTACAGTTTTCTACACTTCATATTTTGGCTTTATACATGCTGAAAACTATTAAACTATTTGCTATACATGAAATACTTCGAGGCGACGGAAGTCACGGAATAGCAATATGCGTGTATACAGATGCGGTAGTATCGCGTATACACGTTATATAAGGACAGCGCACTGGCGGAGCTGTGATTTATACTAGGTGATTCATGTGAAAAGGTTTCCGACGTGATTGTGGCCGTACTAAGGGCATTAACAGACACTGAACGCGGAACGATAGTTGGAGCAAAACGCATGGCGCGGAATGACAGTTGGAGCAAAACGCATGGGATATTCCACTTTGGAAATCGTTAGGGAATTCAATATTCCGAGATCCACTCAATACTGTGAGATGGACAGTGTCAGGAGTGTGCTGGGAATACCGAACTTCAGGCATTAGCTCTCACCACGGACAACACAGTGACCGATGACTTTAGCTTAATGACCGAGAGCTGTGGCGTTTGTGTAGAGCCTCCAGTCGCCCTAGTATTCTGCCCCTCATAACATCAATATGTGTTATTTCAGCCATTTTCAACACACAGTCACCACCAGCACGTCTGAAAACGTCTACAGACTTACTCGCTGCACCGTACTTTGACATGGACCAACACACCTCTGCGTATGTGGACTGCTGCCAGCGCCACCGTGGGACGACCGCAGGTCAAATGCACCACATGGTCATACCCAGAGGTGATTTAAACCCGCAAACCGCCCACCAGAGCGTTGTTTCACCATGTATCAGTATTATCCTTAATTTATGAGCATGAGCTGGGTCTTATAGTATTTCTTGTACACGAAGCCATGTCGAAGCCATTTAAACAAATGATAGAAAAATACAAAATAAAAAAATTAAGAGAAAGAGAGAGAGGAGCAAGGAGTATTATATAGGAAAAACAGCAAACAGAACACGACGGTTACAGAGTCTTTAAAAGTTAACGCTATGACTGAAGGGTATAAGAATAAGTGGAAGACTCATATGTTACACATGGAAGACTCCAGAATCCCGAGGCTGACGTATGATTACAGCTCTGTCAGACGACGACCACTGAGAAGATAACGCGAAAGGTGGCGTGACAGCCGGAAAAAGTCGACAAGCCAAATTCTTGAAGTGGAAGAAGGAGATTCCTTTCACGTATATCTCACTAATGTGTTTCTCTTGATAAATGTACAACCAAATAAAAGCTCAAAATTACACTGAGGGAATCCGGCCAGAAATTCATATAAGGAAGTGTCCCATTTAACGTAACATCTTTAATAGAGAATAACGTACCTGTTTACAAATGTTTCAATTATATGAGATAAAACCAAAATACAGGGTTAACATAAAACCGACAAACTTCAAGGGCGGATTCCTGACTGGAAATGGAAGGAAAAAGGTCCTACGAACATGTGTTCGGAAATGGAGAGCGTGCGAGCAACGACAACAAATCGTCCCAGAACACAGAACAGAGCTGCATCGCATCCATGTGACGAAAGATGCTCGAAATGGCCTCTATGGGATGCAGTGTCATGGAGGATACATATAATCGTCTTTGGCTTCCACTATGTAGGTAGGCGACTTGCCTGGAGCTTGTACTAGGGTTCGCTTCAATATCCTGTCGAACCCGGTCCTCCAAATCTGTTGCACGTACAGTCCGAAGCCTCCCTACACGTTTGTCTGTCTGAGAGGATGCCTGATCACACAAACGCCCAAAAACAACTTGAAATATTGCGTCATGTGGTTGGTGTCTGTGAGGATACTTGTTTTGATATAGCCGTGCTGCCTCTCGGCCGTTTCCATCTGCTTGGCTGTACACAAACATCATCTCGGCTTGTTCCCGACATGAATACCGGACTATTCTGCTGCTTACACTAGGCTGCGTCAATCACACAGCCTGCAATTCACGGCATGTGGTCATTCGTCGGTGCCATCTACCTTGGCAAAGATGTATTTCCGAACACATGTTCATAGAACCCTTTCTGCCTCATTTCCAGTCAGGAATCTGTCCCTGCATTTGTTGCTTTTAATAATTTTCACCTTGTATATCAGTATTGTGTTGATTAAGTACCTGTATAATATTTCTTTTTATTTTTTTCCCCGGCTACCAGTGTGAGTAGAGAAGGAAGCCTACAACCGGCTCATTAGCGATACACGTGCTAACTTACTCGGCTTCCACTCGTGTTGCGCCAGGCTCGTGCGTCATCTTCATTTGGGGTCACTTGCTTGCAACATGCTGCTATCATGAGAGATGTAAACATTCAGGCGCACGCCGAGTATACTACCGCAAAGATATTGTGACGGTCATTTTTTTGTAAAGGAGGTAAAGAACGGCTCACGGCGAACCAATTGTGCAATGGGAAGGGCAACTACGCGGCATGTACCTTTAGTTAAAGGACTGTCAATTTCATTTCACCACTTTTCACATGGCTCAATTCCTAAACAAAGTCGATAATTTGAAAGCATTCTCTCCAAATGCTCGTCATTTAGGCACCAGGTAATGAAGCAACATATTACAAGCACTAAAATTTCCTTTTGGGGCCATGCCTGAGTTTAATTCGTAAAATAAACCAGAAAAAATATCTGACTCCAGTAGAAAATCGAGGTTTGTATCAAGCTGCACTATGCGTTTCGAAGCTTGAAGGCTCGTTTCCAGATGCCTGACATCAGTATGTAGTCACTGTTTGCACGTAGCAGTTCCCACTGGACCGGTTCTAATATTACTTCAACTGGCTTGAGGTGTGAGTAATTTCTACAGTTTTAGACAGTTTTTGCATATTACATTCGATTATTTAGAAACATTAACATTCTGAACTCTTGTGTTCGCAACAAAACTGAAACGAATATTCTTTTATCAAGAGATACCAGCATTTTTCCAAAGACCTGCCACTATAAACATCCAAAAATCATTTAATATGTGTACGCAGACGAAAAGTCCCGTGATTAATGGTGATAGTAGCGCCGAGCATACAACGGATGACATACAACATCTAACGAAAAATATCCTGGCAATCCAAATGAAACGTGGAACTGGCCACTAAATGTCACGCGAGGCGGACCTGCCAGTATAAAAGGAGGTGGAGAATATCGTGGTGTCACTACAGAAGCAGTAATAGCAGAATGAGACAATCGGGAGAGCTTTGTGACTTTGAACGTGGACTGGTGATTCGATGTTACCTGAGTAACAAATTATCAGGGACATTTCAACTCTTCTACAGCTGCCTAAGTCGACTCCTGATGTGACTCTGGCGTCGAAACGCGAAAGAACAACCACAACCAAGACCAGGTAGACCTCATGCACTGATAGACAGAGACCATCAAGCTTTGGGAGGGTGGATTGAAAAAAGTAGCACATACAGGCAATGATAGGAGACGCTTGAATTGGTGTAAAGAGTGATGCTACCGGATGGTGGGTGATTGAAAACGAGTGGTTCAGTCTGATCAGTCACGCCTGTGCTAATCCGCTGGAACGGTTTGGGTTTGGTGAGAGCCTACAGAACGTTATCTGCCATCATGTATAGTGGCAGCAGTGAAGTACGGAGGAGGTAGTGTTACGGCATAGGGGTGTTTTTCGCGGCTCGAGTGAGATCCGCCTACTGCACATATACAGATAGGCACATATACAGATGGCGGTAGTATCGCGTACAGAAGATATAAAAGGGAAATACATTGGCGGAGCTGTCATTTGTACTCAGGTGATTCACGTGAAAAGGTTTCCGACGTGATTATCACCGCACGACGGGAATTAATATGGACTTTGAACGTGGAATCGTAGTCGTAGCTAGACGCATGGGACTGCATTTCGGAAATCGTTAGAAAATTCAATATCCCGAGATCCAAAGTGTCAAGAGTGTGCCGAGAATACCAAACTTCAGGCATTACATCTCACCAAGGAAACACTGTGGCCGACGGCCTTCACTTAACGACCAACAAAAATGGTTCAAATGGCTCTGAGCACTATGGGAACTTCTGAGGTCATCAGTCCCATAGAACTTAGAACTACTTAAACCTAACTAACCTAAGGACATCACACACATCCATGCCCGAGGCAGGATTCGAACCTGCGACAGTAGCGGTCGCACGGTTCCAGACTGTAGCGCCTAGAACCTCTCGGCCACCCCGGCTGGCTAACGACCGACAGCAACGGCGTTTGCGTAGATTGTCAGTGCCAACAGACATGCAATACTGCCTGAAAGAACCGCAGAAATCAATGTGGGACGTACGGCGAACGTATCCGTTAGGACACCGCGCCGAAATTTGCCGTTAATGGGCTGTGGCAACAGACGACAAACGCGAATGCCTCTGCTAAAAGCGCGACGCCGCCTGCACTGCCTCTCCCGGGTTCGTGAGCACATCGTGTTGAGGCTAGACGACTGGAAAACCGTGGCCTGGTCAGATGAGTCCTGGTTTCAGCTGGTATGAACTGATGGTAGGGTTCGAGTCTGGAGCAGACCCCAAGAGGCCACGGATCCAAGTTGTCAACCGGGCACTGTGCAAGCGGGTGAAGGCTTCATAATGGTGTGCGCTGTGTTTACATGTAATGGACTGGGTCTCGTGGTCCAACTGAACCCATCATTCATTAAAAACGTTATGTTCGGCTACATGGAGACCATTTGCAAACATTTATCAACTTCATATTCCAAAACATGTCACCAGGTCACAACTGTTGGAACTTGGTTTAAAGAAAATTCTGGATAATTCGAGCGACTGACTTCGTCGCCCAGATCATCCGACATGAATCCCATCGAACAAGTATGAAACATAATCGAGAAGTCGCTTCGTGCACAAAACCCTGCACCAGTAACACTTTCGCAATTATGGACGGCTGTAGAGGTAGCATGCCGGCCGCGGTGGTCTAGCGGTTCTGGCGCTGCAGTCCGGAACCGCGGGACTGCTACGGTCGCAGGTTCGAATCCTGCCTCGGGCATGGGTGTGTGTGATGTCCTTAGGTTAGTTAGGTTTAAGTAGTTCTAAGTTCTAGGGGACTTATGACCTAAGATGTTGAGTCCCATAGTGCTCAGAGCCATTTGAACCATTTTTTTTTTTTTTTTTTTTTTTTTTTTTTTGGTAGCATGGCTCAATATTTCTGCAGTGGACTTCCAACGACTTGTTGAGTCCATGGCACGTCGAGTTGTTGCATTATGCCGGGAAAAAGGAGGTCTGACACGATATTAGGAGGTATCCCACGTCTAATGTCTACGTACAGTAGAGGAACAGTTCTGAGTTACTGATCATATCATAATTGGATTGGATTGGATTGATTGGGGGAAGAGACCAAACAGCGAGGTCATCGGTCTCATCGGATTAGGGAAGGAAGTCGGCCGTGCCATTTCAAAGGAACCATCCCGGCATTTGCCTGTAGAGATTTAGGGAAATCACGGAAAACCTAAATCAGGATGGCCGGACGCGGGATTGAACCGTCGTCCTCCCGAATGTGAGTCCAGTGTGCTAACCACTGCGCCACCTCGCTCGGTGTCGTATCATAATGACAACGCATCTGGTCATAAAGCAACATCTGTGAGGCAATGGTTTGCGGAGAATAACATTCCTGAAATGAAGTGGCCTGTTCAAATTCCCAATCTGAAACCAATCCAACACCTTTGGTATGAATTTGAACGTCGACTTTCATCCACACCCCAGCGTCCAACATCACTACCTTCTCTGGTTTCGGCTCCTGAGGAAGACTGGGCTGCCATTACTCCACAAACATCCAGACACGTTGTTCAAGTGCCCCCAACAGAGTTCAATCCGTCATAAAGGTGAAAGATGGACATATAAAATATTCATTTCCACTGAAAGCTGTCCAGATACGTTTGATCGGATACTGTAAGACAGAAAGAGTACGAAAATTTACGCGTAAGTGGCGGCTGAGAGGCAGATTCATTGAAATTACAATAATATTTATCCACAAAGAAGGTTGTTTACAAAGGACCAGCTCTTTCGATTAATCATTTTTGTTTCAGTGGGGGGGATCCATAACGAGCTGGGTTAACGGTAGAGGCACAGAAAATTCGAAAAAGGACACTTTTCCTCGTCACATTGTTACTTAAACAACATTAGAACGGCACAGAAATGATCAACCAGTAGGAAACGCTGTAGGAAAAACACTGTGAGGCACATCAAAGTTTAACGTTAAAAATAGCGAGCCTCTCGTTTCGAGACGAGTCAAGAGACGCAGTCACGTCACGTACTGATCATAACGATAAAGTTAGAGGAATTCTGTCTTAGAGACAGGTGCAGCAATAGCCATTCATTCCGTTCACCATACGCGAATGAAGCAGTACAGCGGTAAAATGATACTGTTTACACCACGTTGCTGTTGGCAGATCCCCCGCCGAGAAGTGATTCAGAAAGTGAAGTAATCAAACGGCCACCAGACAGCTGCAGAGGCCCCAAAAGAGTAAATATTTGCTCCGGGGAGACTCCTTGGTGAGCGTATCCTTTTAAAGCCGTGGACGCACAACATCCGTTCATTTACGCGTGTGAAGCACACTGTTACGCACTACGGTGGTTTTCGCCTCAAGTTCAGTATTCGACTTATATGCAATTACGACTCTCACTCTGCTTTGATCTATGGATATCTCGGTTCGCAACTTGTCATATGAAACACGCATTCATCCACTGTGGGGGTTATTGACTGGGCTGGCTGGACCAACATTCTAGTGCTAGGTCAATAACTGCCATCCGAGGACTGGAACTTCCCTTCCTATCGGGAACACAAGCGTCTGGGATGCTCCCAGACTTGCATTCACGATCTGGAAAAAGCTTCCTGCCATTATCTTCCCCATCGCCAAAGCCCTGTGTCGACTACTGTCAACGGCGTTTTCGTGCCAACGTCGTAATCCCCTGTCATCTTCACAGTCTTCGTACCGCCTTTCTCACCGTCTTTCATCTCGTCAGTTCTCATTCTGTCCTCATCTCCGTCGTCTTCATTGCCCTCTAGCACTTTCAGTCAGTCATTTATTAGCTCGTATTTCACACCACCTTGATCAATATGGGTGTTCCAGCACCCAACACTTTCGCTGTCGCCTATACTCACCTGAATCGAAATCCCACTCCCACAACCTGCAGCCGTCTCTTTTGTATTATTTACACAACCAGTTTGGGTGTTCCATTACAGGTCCCTTGACCAACGTAAACTGCGAGGAATCCAATATCGTGTGCAATCACGAGCCAATATTAAGTAACCGACGTCTGTAGATCTTTGGTTTACATGACACTACCCCCTTCGTACATCAAGCAATATCCTGAGTCTTCAGTTGATGACTGAAAGGATACTGCGTTGTAAACCAGAGATTTACGCGCACTGGTTATTTAATATTTCTTTCTCCCAAATTACGGTGGTCAAGGGACCTAAATATCGTGGGATCAAACACCGGAACTAGTTGCATCAATAAATTAAATGCAATAAAGAGGGATCCAGGTGTTTTAATTTTCATTTCTCCTTTTCATTCACCACAGCCTCAGCTACATAAACTTCGCCATCAGCACCCCCTAACACACCAGCCTTATCTTAGATTGCCCTTACTCCAGGTAAACCACCCCGCTACAAGTTCCAAGCAACCGATCAACTCACTTCCTTGTAAACATCATCCAAAGGGACCAAAATAGTGAAGAAATCACTCTGTAACACTCTCATAGATTTTAAATCAATCAACCCCAGAATCTCACTCCTAACCATAGACACAGGAAAACACAAGCTCTCATATATAAATTGTCATGCTCCAACCGAAGAAAGCGATGACATCAATAAAGACATTTTCTATGAGGAACCAGAAACGGTTTTAGACAATGTGCCAAGTGAACATTACAAATTCATCCTTGGAGATTTTAATGCGAAAATAGGGAAAGAAGCAGCCTGCACGGGGATCATCGGGAGGGTCAGTTTACATGATGTGAGCAGCGATAACGGCACTAGGCTGGTTAGCTTTGCGAATGCAAAAGGCTTGTTTGTAAGTAGTACTGATTTCGACAGGAAGAGAATATATAAAGGAGCCTGGGTGTCTCCAGATGGGAAAACAGTGAACCAAATTCACCACCTAATTGTAGAGACGAGAATAAAGAAGTGGATATAAAATGTCAAACGGCAACAAGTGCGGAATGTGGATCAGACCACTTCCTTGTCATGGAAAGGATGAATACAATATGGAGAGCCAGGAAGTACAAAAGAATGCAAAGAGCCATTTGATGTGACCTGGACAGCCTGATTAAAGATAACATAAGAAGAACTTTCAAGGTAGCACTGACCGTTTTCAGGCTTTGAATGAAGGCGAAGGAGATACTGTGGTAGCTCAGAGGCGACTGCAGAGACCATTAAAGAAACAGCCAAGAAGTAATCCCAAAGCGAACTAAGGGAAAAAGAGTGTGTTTCGATGAGGAGTGTGAGGAAGCTATCAGGGAGAGACAACTGGCTAGACACTGTGGATACAAAGTAATGTGCAGGAAGAAGAAAAATCAAAGTTCGAAGAAATACAATGGCAGACACAAGCCACATTGAGGAAAGCAAAGAGGAAGTATGTGAAAAGCACCATGAAGGAAGCTCAATAAGCCTTTCATGGAAATATATATAAAGAACTTTGAGCTTTGCTGGGAAGCCAGCGGTGGAGAGAAGAAGTCTCCCGTTTTGAGCTCCCAAGTTTGACAGTCGCTCAGTATCAGCTTTTGTTGGTACAGATGGACTTGCTGTCCTTGCTCTCAGGAGATTTTATAGTTAGAACGGTTAGGCACTGTACTGGCGAACTTATACGATTCTGTACTTCGCCTCCGGGTAGGGTGCCGTCGTTGAGTACGCAGCGTTCAGTGATTGAGAGCACTTCTGTGTATACTCACGTAGAGACGTTATCTGAATTCCGTCCTGGTGACTGGGAGTTCGCGTTTCTTGTCTGTATAGCACAGAGAGGAAAAGACAATATTAGATCATACTAGTCAGAGGACCACCTTCTGCCGTCCTACTGTTCGAAATAGTTTATTTTATTGCTGGAGTTCTTCCACTGTCGCAGACGTGTACGATAACCATCACTCCGACGCACCGGACGCAGTACATACGGTGATATTGCTATAATATCTAATGCTATTATTACTAGGGCTATAAGGATAAATAGCTGTGATCACGTAAGTTTTATTTCCACTGAGGTTGCACACCACTGTAGATATTCTTTGAAAGTAGTGTCTTCTAATATTTGGTACATAGATGATGTCAGACATCTCGCGTTGTTTATATTAGATCGCGTAACCATAAAAAGGGACAAATTGGGACAATTTATCACTAATATTAGTTAGTTAGAAAATTCAAATGTGTCTCTTTATGTCCACTGGACATTGATATATAAACATTTGTAATATATAAAGGGGTTTTAATCTACAATAAATGTACAAGCAGAAACAACCTTTATCATTTTATAGTTATTACTTCCCTTAAGAATGGTAAAAGTCCAGGAGAGGACGAAATTCCCGCTGAACTTCTCAACGCTGGAGACCTCTGTTTCAAGATCCACAAGCTAATCGAGCAAACTTGGGCAAAACACGAAATACCAGAGGAATGGAAGGTAGCTGTGATATGCTCCATATATAAAAATAAATCAGTATGTGACAACTATAGGAGCATAGCGCTGTTATAAGATCTTCTCCAACTGCGTATTAGAGCGAATAAAACCTCTAGCAACAGAGATAATTGCAGAATACCAAGGAGGTTTTCAAGCAGGACGATCAACCACGGACCAGATTTTTGTCCTAAAACAGGTCTGAGAAAAAATGTACGAATAGAGATACATCTCCTGTTTGCAGACTTCAAGTAGGTTTATGACAGTATACATAGACCAAGCCTGATTAGAACTATGACAGAGTTTGGTATACCAAAGAAATTGATCAATCTGGTAGAGGTATGCCTAAAAGACACAAAACCTGAGGTTAAGGTAGGCAATAAAATGAAAGAAAGCTTCCCAGTTGTAATAGGATTACGCCAAGAAGATGGGCTATGACCTGTCCTCTTCAGCCTGGCACTTGAGAAGGAAATGCGGGCTTTCAACAAAGAAAACTTCCAGGGCATTCAAACTGGCAATACATTACATATCTGGGCTATGCAGACGACATTGCACTATTAGCATGCACACAAGAGGATCTGAAAATAAGTATCCAGACCTTGGAGTTATTGGCGGCTAGGCTCGGTCTACAAATCAGCTGAAAAGACTGAGTATATGACCATAGGAAGAAAGATTCAAAACTCTCAAGATTTAATTGTATAAACATGTGAAAGAGTTTAAATATCTTGGATCAATTTTTACAGAAGTAAAATCAACTGAAGCAGAGATAAAAGCACGACTACAGGTTTGAAACAGATGCTATCACTATCTAGACCCTATATTAAAATGTAGAAGTGTCTCTCGACAACTAAAACTACGGTTGTATAAGACATTAATAATGCCAGTAGTATTTTATGTTTCTCAAACCTGGACTACTCGAAAACAAGGCCTTAATCGACTGCTTACATTTGAAAGGAAGGTCCTTAGGAAAATATTTGGACCAGTCCGAGATCAGACTACTGGATATAGGAGAAGACGCCATAACACAGAATTAGAAGAGCTGTACAACGAGCCTAACATCTTGGGAGTGTCCGACCCGATACCTGAGTGGTCAGCGTGACGGATTGCTGTCCTACGGGCCCAGGTTCAATTCAGGGCTCCGCTCAAGGACTGGGTGTTGTATTGTCTTCATCATCATTTCATCCCCATCCGGCGCGCAGGTCGCCCAATGTGGCGTCGAATGTAATAAGATCTGCACCAAGGCGGCCGGACCTGCCCCGCAAGGGGCCTCCCGGCCAATGACGCCAAATGCTAATTTCCAACACCTTGGGAGTGATGAGAAGCAAAAGACTGCAATGGGCTGGACATGAAGTTAGAATGGAGGCAACAAGGTGGCCCAAAATTGCAATGGACTGGATCCCGTCAGGCAGCAGGCCAGTGGGTAGAAAGTGGTGGATCGGTGGAGTGAGAGAAGACTTGTTGCAGCTGGGAGTCACGGAATACTGGAGACAGATAGCAGAAGACAGAGACGGATGGAGAGCTCTAACTGTCGTGGCCTGGGTCCACTGGGCCTGATCACGTGAACGAATGAATGCTGGTACCAGCGGTCACGTGAACATTCTCATACCCATAAACGAGATTCTGGACGCCCATGCAGCACAAAAGCCCGCCAGGATCACCGTATCGAACAGGCAGCAGTGGCACATCGTACAGTTACCACAGCACAGGAAACAGGGCTTGAGAGCCCAGACGTGTTAACATGACGAGTAGCGAAACAGTCATCAGCAGTGGGACTACGGGCAAGAACAGCTGTATCTCGTCTTCCGCTCACGACGCAGCTTCGACGTGCACGACTCGCCTCGTGTCGCCAGAGGATCACTTGGAAGATAGAATGGCGCACCGCAGTCTTCAGCGACGAAAATACATTCTGCCTGCACGCAAGTGATAGTCGTTTGCGCGTACGACGTACACCTGGTGAACTCTGTCTCGTAGAGTGCAAAAGTCCATGACACCCAGGCCCCATCCAAGGATTTCTGGTCTGGGATGCGATAAGCCACAACTCTCGTTCACTTCTGGCGTTTCTGGGGGACGCTAACCAGTGTTTGGTACGTGCAAAATGTTGTTAGACACGTTCTTTTGCCGTTCTTCCAACAGGAAGCTGTTGTGCTGTTCTAACGGGATAATGCTCATGACACGCTGCTTGTGAAACTCAACGTGCTCTACAAGACGTGCAGCAACTTCCCTGGCCAGCACGATCTCCACTCTAGTGTCCCATCGTGCATATGTGGAATATGATGAGTTGAGAAGTGACTCGCGCGACTCACCAACCAACTCTTCAGAATTACGCCAGCCGCGGTGGTCTAGCGGTTCTAGGCGCTCAGTCCGGAACCGCACGACTGCTACGGTCGCAGGTTCGAATCCTGCCTCGGGCATGGATGTGTGTGATGTCCTTAGGTTAGTTAGGTTTAATTAGTTCTAAGTTCTAGGCGACTGATGACCTCAGAAGTTAAGTCGCATAGTGCTCAGAACCATTTGAACCATTTCTTCAGAATTACGTGAACAGTTCGAGCAGGCGTGGCATAACGTATCCCAGAATGTTTGCCACCTGCCCGATCGACTGTATGCCAGCACCTGCACTTCCGCCCGTGGAGGCTACATCACGTGCTAATATTGTGTTTTACGTGGATCGATACCTGCTACCTGTAGTGCTATTGGTCTGTAAACGTAATCGTTCGATGT
Source organism: Schistocerca nitens (assembly GCF_023898315.1). Lineage (NCBI taxonomy): Eukaryota > Metazoa > Arthropoda > Insecta > Orthoptera > Acrididae > Schistocerca > Schistocerca nitens. The sequence continues at coordinate 209,563,119 of NC_064617.1, read as the reverse complement.
ACTTCATATGCACTGTTAAAACAATAAATCTTGAGTGAATTGGAAATCTCTAAAAGGGTGTACTAATTTTTATTCTGGAAGTGTATGTATGGCGGTGTGACTCACCTCCAGATCCAGTAACTGCTGCTGTGCGTGGTTGCGCAACACCGATTCGACGGACAGCCAGTTGCCCTCGTTGAATATCTGCCACTGCGGCGCCGCGTTCACGTAGAAGAAGGAGGCGTGCTGCTGCGTGTTGAGGATGAAGTCTGCGGAGGGCGCGAGGTGGCCGCGGCTCAGCGTCGTCTGGGCGAGCAGTTGCCTCGCCTTCTCCTCCGACCCCAGCGTCGTCGATAGAGTCTGCTGGACGGCGGACGGCGAGTACGCGTTGCTAGGAGACACGCCCAGGAACAGCTCTCCCGACTCGCAGCCCTGAGTGAATGTCGGTCGCGGCTGCGTCTGCTGTCGCCGGAACCGCAGCAGCGACCTGAGGACAGTGTTGCCAACTCATTTCCAAACATGTCACTACACGACATGTGAAAAGTACCTATGTTCACCTTGAAAGTGCCTGACAGCGCAAAAATCTTGTACAGTTACGACAAAAAAGGATCTAATGACGTACACTGAACAGTCCTGCCGGCCGGAGTGGCCGTGCGGTTCTAGCCGCTGCAGTCTGGAGCCGAGCGACCGCTACGGTCGCAGGTTCGAATCCTGCCTCGGGCATGGATGTGTGTGATGTCCCTAAGTTAGTTAAGTTTAATTAGTTCTAAGTTCTAGGCGACTGATGACCTCAGAAGTTAAGTCGCATAGTGCTCAGAGCCAACAGTCCTGTTTTCAAACAAATTAAGAAAGCATACTGCCGTTAGTATTTTGAGCAATTTTAGAATCGAGGAAAATGTCTTTAATGAAATCATCTACACTGATCAGTCATAACATTATGACCACCGACCTACTATTTACACTCCTGGAAATGGAAAAAAGAACACATTGACACCGGTGTGTCAGACCCACCATACTTGCTCCGGACACTGCGAGAGGGCTGTACAAGCAATGATCACACGCACGGCACAGCGGACACACCAGGAACCGCGGTGTTGGCCGTCGAATGGCGCTAGCTGCGCAGCATTTGTGCACCGCCGCCGTCAGTGTCAGCCAGTTTGCCGTGGCATACGGAGCTCCATCGCAGTCTTTAACACTGGTAGCATGCCGCGACAGCGTGGACGTGAACCGTATGTGCAGTTGTTATGAAACTTCTTGGCAGATTAAAACTGTGTGCCCGACCGAGACTCGAACTCGGGACCTTTGCCTTTCGCGGGCAAGTGCTCTACCAACTGAGCTACCGAAGCACGACTCACGCCCGGTACTCACAGCTTTACTTCTGCCAGTACCTCGTCTCCTACCGTATGTCTCATTCCGTATGTGCAGTTGACGGACTTTGAGCGAGGGCGTATAGTGGGCATGCGGGAGGCCGGGTGGACGTACCGCCGAATTGCTCAACACGTGGGGCGTGAGGTCTCCACAGTACATCGATGTTGTCGCCAGTGGTCGGCGGAAGGTGCACGTGCCCGTCGACCTGGGACCGGACCGCAGCGACGCACGGATGCACGCCAAGACCGTAGGATCCTACGCAGTGCCGTAGGGGACCGCACCGCCACTTCCCAGCAAATTAGGGACACTGTTGCTCCTGGGGTATCGGCGAGGACCATTCGCAACCGTCTCCATGAAGCTGGGCTACGGTCCCGCACACCGTTAGGCCGTCTTCCGCTCACGCCCCAACATCGTGCAGCCCGCCTCCAGTGGTGTCGCGACAGGCGTGAATGGAGGGACGAATGGAGACGTGTCGTCTTCAGCGATGAGAGTCGCTTCTGCCTTGGTGCCAATGATGGTCGTATGCGTGTTTGGCGCCGTGCAGGTGAGCGCCACAATCAGGACTGCATACGACCGAGGCACACAGGGCCAACACCCGGCATCATGGTGTGGGGAGCGATCTCCTACACTGGCCGTACACCACTGGTGATCGTCGAGGGGACACTGAATAGTGCACGGTACATCCAAACCGTCATCGAACCCATCGTTCTACCATTCCTAGACCGGCAAGGGAACTTGCTGTTCCAACAGGACAATGCACGTCCGCATGTATCCCGTGCCACCCAACGTGCTCTAGAAGGTGTAAGTCAACTACCGTGGCCAGCAAGATCTCCGGATCTGTCCCCCATTGAGCATGTTTGGGACTGGATGAAGCGTCGTCTCACGCGGTCTGCACGTCCAGCACGAACGCTGGTCCAACTGAGGCGCCAGGTGGAAATGGCATGGCAAGCCGTTCCACAGGACTACATCCAGCATCTCTACGATCGTCTCCATGGGAGAATAACAGCCTGCATTGCTGCGAAAGGTGGATATACACTGTACTAGTGCCGACATTGTGCATGCTCTGTTGCCTGTGTCTATGTGCCTGTGGTTCTGTCAGTGTGATCATGTGATGTATCTGACCCCAGGAATGTGTCAATAAAGGTTCCCCTTCCTGGGACAATGAATTCACGGTGTTCTTATTTCAGTTTCCAGGAGTGTATATAAATCCGCCCAGGCGACAGCAGCGTCACCTGGCGATAATCTCTGCTACTCAGACACGTGCGCGGTAGCATCAGTGAGCATGTCGTTCGTGTGTAGATGGGAAAGCGGGCGATCTATCAGAGCTTGCCGCGCGGGATTAGCCGAGCGGTCTGAGGCGCTGCAGTCATGGACTGTGCGGCTGGACCCGGCGGGGGTTCGAGTCCTCCCTAGGCATGGGTGTGTGTGTTTGTCCTTAGGATAATTTAGGTTAAGTAGCGTGTAAGCTTAGGGACTGATAACCTTAGCATTTAAGTCCCATAAGATTTCACACACATTATTATATGAGCTTGACAAATGACAGATTATGATGACCTGGAGGCTCGACACTAGCATTTCGAAAATTGCACGCCTTCTCAGGTGTTTGAGAAGTGCTGTGGTGGGTGTCTTCAACAAGTAGTGAAACCAAGGTGAAATCACGCCCAGACGTAGTGAATTTGGGCGGTTTTGACAACGTTAACTGGAATACCCTCTTTCAAATTCTGAAGGTGGCAGGGGTAAAATACAAGGAGCGAAAGGCTATTTACAATTTTTAGAGAAACCAGATGGCGGTTATAAGAGTCGAGGGGCATGAAAGGGAAGCAGTTGTTTGGGAAAGGAGTGAGACAGGGTTGTAGCCTCTCCCCGATGTTATTCAATCTGTATATTGAGCAAGCAGTAAACGGAACAAAAGAAAAGTACGGAGTACGTATTAAAATTCATGGAGAAGAAGTAAAAACTTTGAGGTTCGCCGATGACATTGTAATTCTGTCAAGAGACAGCAAAGGACTTGGAAGAGCAGTTGAACGGAATGGACAGTGTCTTGAAAGGAGGATATAAGATGAACATCAACAAAAGCAAAACGAGGTTAATGGAATGTAGTCAAATTAAATCGGGTGATGCTGAGGGGATTAGATTAGGAAATGAGACACTTAAAGTAGTAAAGGAGTTTTGCTATTTAGGGAGTAAAATAACTGATGATGGTCGAAGTAGAGAGGCTATAAAATGTAGACTGGCAATGGCAAGGAAATCGTTTCTGAAGAAGAGAAATTTGTTAACATCTAGTATAGATTTAAGTGTCAGGAAGTCGTTTCTGAAAGTATTTGTATGGAGTGTAGCCATGTATGGAAGTGAAACATGGACGATAACCAGTTTGGACAAAAAGAGAATAGAAGCTTTCGAAATGTGGTGCTACAGAAGAATGCTGAAGATAAGGTGGGTAGATCACGTAACTAATGAGGAGGTATTGAATAGGATTGGGGAGAAGAGAAGTTTGTGGCACAACTTGACTAGAAGAAGGGATTGGTTGGTAGGACATGTTTTGAGGCATCAAGGGATCACAAATTTAGCATTGTAGGGCAGCGTGGAGGGTAAAAATCGTAGAGGGAGACCAAGAGATGAATACACTAAGCAGATTCAGAAGGATGTAGGTTGCAGTAGGTACTGGGAGATGAAGAAGCTTGGACAGGATAGAGTAGCATGAAGAGCTGCATCAAACCAGTCTCAGGACTGAAGACCACAACAACAACAACCCCTCATGATTGTTCTGATTGTGGTGGTAAGTTCCTATGGGACGAAACGGCTGAGGTCATCCGTCCATAGGCTTACACACTACTTAATCTAACTTAAACTAACTTATGCTAAGGACAACACACACACACACACACACACACACACACACACACACACACACACACACACACACACACACACACACCCATACACGAGGGAGACCTCGAACATCCGACGGGGGAAGCCGCGCAAACCGTGGCAAGGGGCCCTAGACCGCGCGTCTATCCCGCGCGGCACCCCTCATGACAGATGTCGGACGTCGTCGGCTGGGCAGACTGGTGAGACAGGACAGGTGGTGAACTGTGGCGGAACTAACACCACACTTTAATGCTGGGTAGAATACAAGAGTGTCTCAACACACAGTGCACCCAACACTCCTAACGACGGGCCTCCGCAGCTGACGATCCATGCATGTGCCAATGTTAACACCACGACATCGACAACTACGACTGAAAGGGGCATGTGGCCATCGGCATTGGAGGTTGGCTCAGTGGCAGAGCGTTGCATAGTCCGATACCTTCTTCATCATGCCGATGGAAGGGCGCGAATCCGTCGTCTTCCAGGAGAACAGCTTCATGGCACCTGTGCTGTGGGATGGAGACAAGCTGGTGGCGGCCCCATTGTGTTCTGGGGAACATTCACATGGGGAACCATGGGTTTAGTGAAGCTCGTGCAAGGCACCATGACGATCGAGGAGTGTCATACACTGGTTGCACACCACGTAACCCCTTCTTGACGATCACGTCTCTTGTCAGCTGTGGCATTTTTCAATATATGCCATGTCATAAGGAAAGGAGTGTGGTGGAGTGGTTCGAGGAACACAGCGGTGAGTTGCAATTGACGTACTGGACTCCCAGCTCGCCAGATCTGAACCCGCTCGAACACATCTGGGATGTGATTGAACATGGCGTCAGAGCTCATCGCCCCGCACTCCGGAATTTAAGGGAATTAGGTGACTTGTGTGTGCAAATGTAGTGCTAACTCCGTCCAGTGACGTAGCAAGGGCTCATTGCTTCCGTGTCACGACCCGTCGCCGCTGTTTACCGCGACCAAGGTGGACATACCGGCTATTAAGTAGGTGGTCATAATGTATTGACTGCTCAGAGTATGTGATCTGTTGTTGACAAAGATAGTGAACGCTCAACAACTGGGGTCGCGAATCATATTTCTGCAGCTTTGGTGTCCTCTCCGAGCCTAAGATTTGCAGTGCACGTAGTAGGTTGATGCACCCACGATGAAAGCACTGAATGTTTATTACATTGTGACACTAGATTTTTGCGCGGATCGCGATTTGCCTGTTTCAAAAGTTCGCTTCTTCCAGCACACAAACTAATGAGCACGATGAATATCCTTGGGATCAACAGTTAACCACCCTTTAAATTGTTCTTCCTTATGTGACACACCCCTAAATTCCTGTTTTCGGCTTTGACTTTCTCTTTTTTGTAACCCTCTTCTCTTTTTCGGTGCTGAATCTATAATAAAACAATACTAATACTATAGTTACGCATCCCAAAAAAAGAAACTATAGAAGCATATGTTAAGGCCAAAGGAACTGAACTGATCTATGCGGGCTGTGCAACCTTTATTTTTAATATATGATCACACAAAAAAGACAGAGTCGCCGCAGAAGTTAAGAATGTAATTGTGGAAGTAACAATGGTGTAGAGATAATAGTAGACGCGCTAAATTTTGCCTGATGGTCCCTAGGTTTGGGTCATCGCACGTCGGACCCATTCGGAGCACTTCGCGTAGATTGTCGGACCGATTCGGAGCACTTCTCGTCGATTGTCTTGTATTCACGATTGTTACTAGCGTCATAGTTTCCTCAACAGTGGCCATTTTTCTTCTAATCACTATGTTGTATTACAACAACTTTAATTTACGCTTTTTGCTACAAATAGGTACCGCATTTGAAAACGATTGTCTCGTAATTCGGATACCAGAAACTGTGTTACTTCTGTGCGCAGTTTGTAGCTTACGAGATAGCAGCTCATTGGCACGAGGACTGCTAAGCAACAAACACGTCAGTATTTCCGCTGTCACGGACCCTCTCCAGAAATTGAGTGAGATGAAAAGTCTAATGATCGACGTAAACGTATAAGCAGAACTCCTTGCCGTGTATATTGAAAAATAATTAAATATTTTCATGACGATTATTTGACAGTTAAGACTCGAACAGCGCTTGATATAGTATTGAGAATATGGGAAGGGCATCCAATTCCTTCTATATTTTTTCTTACTTCTTCTTTAATTTTGTAAAACACATTCCGCTGGCCGCGTCGATGAAGTCCTCCGAAGTTGGTACTGCTTTTGTCTTCATAAAATGCGATTAATTTATCTAATGGAATTTGAAGTTGTCTTAAAGAATCCAGACAAAACTTTTCAATTGTCTCCCATGTTTCGTAATTCGGCAAATCAAACTTCGACAGCTTCTGTTGGATTCCGTCACTTTCAGTAAAGTATTGAATAGCTAAAGGAAACATCATCTCATTCTTATGGTTCGATGCGTCGGTTCCTATGCCGTAAAATGTCACTTCTTGCAATTGTTTTATGCATTCGAACACAGAGTGTGGTGCGATATTTCCACAATCGCTGTAGCTTTGGTCCTGGTTGCAGACTGCTTTGCGGCGACTTTGGAGTCAGGATGCAATGCGGTATTCAGTTTTACGGTGATTGACAACTTTATAAGCTGTTTATTCTTCCTGGTTATCTTCTTTAATAAAGAATGTAGCAATAGGCTTTGATGTCGACACTACCGCGAATCCATTTGTACGATTCTTCGCAGAAATGTGTTGCCTCATATCTGCCTCAACTCCGTGAGTTATTGAGATGAAACATCTACAAATCTCACACAACGCTTCCTGATCCGTACGTCGGGCCTTGACAAAAGGCCACTCTTTTGTGCAATCATCCGAAACGTGACAGTTTCCCTTTCCATCCTTAGAAATTTTTGTAAGCTATAACAAGATAAGTTAGTAAACTATAATAAGATAAGTAAACAATCGACAATAACACTCTAATCATCGAAGTAGACGTCACTATACACTTCACGCCATATACACCCGATGGAAACACTTCAGACATTACTGACTTGCCCTCGTTGTTTGTATTAGGTTTAGAAAGAACCGTCTTATCGCATCGCTAATCAAATGGGAAATGCCCGATTCTTGCGGGTGGCGCAACTTAAATACGAGGGTAATCCCAGAAGTATGGTCTCCTATTTTTTTACAAGTACATAGATCTGTTTATTTCTACAATGGTTTACATCAGTTTACAGCTTGAACATTTAGCTATTTTTCGACATAATCACCATTTCTTTCGATAAATTTTTGTAGACGCTGTGGCAGTTTTTGTATGCCCATGTCACACCAGCTCGCCGCCATGCTGTTCAGAAAGTTATGAACCTCTTCTTTCACCTTGTCGTCGGAGCTGAATCGCTTTCCGGCCAAATGTTCTTTTCACCTAGGGAACAGGTGATAGCCACTGGGCGCCAAGTCAGGACTATAGGGTGTGTGGGTGATTATGTTCCACTGAAACTGTTGCAGGAGAGCAACGGTTTGACGAGCGATGTGTGGGAGAGCGTTGTCATGGAGAATGTGTACGCCCTTGCTCAACATGCCTGTTCTCCGGTTCTGAATTGCCCGTTTTGAGTTTTTTTAGAGTCTCACAGTACCTGTCAGCGTTAATTGTGGTCCCAACGATTCAGCTCCGACGACGAGGTGAAAGAAGAGGTTCATAACTTTCTGAACAGCATGGCTGCGAGCTGGTATTACATGGGCATACAACTGCCACGGTCTATGTACTTATAAAAAAATAGGAGACCTTATTTTTGGAATTACCCTCGTACTAAGCTTCGCTACCATACGATACTTGCAGCGCACAATGGAACTCGGTGATTAGCTGCACTTTAATTATAACCACCTGGTGTTTAGCAATGAATAGCTTAATTAATGCTTTTCTGCTGGTTTCAACCAACTGTGCTCGAGTTTTGGAGAAATGTGACGTCACCCCTATGCACGCGAATTCACGGTAACGAACGTTTACTTCAGGCAGAAGCGAGCCAAGGTCCAAATCGGAGCTTCACATAAGCTATAATCCCACTTTCAAATGTTCCCCAAAGATGGGGATGAAGCTTTGAGCTGCTGCAACAACTTAATTCGGGGACAGCATACAAAATGTTCAAATGTATTTGAATTCCTAAGGGACAAAACTGCTGAGTTCATCGGTCCCTAGACTTACACACTACTTATACTGGCCATTCAAATTGCTACACCACGAAGATGACGTGCTACAGACGCCAAATTTAACCGACAGGAAGAAGATGCTGTGATATGCAAATGCTTAGCTTTTTTCAGAGCATTCACACAAGGTTGACGCCGGAGGCGACACCTACAACGTGCTGACATGAGGAAAGTTTCCAACCAATTACTCATACACAAACAGCAGTTGACCGGCGTTGCCTGGTGAAATGTTGTTGCGATGCCTCGTGTAAGGAGGACAAATGCGTACCATCACGTTTCAGACTTTGATAAAGGTCGGATTGTAGCCTATCGCGATTGCGGTTTATAATATCGCGACCGGCGGGGTCAGGGATTTTCTCTGTCTCGTGATGACTGGGTGCTGTGTGACGTCCTTAGGTTAGTTAGGTTTAAGTAGTTCTAAGTTCTAGGGGACTGATGACCATAGATGTTAAGTCCCATAGTGCTCAGAGCCATTTGAACCATCGTATCGCGACATTGCTTCTCGCGTTGGTCGAGATCCAATGACTGTTAGCAGAATATGGAATCGGTGGGTTCGGAAGGGTAATACGGAACGCCGTGCTGGATCCCAACGGCCTCGTATCACTAGCAGTCGAGATGACAGGCATCTTATCCGCATGGCTGTAACGGATCGTGCAGCCACGACTCGATCCCTGAGTCAACAGATGGGGACGTTTGCAAGACAACAACCATCTGCACGAACAGTTCGACGACGTTTGCAGCAGCATGGACTATCAGCTCGGAGACCATGGCTGCGGTTACCGTTGACGCTGCATCACAGACATGAGCGCCTGCGATGGTGTACTCAACGACGAACCTGGGTGCACGAATGGCAAAACGTAATTTTTTCGGATGAATCCAGGTTCTGTTTACAGCATCATGATGGTCGCATCCTTGTTTGGTGACATCGCGGTGAAGGCACATTGGAAGCGTGTATTCGTCATCGCCATACTGGCGTAACACCCGGCGTGACGGTATGGAGTGCCATTGGTTACATGTCTCGGTCACCTCTTGTTCGCATTGACGCCACTTTGAACAGTGGACGTTACATTTCAGATGTGTTACGACCCGTGGCTATATCCTTCGATCCCTGCGAAACCCTACATTTCAGCAGGATAATGCACGACCGCATGTTGCAGGTCTTGTACGGGTCTTTCTGGATACAGAAAATGTTCGACTGCTGCCCTGGCCAGCACATTCTCCAGATGTCTCACCAATTGAAAACGTCTGGTCAATAGTGGCCGAGCAACTGGCTCGTCACAATACGCAAGTCACCACTCTTGATAAACTGTGGAATCGTGTTGAAGCTGCATATGCAGCTGTACCTGTACACGCCATCCAAGCTCTGTTTGACTCAATGCCCAGGCGTATCAAGGCCGTTATTACTGCCAGAGGTGGTTGTTCTGGGTAGTGATTTCTCAGGATCTATTCACCCAAATTGCGTGAAAATGTAATCACATGTCAGTTCTAGTATAATATATTTGTCCAATGAATACCCGTTTATCATCTGCATTTCGTCTTGGTGTAGCAATTTTAATGGCCAGTAGTGTAAGAACAACACACTCACCCATGCCCGACGGAGGATTCGAACCTCCGGCGGGACGGGCCGCGCAATCGGTGACATGGCGCCTCTAATCGCGCGTCCGGTATAGTTTCAATAGATGTAATCTACAGTATGTGCATAGCGATGTCTCATTGTATTTATATCGTGAACCAGTGTTGCGTGAGGGACGTACCCGAGCAGCTGGTGGTGCGAGTAGAAGGTGCTGGCCTTGTCGGCGTCGTGGCACGCCTCTATGACGGGCAGCCATTGGCGGGAGACGTTGAAGCCCAGCTCGAAGACGCGCAGTTTGCCCGACGGGCCGCACCGCCGCGCCGTCTTGTGGGCCTCGGCCAAGGGGCGGTTCTCGCACCACAGGTTACCAGCCGTAACGCGGCCGCCGGGCGCCTGCAAAGTGTCAGTCATCTTCACAGCTCCTCTGTGCGCACTACGCGGATGGGAAAATGCAAATGCAGCACGGAGTGTACCTGCAAAGTTTGGAGTGTGCATGCAGAGCAAGTGTTAGGCAGTATCACATTTAAGGGGTCTGCTACGTGAACACAAATGTAAGAACCTTCAACATCGCAGCGCGTCTGCAATCGTTGGTTAATATATTAAAAAACTAAAAAGCCGCCTCGATTGCGAAAAAAACACCTAGTGTGAAGTGTTAACCCAGGTTTCGGCGTAGATAACTGCACCTTCTTCAGAACAACAATAAAACCCAGAAGTGACTAAGAAGACCTTTGTCAATGGTTAAAAGAACACCATAGCTATACATTTTTAAACGAAAAAGAAAAGGAGAACACAAACAGTACATACGTACAAAGTCAAAACCACTACTTAACTTAATGGTTGACGCTCCACCTCACACCGGCCTACTTTATGGCGGGTCACGGCCCATCGAACATGGTTACATATACAGATACAAATATTCAAAACAGATATGAAATTAAATATTGATGTCTGAGTCATTTAGTTAGATTCCTTTGATGTGATAAACACATATACATTGCACGTATACAGATATAAACATCGACACAAAATTAGATTAAATTTGCAGTTTCCAGACATTCGTGTTATGTGAGATATCCTTACATCATTCGTACTTAGGAGGACAGTAATAGTTGTACGTATTGACACCTTCAGCTCGCGGTATAATTTCCCTTGCTGTGTGCATGCCACTATTACATGTTTAAATCGTCTTATTTTTCACTGCAACAACCACGCACTGGGGAAGCTACAACTTTTATTTGAAAAAGGCGACTATGGTAACATACACGTCCCAACCGCATTCGTAGCCCTGGTAGCGTTTACTCATCCTGATTCTCGTGTACCACGGTTTCCTCGGCAGGTTCCACCCGCAGTTCTGGATGAATACGGGCGTAAAATCTTCCTTTGTTTCTTGGGGTTTTCATCCATTCCTTATCTCCTTGTTCCATTATTCCTTTAAGACTGTTGGCGCATTTTCCCTATAATTATCTAATTCCTTCGAATATACCTTCCTTTAGCATATCTCTCTGCTATTTCGTTCCCAATGATGCCTGAATGCCCCCTGAACCACAGGAGGTTAACGACAATGCCAACTTTTCTTCTAGTATGAATCAAACTGAATGTATCTTATACTGTATATAATGGGGAGTGGTCACATTCCGATAAGTTTATATCCTTTGTAAGGTGTTTTGAAAGTCAGTTACGAACAAAACTGTTTGAAATGCGTTCCTTGTCCCATAGGTAGGTGCTTAGCACAATGGACCCGCACTCGAGAAGACGACGGTTCAAACAAGCGTCCGGACATCCTAATTTTGGTCTCCGTTATTTCACTAAATCGCTTCAGGTAAATGCCGTGGTGGTTCCTGTGAAAGGGCACGGTCGACTTCCCTCCCCTTTCCTCCCTAATACGATGGGACCGATGGTCTCGCTGTTTGGTCCCCTCACCCCCGAATCAACCAACCAACCAACCTACCATAAGTAGCCACTTCGCGAACTGCTAGTATTTCAGCAGTGTAAATGGATGCTTCACTAGGTACAGCATAGCCTCCCTGAAGTGTTTGTTAATGGGCAGTAGAAAGCAACTTCTGGTGTCTTGGAGCGGTGCATGTACTTTCGACTTAATTTAGCCAACCGTTTTCGCTTCCCAAGGCTGTGTTCTAGTATACTGTTGTCTCGTTGGAATAATGCTCGAAGCTGATGATAGTTATAAGAAGAGGAGCTCTATGCATATGGTTTTATTTTTTTACTTTTGGGCTGGAGGATTTGATGTAACTGCTGGATTTTCCTGGTCGTCACGTTCTTGTGGTCCTTGTGCGGTTTCTTTTTTTTCCCCCTACAGGGAGTGTATTGGTCGGCGCTGTCGATGTGCAACCGGATATGTTTTCATTGCTTTGTACTGAAGCTTGTCCTATTTCTCTAATACGAGTTGCGTTTGAAAAGTCCGTGCAAAGTCCGAGAGATGGCACCACCGGCGCGTATCGAGATCATGTTTAGTTGTTAGCATCTTTGTAAAGAACGCATACCAAGTTTCAGCCATATTGGTCTATTTATTTGTGTTCGGCATTCGTGTGAATCAAGGAAGTCGAGTG